>NC_136738.1:27577600-28095100 GCF_936440315.1 Barbus barbus | reverse complement strand
GACGGCTGAAGGTCTGGAATCCATGGCAGCTTTCATTGGCCATTTTCAATTATTTTCTGCAAGAATCTAGTTGCGTAAATATTATTTATTTATTACATTTGTCATTTGTATGTCTCTTGGAAATGCTCCAGTTAAAAGAGTTTTTATCTTTGTGCAGAGTGTTTTATCTGCTGGAGTGCTTGCCCTCTTCCTGCCAGGATTCTGGTAAGGTGAATGTGACTTTGATAGCTTTTATTCTTTCTTATCAAAGCAATGACCTTTTTCTTAATCCGTTCCATGACACAAGATATGAATTTCAATATCAATCCAATTATGTTTTGCTTCATTAATGCATTTAAAGCATTTTTTAATGTCTTCACACAGATTTTTAGGGAAACCAATTTCGTAAAGTCCCATCTACTGATATAACAGAACGAGAGAGAAAACAGATAAACAAACACTAAAACCATAGTACTCAATTATTAATAGAATTGTTAAGAAACAAAAATCGACCACATGTACTACATTACCAATTAAAAGTTTGGGGTCGGTAAAATTTGTTAATGTTTCTGAAAGAATAAGGGCTCGCTCTGAGTGCATCCTTGATGAATAAAAGCATTAATTTAAAGAGATATTTAAAATACATATATGATAAATGTGATTGATGCAAAAATACCACCGAAAATAACAACAAAAAACAACAACAGATATTTCAAATTTTAAAAATAAGAATAAATCAAAAATGTATTTAAAAAAATTTTTTTTTGGTGCAAAAATACTAAAATAGCATTAATAATAAGAACCAGATGTTTAACCAAAAGTTTGCAACAAAAATAATAAAACACTGATAATTAGAAACAATATTTGTCATTTAACCAAAATAAACACGCTTAGTTTGCATAAATATCACCACAAAAGTCCCCAAATAATACATATTTAATAATAAGAACCATTATAAGATATATAACAAAACCACTGATAATAATAAAACTGTTATACGATATTTAACCAAACGTTTGTCACAAAAATAACAAAACACTGATATTTAAGAACCAGCTGTGTGCTGAGCCCCCTCCTCTACACTCTGCTGACCCACGACTGCACACCATCACACAACTTCAACATTTTCATTAAGTTTGCGGATGACACGACTGTGGTGGGTCTCATCAGCAACAGAGATGAGACAAACTACAGGAGCGAGGTGAGCCGCCTGGCCGGGTGCAGTGACAACAATCTCTCTCTGAATGTGAAGAAGACGAAGGAGATTGTTGTTGACTTCAGGAGAGTACACACTCAGTATGCCCCTCTGACCATCAACGGTGCGACTGTGGGGAGAGTGAGCAGCACCAAGTTCCTGGGTGTGCACATCACTGAGGACCTCTCCTGGACTAACAACACTGTAGCACTGGCCAAGAAAGCACAGCAGCGTCTCTACTTCCTCCGCAAACTCAGAAGAGCCAGAGCCCCGGCCCCCATCATGTGCACCTTCTACAGAGGCACCATTGAGAGCATCCTAACTAGCTGCATCACTGTGTGGTATGGCGCTTGCAACGCATCCTGCCGCAAGTCACTTCAACGCATAGTGAGAGCAGCTGAGAAGATCGTTGGTGTCTCTCTCCCCTCCCTCCAGGACATCTACAGCACCCGTCTCACCCGCAAAGCCCTCCGCATTGCAGGCGATCCCACCCACCCGACACACAGCTTCCTACATCAGGCTGTCAGGAAGCTGAACTCCCTCCCGTCCTTGCCCCCCCTCCCCTCTTTCACCCCCATTTAACACAGCAACACACTAGGAACTCTGACTCTGTGACACCCCCCCCCCCACCGACCAACAAACTGTGACCGGCACCTGTCACTTGTGCAGCATTGGCTGATCACTACCCATCCAACATTGACTGCAAATTACCTCTTCGGATAGTCTGACAAAAATCTATCCGAACAGTCACTTCGACTTGTCACTTTAACAGACTGATAAGCTCTCCTTGCACTACACTCATAACAAAACAAAACAAAACAAATCTGCACAGTTTTGTTTTTGTACATTCAACTGGTTTGCACTCCATCTATTCTGCCATGTGCCTTATGCACTTCATCTATCTCTCTTTTTTTATTTTCTACAATGTCCTCAGACTGATAAGCTCTTTTGCACTGCAAATATATTTATATATTTTATTTAACTGGTTTTGCACTCTATCTGCCATGCGCCTTATGCCACTTTATCGATCTAATTCTTATTTTTTTCTACAATATCCTCATTTGTATATTTGTATAGTTGTATGTACATATGTTTAAACTGTATTTATCTGTATCTGAACGTGTTTAATGTTAACTGTATGCACCAAGGGTCTGAGAGTAATGCCATTTCAATTCTCTGTATGTATGTGCTGTACATGTGGAAGAATTGACAATAAAGCTGACTTGACTTGACTTGACAATAGCAAGCTAGCTTTAATAGCATAAGATCCCACCCTCCCTGCATAATCACTCTCCAAAGCCACGCCTCCTCCAAAACGCTTCAACATGCACAGGCAGACCAGAGGCTAACCACTGACACAATGAGAGACAGCGCTGGTGCCTTCAGCCACAGACTTAGATGAAATCAGCACAAGATAAAATAAGACATTAAATCTCTGAAGATCTCAGCAGAGGAGGATTAAACAACTCCACAAACAGTTACCAGCTTCACTTATTACTAACCAGATTGACTTTAGATGTTGATGTTTTAGTTTAGTTTGAATTATCATTATCGAGGTCAATGTTTGCTTTAGTTGGGCTCTTGACCCTTGACTTAAAACATTATAATTTCTTTGGCTGCCATAATTGTGTGTTTGTTTAGACATTAGTTATGGCAAAAATCAGACATAATAAAATAAAATAAAATAATAATAAAAATAAAGACATAATCAGCATATAGTGGCTTGAATAATGTAATATGGAGTTAAAATGTACTCTGTGAGTAATGTACATATTTCACACTTTCGAAAGTGTTATTTTAACTCCAAAATGGAGGGAGTCATATACACATTTCAGGAGTGTTAAATTTGACTCTAATTGAGTTCATTGTTCATTGTGTGGTCCGTGTCCAGGTAAAAAATATATAAAAAATTAATCCAGAAAAAAATGCATGTTTACATTTATTTATTTTAATTGAAACATTGCAAATCTTTTTCCCTGCACCAACATGTCTTCACATTCAGTGTTTTCAATACATGTAAAGAACATGTTCTTACAACAATTAAAACGTAATGTCAGCAAATCAATGCAAAGGCACAAAATACATTGGTCCATATGTATTCTGAATGTCATTGGGTTTATAGTGTTTACAGTTATCTGCTTAAACAACATCATCTCATTCATTACCATCAACACTGAATGTATGTTAATGCTCACTGAAAAAAGTCTGTGCCAATGGCATTTGGACCTCCTTGGAGTAGTCTCTTTCTTTTTTCAGCACAACAAGATGTGGTTCTCTGCAGTTTTCAGCCAAGCAAGAAATCCACTCCCACTTACAGCATCACAAATATTGCTTCTGTAAAATGTGTGTGTGTGTGTGTGGGGGGGGGGGCAGAATCATATCAAAACTATTAGAGACAAGTATCAATTACAATAATAGTTTACTCAAAACATTTACCCAAAAATTCTGTCATCATTTTTTTTATCCTCATGTGATTCCAAACCTGTATGGTATGCATTTCATATGGTGTCTGTGGAACGGCATGAGTATACAGTATCTCACAGAAGTGAGTACACCCCTCATATGTTTGTAAATTTATAATGCAAATGTATCCCAGAGTGGTCCTACGTGACACGTGTCGCATATTCAAAGTGAGCAGGGTATATATGATAGAGAAACAAACTGAACATATTATTTGCAGAATATCCTAACCTGACTGTTGGTCTCTGTGCATGAATGCATGTTAATGAGACTCTATTAGCAAAGCAGTTCAGTCTAACTCAACCAGGAAAAGTACACAAGTTGTGAACAATTAAGACTCATAAAAACACAACATGATATACAATTTATGTGTAAGGTAAATATATCTGCTGTGCTCGTTGCAACAGGAAGTTATCACATTCAGCTGTCATTTTGACTGACATGACAACCAAAGCTCTGGTCCGGAGTCAGTGAAAAAGATTCAACTCAGTGAAGAAAGTACACAGATACTTTTTTTCACAACTTGTGTGCAATTCAGAGTGAACTGAACTAATAGTGTCTCATGAACACACAGTCATGCACAGAGACCAACAATCAAGTTAGGATATTTGTTAAATATTATGTAAAATGTCAGTTTGTTCATACCACCTTATTGTATACCCGCAGAACACTTGGAATATACAGCACATGATGCCCAAGACCACTCTACTATACTTTTGCTTCTATTTTAAAAGCTTAAATGTTAATCGCCATAGACTGACATTAGATGGACAAGCACATTCGGGACATTTTATTTTAATCTCCTTTTGTGGTCTGAAAAAGAAAGAGGGACATATGACATTAGACAAACTCAAGGGTGATTATTTTCATTTTTGGGTGAACTATCCCTTTAAGGAAAAGCATTTAACTCACTGTAAGTGCATATATTTTTTTTTGTAAAAGGGAAGTCAGTCTTACTGGAAAATAGGTTGCAATTTGTGAATTTCATGCTGATCTCACTGCACTGAGGCAGGGTTCCGCTTATCAAAATGAATGCACATAAATGGGACAGCACATAAATAAACGACAGTACAAGTATACCAACTCATATCTGATCTGTAGTTCATGCTACTCATGTGTCATATTCCAAGTCTTGTGATGGCACAAATTCACTTTGAATGGTGAACAATTTGACTCACTCAGTATAGAGAGTCTGAGGAGTTGAAAAGTTATTATATATTGAAAAGTTATTTTCAAACATATACATGTGAATATATATTAAACATTAACACACACACACACACACACACACACACACACACACACACACACACACACATCATACATATATATATATTATATATATAATCCAATAAAGTGACATCAACATTATGAAAACTCATTCAATTAATGCTTAACATAATCACAAAATTTGGTCAGGAGAAACAAGAAACAATTACTGATATTGCTATTTTAGATTTGGGCCGTTTACGGTGTTTTGATTTGACATCAATTCAAATTTCATCTGTGAGAAACGTTTTGGATCGTTTAGGCACGCACAGCATACAAATACCATTATTAAATAATATTATTTTATAAAATACATATAGTAAATGAAGTAAAACACTTTCGATGTTTTCCTTGTTAAAACCAACTTCCCCGTCTGCTCCGCATCGTGAGTGAAAGAAAATATCTCTCTGAGGAAAGTGTAGGAGAGCACAGCACATAAATATCGCTATAAATCAATATGATGTTATAAAATACATATTTTAAATGAGGTAAAAACGCTTACTTCTGGTCTTTCCCTTTTCTAAGCGACCTTCGCATCTGCATTGCATAGCATTTCAAATCTGTGAGAAAAGTTTAGGGTCGTTTAGGGACGCACAGCATTTAAATATCATCATAAAGTAATATCATCTTATAAAATACAATCAGATTCAATGATCTATGCTAAGTTACGCTAAAAGTGCTACCACCAGACCCGGAGATCGGCTGAATGGATTCGAAAACGGTAAAACTCAACTGTTTAACTCTTGGGGAGTTGGAAAATGAGCCTATTTTCAAAAAATGTGGAGTGTTCCTTTAATAAAACAAGCTAATTTTGACACAAATGTTGGTCAATGGACCAAACTGTTTCAATACAGAAAGCTGCAGTCGTTAAGAGCTTTCATGTCATGTGGTCTTTAAGTGGAATTGGAATCAGAGTTAGTAAAATTCCATAAAATTCCCATCCCTGGTGAAGACTGAAGCACCCATAATCCCCTCTTCATTTTTACCTCTTCTGTTCTGATAAGCCTTTTTGAGACCCAGGTATAGTGTGAACTTTGACTCTGAGAAGAGGTTGTCAGAGCTCTAGGTAAATTTCATCCCTTTACAACGATTAACAAGAGTTTTAAAGCAGGAAGCGTTAAACGGATCTCTGTTACACAAGGTCAGTGTATGTGTCAGGGTAGAGTATCTATCAGCCTGCTTTAATCATCTGCCCGAGATGATGATGATGGGAGCTGTGCTTTATTTGTGATACATAGTACAATTAGTCATGCTGATGATTATGTACAGTGTGTTCTTAGAGACATTAACTTAAAATGGATTAAATTATAGCCCTGCACGGTTTTAATGTAATAGGGAGGAGATCGATACAGGTCTTAATTGCAGCAGGAGTGAAGATCTGCCTGCTATGAGACTTTATTTCTATTTAGAGATTCAATAAGAGCCACGGGCCACATGGCGTTACCCATTTTCCTTGTGTTTATCTTTAGATCACTGGGTACGGATCTGAAATACTTCTTTTGTGCAATTAAATTTTAATGGAATTTTAATTGCACTATATCATATTATAAGAAACCCAATTTAGGGCTAAAATTGCACGACACTGAGCTAGATCCTTTTTAAAATAGTGCTAATTACTGTAGCAGTGCTGCCACATATCAATGACTAGCCACAATGAATGACAAGTAGCTCAGCATTCTGCAGCGATAGAGAGAGAGGTTAGCTTCCTGCAAACACAAAATATTGCTGGGGTGCTTCAGTGTTTGCTACAGAATTAGAAATCATGGAAATAATTTGGGAAACAATGACAATACAATTTTCTTCTGACATTTCCAAAATGACATATTTCCTAATGAAATTTCAAGCATCTTTTTTATTATATCTTATACTATACTATATTTATTTGACTGTATGTATGTATTAAATAATTTGATTGTATTGTATTAAATGAATATTAAAAGTTTGGGGTAAGTCACTAATAATAGGACGCATTAAATTGACCTAAAGTGACAGTAAAGACATTTATGATGTTATAAAAGATTTTGTTTCACATAACTGCTGTTATCTGAACTTTATATTAACCAAGGAATCTTGAAAATATGCATCACAAAAAAATTTAAGCAGTCAAAAACAGTTTACAGCATTGATAATAATAAAAACCATTATTAATAATTGAGTACCAATAATAACTGAAAATAATCGAGCACCTAATCAGCATATTAAAATGATTTCTATAGGATCATGTGATGATGGCTGCTGAAAATTTCGCTTTGCTATCACAGGGATAAATTACAATTTAAAATATATGAAACTGTAATAGTATTTCACAGTATTATTGTTATATTTTTTACTGTATTTTTGATTAAATAAATGCATCCTTGGTGCACATAAAAGACCTCTTCCAAAAACACTAAAAAATATATTTTTTATTTAAAATAATTATTTTAATTAATCCAAACTTTTTTACAAGTAGTGTATATATATTTTTTTAGACAACTGCATATTATATATAATTGTTATATATAATAAAATACAATTAATAATACAAATATAGTATAGTATAAGATATAAGAAAGAGTGTGCAGAGAAAATGGTATTGCTATTGTTTACAGGACTTCTAATCCTAACACTGAAGCACCCCAGCAATATTTCATGCTTGCAGGGTTAAATTAATTTACAGTTCAACCTTCCCCTGCATCTTTCCTAACCTTGTTGTTTCTCTGTCTAGTGTGCTCTCCTCCAAAGGCAAGGTGAATCCAGCCCGCTGCACAGCGTGAGGCTCTGACGACACCTGCATGAGGGGCCTGCTAATGGGCCTCCGTGATCTCTGTCTTACCCAGAGGAAGTCCACTCCACGGAGCTGAGAAAACCGCAGGGCAGGCGTGAAGAGTGCTGCGGTGAGTGGGAGGTTATCAATCAACCTTGCCGGCACGCTCTCTGTGCCTGGGTTGGGAACACACCTCAGGGTACTACCAAGAAAGCAAGAGAAGGAAATAATTGATCTCACATATATTATGTCCAGATCTAGCATTGATTTGCCAAGGCTGAAATAAAATGCTAATTCAGACAAGCAAGATGTGGAAGATGTGTTGTTTTGACCTTCCATCTGTAGGCAGACCTGAAGCTGTTCTGAAACCTATAAGCTGCCAACCTAAACAGGATATTAAGGGATCAAATGGTAGGCAGCAGCCTTACATTGCCTTCTGAGACACTTAATTTTTTGCACAATTCTAAACTTAATATGTAGTCAAGAATAAGGCAATGCAAGATTGATTGTCTTATTGTAGTGTCAAGATAAAATATTTAATAAATATTTGATATTTTAAGTTTAGTTGAAATTTTAGTCATTTTGTTGCGTTTTTGTCATTTTTTAGTACATCAAGTTAAACTTAATTGAAACTAGAAAATGTTGCGTTGGCAACTTTATATTTTATTACAGTTCAATTTTTTTTATTTTATTTTTTTTTTTTTTTTAATGGCTAGTTTTAGTTTTTAGTTTTGGTTAACTATAATAACCCTGATTGCATGAAGCTTACTGAAAACAATTCAGTCTTATATACAGTGCTGCTGGAAAATTTGTGAACCCTTTAGAATTTTCTATTTCTGCATAAAAATTACGCAAAACATAATCAGATTTTCGTACAAGCCCTGAAAGTAGACAAAGAGAACCCAATCAAACCAATGAGACAAAAATATTTTCTTTGTCATTTATTTATTCAGGAAAATTATCCAATATTGCATATCTGTGAGTGGCAAAAATATGTGAATCTCTTGGATTAGCAGTTCATTTAGAGGTGAAATTAGAGTCCATCTGTGCAGAGGTGTTTTCAGTCAGTGCAATGACTATCAAATGTCAGTACGTGACCTGTTTTATTCAAAGAACAGGGATCTATCAAAGTCTGATCATGTGTGTGGGAGTGAATCATGTCACAAACAAAGGAGATTACTAAGGACCTCGGAAAAAGAGTTGATGTTGCTCATCAGGCTAGAAAAGGTTACAAAACCATCTCTAAAGAGTTTGGACTCCACAAATCTGCAGTCAGACAGATTGTGTACAAATGGAGAAAATTCAAGACCACTGTTACCTTCCCGGGAAGTGGTCGACCAACAAAGATCACTCCAAAGCAGAACGTGTAATAGTCTGCCAGGTTGCAAATGTTCCCAGGTGACTTCTAAGCAACTAAAGGCCTTTCTCACATTGGCTAATGTTAATGTTCATGAGCCCCACCATCAGGAGAACACTAAGCAACCATGGTGTACATGGCAGAGGTACAAGAAGAAAGCCACTCTTCTCTAAAAAGAAAACCTCTTGCTAATGATCATGTGGACAAGCCAGAGGACTATTGGAGAAAGGTTTAATGGATGGATGAAACCAAAATAGAACTTATTGGTTTAAATGAGAATCTATTATGTTCAGAGAAAAGAACACACTGCATTCCAGTTTAAGAATCTTATCCCATCTGTGAAACATGGTGGTGTTAGTATCATGGCTTGGGCCTGTTTTGCTGCATCTGGGCCAGGACAGCCTGCCATCATTGATGCATTCTGAATTATACCAGCAAATTCTAAAGGAAAACGTCAGGACATCTGTTTACGAACAGAGTCTCAAGAGAACGTGGGTCATGCAGCAAGAAAACAACCCCAAGCACACAAGTCATTCTACCAAAGAATGGTTAAAGAAGAACATAATTAATGTTTTGGAATGGCTGAGTCAAAGTCCAGACCTTGATCCAATTAAAATGTTGTTGAAGGACCTAAGCAAGCAGTTCACAGGAGGAAACCCACCAACATCACAGAGTTTAAGTGGTTCTGCACATGTTATTGTGCACGACTGATCAGCATTTACAACAAACTTTACCTTCAGTTACTGCAGCAAAAGGGGGTCACACCAGATACTGTAAGCAAAGATTCACATACTTTTGCAACACACAGATATGTAACATTTTCTCAATAAATAAATGATAAAGAAAATATTTTTTTTGTCACTCGTTTGATTCGGTTCTCTTTGTCTACTTTCAGGACTTATATGAAAATATGATGATGTTTTGGGTCATATTTATGCAGAAATATAGAAAATTCTAAAGGGTTCTCAAACTTTCAAGCAGCACTGTATTATTGTGTGTGTGTGTGTGTGTATATATATATATATATATATCTTTGTTGCTTATAAGAGCATTGGCACTACTAATAATATATTATTTTATACATAATATAAATATTATTTCATAAATATAGTTTAACATACCTGAATAAACCCAAATTACAGTTACATCAATGAATGTCATGTTCCTCCTGTCCTTAACATCAACCTACCAAAGGGACTACGGATGAAAATTAGCCAGTGTTGGCTAAATCTTGCGCATTTTACATATTGTATGTACTATTAATGTGCATTGCCCCTGATTAAATAAAATAAATGATAATGAAAAATGTAGAAATAGCTCCTTAAAGTCAAAATGGAAAATAAAGTAAACTTTTTGCAGATACACATACCGTTCCAAAGTTTTGGGTACGATTTGTTTTTTTTTTTAAAGAAATTTTAGATAAATGCTGGTCTGTGTAAAACAGAAAGCAGTTATTTAATATGTTCTAGTATTTCACCCTATGACTGAATTTAATCAAAGAAATCTTTAAGCTAACAAGTGTCTACATTTCAAATTTCACAGTGTTCCAAACCCATCACTTATGAGGATTCATTTCAGTTAACGTGCCTTAGAAGGACAACAGCAGGTCACTAGGTTCTGGAACAGAGCTAAATGGACTGAACTGAAGTCATTTATTGCAAGTTTATTCATTCGGCTCGGGGCTGGAGTTGCACATTTGCATTGGCAGAGCCCCTAAAGGGGAATAGCAGGAAAGAGGAAGGTGAGCTTGGCAACCTGCGTCTCTGGCATACAAGAGCTTCTTTCTGCTGGGTCAGCCTCCGCCTCAGCCTTTAAACAAACAACATTCTGCCCCAGCGAATGCTGTCCGCCCCTACAAACAGCCATAATAGAGGGCCCTCCCTGACTGCCAAAGAGAGTGAGGGGGGAGAAAAGAGAAGAAACAAGAAAGAAATGACCCCTGTTCTCCTGAGATAGCGCTGAATCCCACTGCACTGACAGCTAAGTCAGGGATGTTTAAATGCACAGTTGCTCAACAAAAGCAAAGGACATAAATGAAGGTCACGGTAAAAGCAAGGGCAAACATCAAGTCAGGTGCAAGGCATGCTGGGGCACAATGCCATGCCTGAAGCAATTTTGCTTGCCTCTTAGAATATGTAATTCACTACAGCTAAATTTTGCATAAAAATATGCACACAAACAGCAATTCAACTCGAATTCAGACGGTATGGGAAACTGTTGAAAAGAGGCAAAATAATAGAATAATTTTATACCTGATAGACCTTGAGCATCTCATGTGATTGACGTTTACCCACTGTAGTGGGCATAACAGCACCATCTGGTTACGAAATGCCTATTTTTCTATCCACCTCATTTTTAATGGAAGAGATTGTGACGTGCAAGAGATTGTGATTGCCATGAGATTGCAAGAGATTGTGACGTACCATTTGTGACGTGCAAGGCTTTTTCATTGGAGAAAGCAATATTATGTACAGAAGACATGTATTTTCTCCATAAGATATAGTTTGAATTCAAAATTCTTAATGATAGATTTGTTTAGTAAACATGTAGCTTTTTGTTTCACAAGACATTAACTGATGGACTGGAGGTGTGTGGATTATTGGGATGTTTTTATCATCTGTTCGGACTCTCACTGATGGCACCTAATCACTACAGAGGATCCACTGGTGAGCAAGTGATCCCTATTGAAAAATAAATATAATAAAATGTATTTGAAATACTTTCATTTCATACAAAGTATACTATATATACATTTACATATTTACTAAAATACCCAGCAATTGTACATTTAGTATACTAAACCATTATACTTAAAGTCTGCTAAATGGGAACAACAATTTTGTACATAATGCACTTCAGTTGTGGAGAAGTAGTGCTGAGGTCCAACTAAAGAAATTCTGATGCATATTTGATTGTGCTAAAGTGGAACTATTGCAAGTATACTTCAAGTATACTTTAAATATCATGCATTTAAAGACTGATATTATTCAAAGACCAAACAATCCTCATCAATAGTGATATTAAAACACATTTTAGGCTTAACATTAAGAAATGTGCATTGTACACAAGTAGTACTCCAAATAAGGTTCAACTATAATTTTTATATCAGTATATTTGAACTACACTTAGTCTGAAATAAATGTATTTTAAATATATTGCTTTTTTACTATGGATGTAATGCTATTTATCCAAATCTGTTCTGATGACCAAACAAACTCCTTTACATTTTGGATGGCCTGCTGGTGAGTACATTTTCAGCAATTTTTTTTTTTTTTAAACTGTCATAAACTGTTCCTTTAACAATAGCAGCTAATGAATCTTGCACATTCAAAGAAAATAAATTACTTTTGCATGGCAACATAAGTTCAATAGACATACAAAAGTAAAAAAAATTACAATTAATATTTAGTTATCATTAATAAGTATTAAGTTATCTTTAATATTAATATCAAATATTTATCATATTATATTTAATAGTAATAATAATAATAATAACAATTCATTTTAGTATAATCATGTCTGTAAAGTAAATCTCACGCTTGCGTGTGTGTGTGTGTGTGTGTGAGTGAGTGAGTGAGTGTGTGTGTGCGTGCGTGTGTGAGTGAGTGTGTGTGTGTGTGCGTGTGTGTGTGTTTGAGAGAGAGAGTGTGAGTGTGTAATTAAATCTGAAAAGTGTGTGTGTGCGTGTGTGTGTTTGAGAGAGAGAGTGTGAGTGTGTAATTAAATCTGAAAAGTGTGTGTGTGCGTGTGTGTGTTTGAGAGAGAGAGTGTGAGTGTGTAATTAAATCTGAAAATTTCTCACATGACATGTATTTTAAAAAAAAATCTCAGATCCATTGATCCTTGAGGCAAATTGTATCCCCATGAGGAGTGTGCTTCTAGACTCTAGACGTTTTGAATATTGCAAATGTAACCTAGTTGCTAGGCAACTATAAATCCCATACATCCAAAAATTGCCAAAATGACTTGAATTTCAGTTTGTTCCTCACAGAAAGCCATCTTATATTTCATTTTTTATGATGTTTTTGGAGCTTGACAGCTGTGGTCAGTACGAACTATCATTGTATGCAAAACAGCTGTGAACAGAATCTTCTCCAGTGTTTCATGGACAGCATATGGTTTAGAACAACATGAAAGTGAATAAATAACAGAATTGTTTATTTTTGGGTGAACTGCATTTCCCAAACTACATACCTACATTTCACTGCTGGTTATACTCTGTATAATTGTGTATGTGACAAATAAAAATCTTGAATCTTGAACTATTTCATTAAAATTGCAGGCAAGTTGTTTACTCAATACATGACTAGAGATAATATTTCCCTTCATTGCTTTCTGAGTTTAGAATAAAAGGGATTTCTTTTAAAACGCTTCTTCAGAAGAGTAATGCTTTAAGAGTCAAATATACACAAATATGTATTGCAAACCTCATCAAAGTGTCTGACAGTCTCAAGTTGCCAGGGAATTCGTTGTCCATGTAATAAAAAATGCAAATAATTTCACAAAAACAAAAATCACAAGGCATTCAAATGCATCTGTTGAAAGATCAGTCTTTTCTGGATTTTAGAAAAATAATAGCCTACATCTCCCGAACAAGTTGCACAAATTCATTCAGACCCATAGCAGAAAGGGTGCAGAATGAGCGACAGGTGCAACGGTGAAATATTTCTAGAGATAAATCGAAAGTTCGAGGGAACAGATTCTTCTACTGAGAATACCTGACCTTGAAGCACACTGTTGTCCTTGACCACAGTTTGTTGGAGGCCTTTCAAGAGGCAGTTTACTTCATTGTCCTTCAGATGTTATATAAGAGCACAACTGAATGCAGACGTCTGATTTTGGGCCCCCTGTTAGTACTGCAGGATGACAGCAGACAGAGCTACTGGGTATACTGTCATGCTCTGATAACATTTAATAGCATTAGTGTGTTGATAAGTTGATAAATCAACTCCTGGCTTCTCCTGGCGTAGTGGGAGGAACACAATGAGAATCTAATGTGACTCATAACAGATGCCTTTTTGCATATGAGACTGAATCACATAAAAGCTTGCCCAGGTCCAAAACAAGACATTATAATTAGCACAAAGAAAATGACTATTTTTGGACATTACAATTTTTTTGCATTGGAATATGATTATTACAACAATTATTCCCAAACGTTCTTATTACTGTAATACATTTTTTGTTTTGCTTATGAACTGATTTGTAATATTTCCACTATTTTCAACGGTGATTGTCATTACAGTCATGATTTTAATTAACTGTAAATTAAAAGCAGACTAAATTAAAGGCTGTACATCAAATACTACAATGTATAAATACCATTCAATAAAAGTAACAATCAAGAAAGAATTTTCCACTTAGCACTGATATGGAACTGTGTGATTTGGACCAATACAAAGAAAAAACAAGTCAATCACGACAGAACATTCAATGGGAAATAAGACGGCATGTGCCGGCCTTCTCATTTGACACTCAAGCATATTTTTGTGGTGTCGGTTTAGACATCTTATAAAGTGCATTTGCTCAAGCCCTCCTGCTGTGTGCCCATCAGGCTGATGAGAGCATACACCAGGAGGAACAGACAGCTCTTTCAAACTTACTGACAGTATAACAGAGCCAAATAAAGACAGACGTATGGATCAAAACTCAATTACCTTCAAAGAGGGGAGAGGCATGTTTGCAGGTGAGAGCCATCACACATTCCAGTTTTCATTGCTTCATGTTGAAGTGTCAGAGCCTAAGTTCTCTGACTCCTACTGATGACAGGTCATGCCTTTAACCAGACACAGACAGAACGGTGTGTGCCAGTCATCACATGTTCTTCACAGGCCACTCTTTTCAGCAGCTGGGATCATCACTGCAGATTCACAAAGGAAATTAACACCTTTCAACAAGAAAAATGACAGAATGAGAAACTACAGAGCTTCACGTCTCATTGACCTCCTAACAAATGATGGAATTTATAGAGTCTCAACTCTATAAATAGAATTTATTTATAGAGTTGTGCGCTATAAATAAAATAAATAAATAAATGGAAGCACTTCCAGTTTAGACTAAACACTGTAAAAATGTCAAAACGACTTGACCTTATGTTTTTGATGCATGCTTATTGTGCATGATTCACCTGTGCAAATTTTCCAAACAAAAACATTTGTAACCTTTTATAATCTTTTTTTCAAAATAACTTGTGCTGTCTCTGAAAAACATTTATTTTCAACTGTTCTCACAAATCCCTGTTACTCTATTTAGTATTTTACAGTTAAAAATGAATACGCTCAACCATTTAAGTTGTTAAAGCACACTAACATCAGAAAAATAGATTATTATTACATTTTTGAGAAAATTATTTAAGCAAAACTGTTCAAATAAGCAAGAGGCTTTAAACTTCAAGGAGTACTAATTTGGGTCGATTTAACTAATTACAAGTAGACATAAGGATTTCACTGTAAAACAAATTATGTTAAAATTACGGTACATAATTATAGCAGAAATCCATTTTTTTTATACCTTAAATGCTGTTAATCCCCATAATAATACGACACATAATGAATCAAATAGAAAATAGAAAATTGCCTGTCCATAAAACATGGCCTATACTTATAGGTCATACAAAACATTAAAGTAATGACACTAACATAATGGAATAAACATTAAATAAACAACAGAAAATGCAATAAAAACACTATTACTGACAACAAAAATGAGAAGAAACAATTATTTTACATAAAATATAGTCATAAGTGAAAGTGATACTGTATGTCATGCAATGACATCTAGAAATGTCATTTTACTGCTTTTGGCTATAAATAATTATAGTCAATAATATTTGAATCCTAAATTTGACACTCTTTTACAGTAAAATTACTTCTCGTGTGCTTTTAAAGCATTTATAAATTTTCACCATATGGTGAGCTTTTACTTAATAACTTTTGTGAACTGACTAAACATCACAAAAACGCCATCATATTACAGTATAACTGTAAAAAAAAAAGTCAATCAAACAGATTATTGGACTGCGTTTAACAAAGTACTATTTTAGTTTTTCTGCTTCAAAATTTCATGTTTATTTCAATGTCACTTGCCATTTCTTTACTAGCAATATCTTAGTGAAAATTGTTTCTACACCAGTCATTTTTTAAGTGTAGTTTGTAAATGGTTATGCAAGACTAGATTGTAAAGCAATTACCTACTGAACACAATCTTTCTCTTAATGGCCTATTTTCTACATTCTGTTCAATGAACCATTAAAATGAAAAAGTAGAATTTTTTTAAAACAAATGGAAGTTGGGATTTTTTCCACCGGTGAATACTGTAAACACAACTTGTCTGAAAACATGACTCTGTCTTCACTGTCTCTCCACAAGACTCTGGATTAAAGCATATGGCCGTCATTGACATGAAATCACTTTGTTGAGAGATCACCCGCAGCAACTGTATATTACAGGTGCAGGTGAGTTATAAAGCCTTTTGCCTTTCAGAAGCTAAAGGCACTTCACCATCACGAGGAATCGGCCTTTCTCACAGGTATCATGCTGTTTTGACAGCCTCGCTGTGTCTGAGCTCTATATATACAGCATATGCAGGCAATTTCGTCTTCAGGCTCTCCACCTTCTCTGTCAGCCCTCCCAGGCGCATCACTACAGCTATTTCTGCATGCCATCTGCTAATTTGTTCGCCATTCCCCGAGAGACTCTGACAATACGATCCCTTTTCTTTCCAAGCTGAGTCTGTTCCATGTTCCCGTGTTGTTTTTAATTAGGCACACGCAACAATGTTAAAGCGAAGGACTGAAAGGCAACGTGACACAGTGTGGCATTAATCTGCATGCAGTTCTAATTGTGTGTAAGTGCATGCCATCTTAGTCATAGATGCAGACACCTTCTTTCCACCCACTCATCATATTTCTTTATTTTACACCTCTTCTGCTTGAGGCTGTGTATTAGCTGAAGGAATAATTCACCCCAAAACGAAAATGTCATCATTTATTTACCCTTATTTATAACGTTTTTCAAGAATATGCTGGACACACTTTTCAATATAATGAAAGTAAATGAAGACTGGAGCTGCCAAACTACGAAATGTACAAACAAGTACCATTAAAGTATCATAAAATATGATTCTTAATGTGAAATTGAAGTCGTTATTCACTGAAAAAAACTTGACATTGATTCCATTTCTTCTTAAATGATTATGAAAGAACAATCACTCTTGCGAGTCGAATCTTTTCAAGGAATCATCTGATTCAGTTCACAAAACTTCACAAAGCAGTACATTTCAGTTCACTTGACTCAATGATTAGATCGCAGCCATTTAGTGCTCTCTGCACTATAAATATTATCACGGGTTTAATAGTAAAAGACTGTAAAAACTGCTACAGTAAAAAACTGTAATGGGACATTTCATGTAATATTACAATTGTTTGAAACTTTAAAAGACTTGTAAACTTCCTCTGAAGCCCTCTGAACTAATATAATAGCTTTTTAAAGATGTTAATATAATAATCAGTTGAATCAATTTACAGTAAAAAATGACACCTGTGGTTGCCAGAACTTACCTGTATGTATATATATATATATATGAAGAGTTTATTTGCAAAAAAAGATAACTACGTTTTTTTTTTCATTTTCAAAAATCATGTTTTTTATTATGTTATCATGTTTTTATTGTGTTTGTTAGCTGTTTTTCTTGTTATTTTTTAACCTAGTCAAAATAACCCAACTGCAGTTTGATTGAGATTAATTGGAATGAACGATGAAAAAACATGATTTCTGAGAATTGTTAAAAACATTATGTGTTTTTGCAAATGAACTCTTCATATGTGTATAGGCAGAAGCCAAGTTTCAAAGTCTTTTTAAAATGTCAAATCTCTAGTGCACATACAGTGTAATTAAATGGGAAAGGAGTAACCAGGTCGTTATTTAAACTTTTTCCTGTTGTGCTTTGCAGAAGAAAGAAAGCCATACAGGTTTTCACACGACATGAGGGCGAATAAATGATGACAGAATTTTCATTTTTTGGTAAACTATTGCTAAAACGCCAGAGACAATATTTTCTAGAAATAGAGATGAAAGAGCAGGAGGGACACAGTCAGTCATGACTGGTGCTTGTGTGTGTGAGAGTGTGAGTGTGTGTGTGTGTGTGTGTGTGTGTGTGTGTGTGTGTGTGTGTGTGTGTGTGTGTGTGTGTGTGTGTGTGTGTGTGTGTGTCACAGACAGGTAATGATGTAAGAAAATGCAAACAGCACTCAGAAGGTAGCTGTCCCAGAACTTCTACACTGATTTGATGGATTATTGTTGTTGGCTGTCTCGGAAGTTTCCAGAGATCTAATCACTGACTGTGGACAGTTTGTTAGCAAAGTTAGTTTGTTCAGTCTCTGAAAGTTTAGATATAGAAAAGTAGAGGAGGATGCTGGGACAGTGTGCCATTTATACAGCATGAGTCACAGCTTGGTAAGTGAGATATGCCTGGGCATTTAGAGATTCAATTACAGAGGCTTTCTGCAGATGGGTTCAAGAGCAAATTACCTGAGAATTAAAGGGATAGTTCTGAGCAAATTCTGGTATGATTTAGGATGTCGTTCCAAATCCATATGACTTTCTCTCTTCGCTGGAATGCATTTTAACTGAGGTAGCAAACAGGATGCAGAATTGCAAAGAAGAATTAAGATGGAATCCTGCTGAAAATGGAGATTTTAAATGCATTTTACATGATATTAATATATATTTTAAGGTCACACTTTAGTTTGGGGACCAATTCTCACTAAACTCCTAATTTGATATTTATTAATAGTAAGGTGGTTATTAAGTTTAGGTATGGGTAGGGTTAAGGGACCTAAAATATGGCCATGCCGAATAAGGCATTAATTATGTGCTTTATAAGCACTTGTATACAGCTAATATTCTAGTTATATGAATGCTAATATGCAACTAGTTAAAAAGGGAGAATTGGTCCCAAAAGCGTTAGCTATTTTGAGTATGAATTCTTCATAAATATGTTATCATTAACAGCGGTGGAAGATAAATGTCAGTAAATTAATAAATAAATATCAAAACAGTTTGCAAGTGAATTATTCAGAACAGTTTGTGAAATGAACTAAAACAATAATGACTTCAAATGTATTCAGTATAGAAATTTCAAAGATTTCTAGGATTTTATTAATTTGCATTACTCCGGATCCGGAAATCACCAACTAACCAAGTAAGTAAGTAACTAACTAAATACATAAATAAACAGACATTAAAATTCATAGCTGCTGTAGTTTTTAATATATTTTACACAACACTAATATATTTTCATCATGAATTTGTAATAAACATGCAATCTTTAACAACACTGCACGTACATTTCTATACCTAAATAAATAAATTCTATTAATACATTTCTATAAATAAATAAATACATTTAAAACAGTTTGCTAGTGAATCCTCCAGACCAATTTGTGAACTGTATAGAAAATAATCGATATAAAGAAAAATTCAATTATAGCAATATCTTACCAATATATCTATCTGAAATAGCTAGAAAAAAATGTGTTTGCTATGGAAATATTCACAATTTTTTCTAGATTTTATTACTTTGCATGGGGCTTCCAGACCTGAAAATCACTAAATAAATAAACAAAACCAAACAATCACATTATTCAAAGAAATGCATAACTTCTGTAAAGGTAAAATGCACATTTTAATATAATTTCTATATTTATATTTTATTTAAATATGAATATTTATCAGTAATTTCCATAAACATGTTATGAATTGTAACTCAGTAAATTCTTCATCCTTACAACTGAAATTTTATCTCAACATCCTACAGTTTGCAGATGATTTGATTCACATCATGCACTGAAAGAGAGCTGAGAGAGAAATGACAAACATATAATCTTCCCCTCCTTGTTCTCTACACCCTTTTTCCTTTACCATCTCCTATCATCTACTTCTCAGTTCCATCGCTCCCTCCTCATTATCCTTCCTGTCACACCTCTTATCATGGACATCCTGAGCACAGGGATTTGTGGATATTCTGTAAGCCTGCTTGTAAAAGCAGGGTTTATGTGATTGCATGTGAGGGAGAGGAAAAGGACACATGAACCACTTGTTTCATCTGGACCAGCTCACTGAGGACTCCTGTGTAATGAATTACAGAAGCACAGAGCTATTCTACTCAGCCCTTTTAATAAACATTCGCAGACATGCACAAGCCAATAAAAAATTAAATCAACCATATAGTGACTCACACCCAGACATGTGAGCCCAACCAAGACATGGTAAACACAGTAAGTCACAAAATCAGACAGAGAACACATGGGGAAGCTCATGGGAAAGGGTTTGTCGGGGAATTTTTAGGGTGCTGAGGCCGAACACTTTTGTTTATTGCAATGATTGCAAGGCATTATGGTATTCATATTCCTCATAAGATCGATAGATAGATAGATAGATAGATAGATAGATAGATAGATAGATAGATAGATAGATAGATAGATAGATAGATAGATAGATAGATAGATAGATAGATAGATAGATAGATTTTAGCATTGCACACAATCACCTTTAAAGCACATTAACGGTCTGAAGCAGAGATTAATGTGTGAAATTCATTATGAGCACCACCAGAGTAAAAGCTAGGTGACAAGTGTGCTCCATCTGTTCTGTTCAAGGGGACCTGGGGCAGAAGATCTGGCTCTTACAACTCTGCAACGAGCCATCAATTTACAGCCAATGAGTAAGAACAATGACCACTGAGCTCATCAGAGATAAATCTTCCACGCGTGAAGCAGCCAGCTTTCCATTTATTACGCCGAATTATCGGCTCATCTGGAATACAGCATTTTGTTGTCTGTGGGACAAATGATCTCAGACAATCCAGCCTTTGTTATTCAAGATGTTTTAATGAGTTTGGGTTCGGGCCTGCATCATAATTAAAAGTGCAGCCGGTACATCTGTCAGGCTATGCTAAGTTGACTCACAGGGACCAAACACATGCTAGAAATAGAGCGAGGCTTGTTCTGTGAAAAAAGCACATGATCTACATCTGTAAATGCAGTCTGCCTTCATTACAACTTCAAGTCTCACTTGCAAATATTCACCGTTTATTTGCACCTCTTTAAAATCGTCACGAGAAAACGATGCATTCCGCCGAGAGTTTCCTTGGCAGCCAAAAAGGGCCTGCGGGTTTGAAATATTGCACGCCGTTCTTTCAGTCACCGTGAAAAGTTTACCGGGAGAGAATTATTAGATCCCAGGGCTCCCTTATTAGAATGCTAACAGTGTACATGGGCCAATGCAGTGTAAATACAGTCACTAATTCAGGCCCCAGAATCCTCGGTGGCACCCACAGTTGACTGCTCCAGTTGTTCCTACAATGCTTCAGCTGCAGTAAGGAGAAAAAATGTGTCACGCGCCAAGAACTACAGCATGCAGGAGGCGGATCCAGAGAAGGACGGACAAAAGATGCATCCTATCTAACAATGCTGCATTTATTTTTTACAAAACAAACATTGTGAAAAAAGATACTCTTAATGAGCATGGCAACAAACAGAGTATGAATACAGT
Source organism: Barbus barbus (assembly GCF_936440315.1). NCBI lineage: Eukaryota > Metazoa > Chordata > Actinopteri > Cypriniformes > Cyprinidae > Barbus > Barbus barbus. Next base: position 28,073,543 of record NC_136738.1, on the reverse strand, counting down.
GGAAGACAGATGGTTTCGCTGAAATCCCTCTGTGGCACGACCTTCTGTTTTCAGCTGATATTCAGGAGAGTAAGATGATGACAGATCCCTGAGTGATTTATGCTTGCTGTGTTTTTTTTTTCTCCCACTAGCGCTGGTGTAGCAGAGGCCAGTGGGTAAGTGTTGTGCAGGTAAAACCTCACTTCCCGATCTCAAGTGGTGCTCTAGCGACTGACACTAGAGGCTGTGGCCTTTAGCGTCCTTGTCAGAGTGCCCGCCTCCCAAGCCGGAGACCCCCGCTCATCGCGGAGCGAGTAGGACCGCAACACTGGGATGAAATTAAATTTGACCTATCATTGAAATAAGTGTCCTGAGGAAATCACACCTGTCCTGGGGCTCTGGATTTGTTCCAAAAACTACTGAGCTGCCTTCCTGCATGCTCACTTCTAAGTCAGCATAATAATTAACTTTCTAAGTGGGCAATTTGGAAATCTACATAGACAGGTATATTGCTAAGCTAATGATGCGATACTCCAATGACCATAAAAATACATAAATTGGATAAAATATATGATATATTCAGTTGTTATTAACTAAGACTAAAATCATTAAAAACTAATAAAAATGACAAATGCATATAACAAAATGTAATAAACTTCACAGAAAAATGAAATACAAATATAAAAATCAGAAATAGTAGATTATTAAACAATAAAAAATGAAAAATATTTATAAAAAAATATTAAATATAAATATATTAGATAATACATAACATTATTTTTAATATGAAAAATAATAAATAAATAAAAATAATAAATCCTATATGCAAGTAATAATTTTATTAAATATAATAAAATAATATTTAATAAAATATTAGTAAATACTATAATAATACATATATCACCATCAAATTATTACGATAAAACCTTTAAATACGTTTTTTTTATTTATTTAGAATTTCTTGCTGTCAGACATCTTATATGGACTTTTTAATCAAGCTCTTCACAATGCATTATGGGATTGCATGCTCACACAAGAGTGCATGCAATGCTGCTTTAGAATTCATCCAAAATAAAATATCTATTTTTGGAAAAGATGCTAAATATATACACAACCTGAGCACTTTAGTCAATCGGTAACTATGAGAAAAATTCTCTGCACGGAAATCGTTTTGTTTTGTTGAGGTCTATAATAGCAGGAGGAAACATCCCTTACCATTCCTATTCATCTCAATGGCAGTTACTCGGCCAGCGCCTGCAGCTCCAAAATTATGCGACCTGGTTGTTGCATCATGGGCGGTCATAAATGTCCTGTAACTAATCGCTGGAGCTGCTGAAAAATAACATTGACATTGCTGATTAGTGAATGGCACCACAAGAACATAAACAGTCCTAACAATTCTTGCAGCATCAAAGTCCATTCCATACTTTTAAGAGGGCACTGTTAAAACATCTACTAAAACATAATTAAATATTAGTGGTTTATTTGTCCTGCTGTGGTGGATAGCCCTGTTTAATATCATCTGTTTAATATCTGCTTTGAGTTTAAATGCACCTGTTGGTAACTGAACGAGACAGCCACAGCTTGCTGGTGTAGCTTCGGAGACCATTAGAGCCCTCCAGTTTGTCTTTGATTACATTCTTTTGCTGAAGAAAAGCAATTCCGTCTAACAAGTTTAAACTACAGCCACTCAGTTGTCAACACATGGTTATTAACTGCTGCAGGCTTCAATAAGTTGAGCTGGGCTTTAAATCAAGGCTTTGAATAAATGCAGTGATCAAAGCCAGAAAGAAATATTCAAACCAGATGCTGGTGGAATAGAAATGTGGCCTTATAACAGGTGCAAATGAGACTCATAAAATTTTACATGCAGGCACAGATTGAATTCCTGTTCAATATGAGGTTGGGGGTGGAGAAATGGCAGTATGGCAATATATTAATGTCATGTAGATCATCTTGTTACGGCATTGATAACCTCTTGGGACCCAGCAATTCAATTTTGTCTTCTAGTAGAAGGCGTTTGTTTTTTTGAATTTCCACACATTTGCCACAGTCCTGGTGTAGCTTGAAGAGGTTTGGCCATGGCAACTTCTTCTGTTTTTTTTTAAATGTCTGACATGAAAATTCAGCAAAGGGCACACTGAAAGCACACAACCACAGAAAGAGTCATGAACAACCTTTAGAAAGCTATAGTCTCATAGACTTCATTGATAAATATAAGTAAAGGCCAAAAGACTGCAAGTCCAGAAAATTTTTACACTGTTTTTCATACCTAAATATCATTATATTTTAAGCATAAGAAAACTTTTGTTTTATGTACTTAAAAAACTGTAAATAAATATATAGGAAACTAATAAACAGGTATACATCAACATATATTATAGAGTATATAAAAATGCATGTGTTAACATTTATTTAATTTGTTATATTTATAATTTTTATAATATATATATATATATATATATATATATATATATTTCATATATATTCTTATAGTTTTTTTCCCCACATAATGTACATTGTCTTTAAAAAAAATGTTTAATAAATGCAAAAAAAAAAAAAAAAACAGTAAATATATTGGAAAAATATAAATATATAGCAATATGTATTCTAAAATATAGAAAATGTGCATGTAAACTTTTTATAATTATATTTTTATTGATAATTTATTTGAACTATAATTAATAAATAATACATATTTATATATGTACTTTTTTACATAACATATTTTAAATACATTAGAAACAATGAATAAATATAGGAAAACAGTAAACAAATATATAGCAATATATTATAAAATATATAAAAAATATACATGTAAACATGTAAACTTAAAGCATAAGCTCACACAAAGAAAAACCAAATACCAAAAAGTATTTTTCCTGGGTGCCAGGAGGTCATACTTGGAGAAGGATTTTCAGAAGCATAGTTATTTCAAAGAAATAAAGGACTATTGCATTATACATGAATGGCATCACAAATATTATAATAAGAATCCGAGTGCTTTACCATAAATGAATAAACCAATAAAAACCATATAGGATCTTGATTCAAATTCCTTTTAAGCTACACCGCCACAGAGAAGCGAATGTCTCTTGAGAACAACACTTTCACAGGCAAACAAGCGGATTCAACCCTGAGAGAAAGAGCATCCCCATCGCTATGTTTATTTATTTATTACTTTTATCTGAGATAATTCCTCAGGCAGAAAAATCTGTTGAAACGAGGAGCACAGACACAGCTCGGAACATGAGATGCCAGTGTGAGAGCGGTATGTTTAGGAATGTAGAATCCATTCATATGATAGATAGTACACAATGATCAGGGCCACATGCTAGTCTTTCACGGTTTATGATCAAACAGCATGCATGAATGCTGTATTTCAGCCAATATGTTTTTCTAGCATTTTTAGAGAAAACAGGAAACTCCCAAATATCGATCTGACTATTTACAGAAGCAACATATTTTTGAAAAGTAGTCTATACTGGTGTTTCTTTAGCTGTAGGCACGGAATAATCATAATGAATCATAATGAATATAATCAATATTCAATACTGGACATTTAAATTGCTTATGATTATATCATAGATCTTTGTTTATATAATTAGAATAAAAGATTTAAAAGCATTTAAAAAAATAAAAAACTAAATGATGAATGCATGGTAGTGTCTCCAAGACTGTTTAATTGTGTCTTTCATGCAACAAAAAGGTTGAAACCTGTTAGTTTTAGTTTTAAAAATCCACCTGCTAGGGCTTAGAAGTGGCTGTAGTTGAAGAAACACTTACATATGAAACAGACAATCACTTTTAACAGTTCTCTCACTGTTGACTTGGCACCTTTTACCATATATTCTGAGGTATGCTAAAAAAAAACATCTGCAATCTGTGCTTCTATCTCCAGTCTCTGTGGGAAGATCTTCCCAGAGGAAAGTTATACATTTAGCTAGGCAGTGATTCTTTCTTTTAACAAGGGCCCTGATCGTTTCAGGCTGACCTTCACAGTCTGGGTGGCACATTTCAGCACAGATTGTTTTGTGATCCCGTCACAATGTAATACAGGCTTTAAAAAGAGCTTGTTATTGACGGATTGGCCAGTTACAGAGGGTCATATCATGACAAATCAAATTTTCCTTGATCTTTCGAGATAAACGAGCTTGATGTACCATGAAAACACAGTGTAACTTTCAGAACTCAAAACTTCCTTCCCAGAAAGGCCATTTATTGAAACTGAGCGACAGAAAAACTTTATCATGTTACACAGTGTGGCCCAGATTGTTTTTTGAATCTGTCACAATACAAGTTTTATGAAGAGATTATTTTTGAAGAATGGCTCAGTTAACTAACTATATTTGACACCACAGCAAACACGTGTGAGTAAAATAGGAGAAAACATTCAACACTGTTGCTCATTTCACATGCAAAGGGAGTGTTTCTTAGAGGCACAGCAGTGAAAAAAACAAACAAACGTTTATTTGCAACCCAGGCTCGTTGTAAAAGTGGTGGCATTTCTGCTATATTAGGCGGGTGAGGGCGTTTTCATACGCGTTTAGCCAATCAGCGTACACTTACGTCACGGATAGTTCCTAGAACTGTTTTACACCCTACTCTGAAGAAGGAGCCAATTTAGTTCCTCCAAACGGAGTTCCTGGAACTAAAACCGTTCCTAGTTCCCGCGGTGCGAACACGCCAAAAAGTGAGTAGTTCCACAATTAGTTTGGGTTCTATGAATAGGTTCCTGCGGTGCGAAAGGGCCTATTATTCTGCCTCATTGGGTTTACAACTTGAATTAAATTTGAATAAAATGAAAACTAAAAGACTTTCAAATCACATGAGCCAATATTTTATTAACTATAGAACATAGAGAACATAACAAATATTTAAACAGAGAAATTTCACACTTTTATCCACTAAATGAGCTCATTTCAAATTTGATGCCTGCTACAGGTCTCAAACAATTTGACACAGGGGCAACAAAGGGCTGAAAAAGCAAGACATTTTGAATAGATTCAGCTGGGAGAACATCTAGCAACTAATTAAGTTAACTGACATCAGGTCTGTAACATGATTAGCTATAAAAGGGATGTCTTAGAGAGGCAGAGTCTCTCAGAAATAAAGATGGGCAGAGGCTCTCCAATCTGTGAAGAGTGTGTAAAATGATTGTGGAATATTTTATAAACGACGTTCCTCAATATCACATTGCAAAGGCTTTGCAAATCTCATCATATAAGATTCAGAGAAACTGATTCTGTCATTGACATTACTAAATGGGCCCAGGAATAATTCCAGAAACAACTGTCGGTAAACACAGTCTGCCGTGCCATCTGCAGATGCCAACTAAAGCTCTATCATGAAAAAAGGAAGCCGTATATGAACACGGTCCGGAAGCGCCGTCGAGTCCTGTGGGCCAAGGCTCATTTAAAATGGACTGTTTCAAAGTGGAAAAGTGTTCTATATGACATTTATGTTACCTATGTTCTATTGTGAATAAAATATTGGCTCATGTGATTTGATATTCTTTTAGTTTTCATTTTATTCAAATTGAAAAAATGTCCCAACATTTCCAGAATTCGGGTTGTACTAGCAGGTTGTAACTTAAGTGCGTACTGCTACCTACTGGACTGGAGATTGACGTTAATTGAATCTAAGCTTACATAGATAATTTAATATGCCCTATGCATAAAACAATTGTTTCTAATAAATGCCATAACTGCTTTTATAATTTACCTGCTCCTGGTCTGATATTTATATGGTGGGTTTTGTGAACTATATACATTCTGAAGCCTGTAATTCTAGTTGAATTCTTTCCCATTTATATGTAAATATTATTAATTTTATATATTATTAATTCATGTTCAACAGTCTCCTGACATGTATCATATAAACTTGTATTATGTATCCTGATAATTAGTGTCATCCATTTAGTTAAGTTCTGCAGTTTATTTTCTAATTTTCTTATGCCATTTTGCTAATTTCAACCCCAAGTCATCCAAATAAAGAGCCTTTTTTTGCTGTTTTACAGAGCCTAGGGATGTCAAAGACCGATGTGATTTCCCAGGACACATATTTCAGTGACATCTTTCAGGTACTGTGGACATTTTATGGGTTCTATTTCAAATCAATTGCTTGCAGCAGAAATAAAGCAAAAAAGTTGAACTCTACTTAAAGTAAAGCACTATTTATCTCTGCTCATGCATGCAAAATAGTTTTGTGAAAAATCATTATATAAATTATTCACTATATGCTTGATCATTTTCAGCCTGAAAACAGTAAATTAATAATAAAAATGTGCTAAAAGTGACTGATTTAGAGAATCCTGCCGGAACTAACATCGGACTGTCCGTGTTTGGCTTGAGGAAGACAAATGGAATCAATATCTCAGCATTTCCATGACTTTGTAAAATGAAGTGTCAGGGCTCCAGTGAGCCTATTTTGGGACGTTGATGGGATAGCTTTTGTAATTAGCCATGCCAGAGTCCTTGACGGCCATGTCTGGGTATTCAGGGTGAATGAAACCTCATCAGCTGAAGGACGATACCCTGTTCCCCCATGTCTCTTCTCTGTTCAAAAACCGAGCAGCTAAGAGCAGTCAACTCTTTATTTTTATCAAAAGCCTGTGCTTTACCAAAAGGTCTGTTAAGATTCACCTTGCTAGAGTGAAAGGCTGGTATTGTCCTGCTCCTGGTCTCCCTAGGCTGCCATTCAGAGCGGCGGTGATGGAATAAGAGGGGCAGAGTTTCACTGCTGCATCTCTAGAGGTGTCCTGCCTCATATCCATTACGTTGATTGATGGCTTCAGTCGGGGACTCATTTTCACTCACGGTTGTGTGCTAAAAAGATTAAAAACAATAAATTTGTGAATGTTCCCTCCAAGGTTGGGGCATATTCTTATACATCTAGTCAGGTTGCTGCAGATATAATTAAAGAGAAAGGTTACCCACGCATGTTGTGGAGGCAGATGCTTTTTTTGAGGACATTGTGCTGATTAATAACATGGTAACATTTCAATGCTGGTGAAATTATTTTGCCAATGAAAAATTTAACAAGCATCATATCTAAAACCTGCTGCCTTGGAGCAATGGATTTGTAATAGTTAACAACACTCATAGATGTAAATAACAAAATTAAATTCATAAAATTTTCAAATTCTATTTTTATGCTTTTAAAATATTAGCATATATTCTCTTCTGTGTCAGTCTTCATCACGTGTTCATGAGAGTACCACGACACATGCGTGTGGTGCTGCTAACGCAGGAATAAGGTGGGAACAAACACCTAGGATACATTTAATTTTCAGAACTAAATTTGATCCTGTGATGATGAATTTTTTTAACTATAAGTTTTGACTTGAATTTCTCCACTACGCAGCTATCTACTTGGGGGAATGAGCGTCCAACATATTCACTTTCTAACTTTTCAAAGTTTATGGTTATAGCGCCACTTAGGTAAAACGGTAAAAGCCAGCAAATACATATTCCTAATGTTGCCACCGCGGGAAAGGTGACGGTAAAAATATTATTCTGGTTGAGAACCGTCTGTAGAACGTCCATCTCTCTTAGTTCATCACCTGTATTCTGGTTCAAATAAGTGAGGCTGGGCAAAAAATTGCAAGTCATCCTCTCTGTCGAAATCTTCAGACATGTTTATAAAGACTGTTTTATGTACAGTGTGTGTCTTTCTCTGCTTGTAAACAAGGCACAGTGCATGTGTGTTCTATGTTAGAACGCTGGCTCCTGCATCAGCAGCACCACACGCATGTGTCTTGGTACTCTTGTGGACGCATGTCAAAGACTAACACAGAAGAGAAGAAATTGTTGAATAAAGTGATTCAATCACTATGTCACACAGAATGTTTTACTGTTGTCCTTACTACGTTTCTGAACATGGTAGTTGCATTGCTGTCTATACAGGGTCAGAAAACTCTCGGATTTCATCAAAAATGTATCTCTTACGGGTTTGGAACGAAATGAGGGTGAGCAATTAATGACAGAATTTTAATTTGGGGTGAACTAACCCTTTAACTTACAAAAATATTGTGTTTGCATTAGATTGCAAAATCACTGAAACAGTTTTTCTTCCCAAATACATTTTAATTGTTTTTTTTATGGCCCAATAACATGTAAGGTAATCAACCCTAATCCTTAAATGACAGAAGTCCTGAGAAAAATGATACAAAATGCAAATCTACCTACAAAATGCAAGATAAAAATGTGTTATTTAGAGACGTACTGAAATGTCTCCGGCGTTCCCTCGTTGATTAGACTACAATCATGGTGAAGCAACAGATTGAGGAGAGTAATTTAACTAAACAAGCTACATAAACAACAATATATCTGGCTAAATGACAGAAAGTGAAGGTAACTCTATTGCCCCCTTGAGTACTGAGGTTTGTTACTGTTGCAGTAATTCAAGAATGCATTTAAGTGTGATCAAAAGAACTACAGACTTGCAATGCCCTAACCAAGCATACTCGTACATGAATATTTCTGGCCAAAATTGCTCCAGACATCAACAAATGATCTGAAATCTCCCTTTGCAAAGTAGGAAATACAAGAAGCTTCATGCTAGATTCCCAAATCCCAGCCTATTTCACTGCGCTTAACTGACAGATCAAATGCTGAATCCTCTGCCCTGCATTTTACCCCTTCAATTAGTCCAAATATCCTCCAAACAGTGCTGAGATACATCTGTCTAGCCAAAAATCCTCAGGTGTCATATGACTTACAAATGATACTTCCTCTTTGCAACTATTCAGGCTTGAGCAGGGATCAACACGGCTACAAAAGATGTCTTAATACTTGAGATTTTACAAGCCTCACTCAGCATGATCTCCCTGCTCAGACATAAGGTTTAGATAAAATCTAAAGATGTTTCATGAGGTGTTTTATGGAGGACCACCTTGTGTGATGTTTTCAATGTGCTGTTCTGTTGATGTTGGCATGGTATGCTGCATGTTATGCATGACAATGTGCATCAGCTTAAGTGTGATTTTAGGCCTGAGGTCAAACTGAAGTGGAGGAGAGCCAGAAGAACCACAGAAGAAAGTAAAAAGAATCTTCTAAAAAACAAACTCAGAAAACTGTTTTCCCATTCACACAGCAGGAATTCTGATTATGCACCAGCATCTAAAATGAACAGCACTGTGAATTTTAATACATCAACAACAATCACGGCTTTACCACCACAAAATTTTTCCAGCAGGGTTTGGTTTTCAACCTCAAAGCAGATTGGACGAATTTGCAACAAATGGACCTTTTGTTTCAAATGTTAATGAAAAACAGACATATAATTAGAATTTGCAAAATACATAAATAAATAAATAGAAAAGCAAATAAATAAATAAATAGTAATTGAAATAAATTTTTTTTTTGTGTGCAGAAATCTACATCTGTAAAATCCTTCTACATTATTAAATATGCACAACATTATATATTACGTTTACCTTTTTACATGTAAGACATCAGTATCTCAACATGATATTTAAGTTTTGTTTTATATAATCTATACATTTATAACCCCATAAAGCCTACAGCATCATATTTGATATTTTAATTTCTATGATCTCTAAATTATCAATTGTTTTGTGGTACTTTTTGCTGTGAAATCTTTATTGATGTTCAGTAATATTTAGTAATATGTAAGTAATATTTTAAGATGAACATTTACTAGAATCAAGCTCAGGAATCAACTTAGGTTTATTTGATTAACCATATACTGTTTGTTTTTAGAAAATTATGTTAAAAATAGGCTACTAAAACACACACACACAAACAAAAACTTCTTTTTAGATTTCTAGGGTTCAATAAACTGTTTAACATTTAATATATATACTAGTGCTGTCAAACGATTAATCACATCCAAAATAAAGGGTTTTGTTTACATAATATATGTGTGTACTGTGTATATTTATTATGAATATATAAATACACACTCATGCATGTATGTTTAAGAAAAATATGTTATGTTTACATATTAAATATATTTATATATCATGATTTATATGAATATAAATATATACAAGTAAATACATATTTTCAAAATATATGCTGTATGTGTGTGTATTTATATATACATTATAAATAGACACAAAACACACATATATTATGTAAACAAAACTTTAATTTTGAATATGATTAATCATGATTAATCATTTGATAGCACTAATATATACATTTATATTAAACAGTAAAAAATTACATTTAAATTGACATTGGTATATCTGGACATATTGTCTTTGAAACAGAGTCATAATAATCATATCACTCAAAAGCAGAGAATTTCCATTCAGTGCAAAAATCTAAAATTAAGCTGTTCTCATATAATAATGTTTAAGATGAAGTGTGTACTTTTTTTTACCACTAGCAGCACCAAAAAAAAATAATGCAAAAATAAATTTCGAACCCTTCCTTCCTCTCCGTTGTTAGACCAAACAGGTGGTCCCGCCCCCATATTAATGGCATTGGCTGAGCCAATGATGGTCCCGGTCAGGCTCGTCCAATCAAGGTTTGGCTAGCATGATCAAATTATTTTATTATGACTGTTACTATTACTGCTGTCAATATTGGCTTTTTTTTTTTCTTTGGAAGCATCACATAAATCAAATCGTACAACAGACTATAATTCAATTTTCAGCCACTGGTAGAGAAATAACACACTTACTTAAAAAAAAAAAAAATGGAAATACAACCTGAGAAGAAGAAACTGAAGGAGCAATTGGAAATCCAGAAACGCTTTTAGTATTTCCAGTTTATAAGTTGGAAAGAAAAGACAGGATATGTGAAGTGGTTTGTTGATGTTTGTGGTGCAAGCACCAAATGGGATCAAGGTTCCACACACAATCTACCCACATATTCAGGAATGTCTGGAAACTGCAGTATATTACAGATAATATGACAGATAAGTTTACCACCTGATGATAATTACTGGTCGTATCTTCACGGTAAACCTCAGAAAATGCCATGGCCTCCGGTTATTTTCCTAAACTAATATAAAATATTGAGTCTAATAAGAATCCTTTTATGCGTCTTGGCCCGAGTTTGGGAAGTCTGGTGTTTATTTGGATTTTTGGATGCCTGTAGTATGCTGGTTTCTGAAGCATATCATTACAGTCAGGCAGAACAGGACTATTTCAGTCCGAATCATTTCTTGGGGCTCAGCTGGAAGCCACAGAGGGTGTGTGCCACTCACAGGCTTTCCCTGATTCGTCACTGGAGGACCACAACGATGAAGCCAAAACCAGTCGTCTAAATACCATTTATAAAAACGTAATTTTGCAAACAGAAAACAACAAAAACATGTTTGATTCAAAGTTAAATAAATAAACTTATTTTTTTCAGGATTATTTGGTGAATAGAAAATTCAAAATAACAGCATTTATTTGAAATAATCTTTTGTAACATTATAAATGTCCAGAAATGTCTTGATCAGGTTAATTGCTGAATATTTTTTTTTTTTTAACTCTTACCACAAAGCTTGGAATGATGCATTACGATTTCTACATGGTTTTCCAATATTGAAAATAATAAGAAATGTTTCTTGAGCATCAAATCAGAACATTTTGATTTCTGAAGGATCATGCGACACTGAACACTGAAGCAATGATGCTGAAAATTCAGCTTTGCATCACAGGAATATATATTTTTCAATATAAAAGTAATGGAAATAATTTGAAAACATTAAAACAGAAAACATCACTTTAAATTGTAATTGTAAATGGGTGAATGAGACGTGTGGATCCATTTGCAAGGCTCTTATTCAGAGATTTGATCATAAACACAAGCAGGGTCAAACAACAGCAAACAAGTATGGCATGGGCAAGACACAGAATAATTCTAGGGCAAGCGTGGGTCTTTGATCGGCAAACGATATCCTGAGGGCCTGAGAAGAGGGGTAGTCCGATAACCTGAGCAATAATCCAAACGAGGTATAAACAGAGTCCAAACGGCAAAACAAGGGTTAATCCAAGAGACATGGCCAGGAATCAGGAAACGAAGCTATAAAAAAAAAAACAAAAAAAAAAACAGAATGGTTCAGTAAAACAGCTATCACTAGGAAATTGATAAATGCAGAATAATACTCAGAGCTAAACATAAACACAGAATAGCCCGGTAATGCAGCTAACACTTGGAGAGCGCTAAACGCAGAACAATACTCAACGAGCTGTGAAAGGAAGTCCATGGTTTATGTAGGGTGTGTGATTGTGTTATAGTTCTCAGGTGTGAGCGTGTGATTGAGACAGGTGTGTGTACTTAGTGCAATGAATGAAGGGAAATGCAGTCCAGGGTAATATGTAACAGACTGTGTGGTGTGAGAGTCGATATGATGTAAGAACGACCGCTGATGGTGAGTGGACGGAAAATCACGAATTGGATTCGTGACAGTAATAATATTCACAATATTTCTGTTTTTACTGCATTTTGGATCAATTCAATGGAGCCTTGGTGAACACATGACTTCAAAAACATTAAAAAAAAATGTATTCCAAACTTTTTACCTGTAGTGTACAATATTTAAACTATATCAAAAGTTTAACAAGGGAAACAAATGTTTTTATTTTTTGACATGCTTGGTATATAGTTCTGTGATGAATCACATTAAAATATTATATTACTTTTATACACCAGATCAATAAACAAAAAGTTAATATTGAGAGCTTTTGAACAAATAATTGTTGAACAAAATGGTTGAGCAAATGATTAAGTGACTTCCATTCCTGAACAAATCAGTTGAACTATGATTCAAATTCCTCACGCAAAAATACAGCCACCTACTGGTGTAATTATGTAACTACAGAACAAGTAACTAAAAATACCAATGCACACAGACTGTCAGTGATAAATAATGATAGTGTACAATGGACTATTCATAAGCACATGACTTTCTATTCATGATATTACACCATATACTTGCGTTCTGCAAACTGATTATAATAAATGCCTTTGGCATACAGATAGAAGATAACCCTTCCTCCACCCGCACTAATGAGACTCAGAGAGCTGATCTAAATGTCATCCCACTGGTTAGCAATCTGTTCTCTACTTCACGGCAGCCTGCTGCACCTGAAGGGTCTGGTCTCATACACGGTGTCCTGAGGAGTGTGCTGGTGAATTCAGTGGCACCTCCAGGACATCGTTCATGGGTAGGCAGATGGAGACAGTGGAAGTCACACCAGAAAGGCCAGAGCATGGATCGAATGCCAAGTAAAGAAGATTACTGCAAAGAACATTTGCTTCTAGTTGTGCACTTGATTTGCTTCTAGTTGTTTAGTTTTGTGAAAAATAAAGAAAAAAGCCAAACTAAAGGCTTGAGAAAACTAGAGCAAAAATACAGGCAGGAACTAGAGCAAAATAACAAAAGCAAAGAAATCCTGATACACTTCAAGAGAACTAATGCAAAGCCAGACTGATAAGGAAAGTTTATAATAAACAAAAAAACCCACTGAATTCCCTTACACACAAGGAACTAACGCAACGAACCAGCAGAGACGTGAGGGAAAGAGGCACAATCTAAAGGAGTTGAGCACATGAAGATCAGGTGGACTCAATCACATAAACAGGGCTAGATTAGGACTAAACAAGGGGGTGGGGTAACTGGAAACCAGGAGGCAGGGCAAGAGGAGCACATGGCCAACAAAAACAAAGACAAAGCCATGTGACACAAGACAAACAAGGACACATTAAACAAAAGCCCTATTCGGACAGGACTAGTTTTCTAAACTACGTTTGAGTTCCGATTCTTATCACCTGACGTCTGCGATTTTCATGTACAAATTCGGACGGGACTAACATCTCCGTGTTTATTACAGAGGTGCGAGGGTCTGTTTTGGACATCTGGTCGTTTCAGAGATCATGGCTCTGTATGCATGCATTGCAGATAGTCATTCAGATTGATTACCATAATCACACAAACACCATGATGAAGCTAGTATAGCAAAACCATGTTAATGTGTGGTTACTTTAATTTTACTTTAGTTATTTATTTGTTTAATTTTCATAAAGGTACATGTAATTAAAACATTGTGTAATTGAGTGCAGAAATGAATGCGAATAATTTTACCTGACCCTGATTAAAATAGCCAGTCTTAACAGTGATCTGAATGTGATCTGGCTCTTGATTTTATTATTGTCTTTTTTAATCATTATTTATTTCTTTGCCGGGATGCAAATATATCAGACATGAGCTCGGTAAGAGCATCTACAGTAATTCATGTTGGCCAAAACACACAAGGAAACACATGGTGAAAAAATAAAATAAAAATCACCGGCAATCACAGACATTGCATTGTCTGTGATTAGTTTTCTCAGAGGATCACTGAGTTTGCTGAAAAACAGTAGGTAATTTGCTCTGAAATTATTACAGAGGTCGTGTGAGAAAAACACAGACATGGCAGATTCGGACGGGATTAAAATCACCAAGTACATCTGTGAAACACAAATGTCTCTAACGACCCCCTGTAAAACTAGTCCCGTACGAATCAGGGCAGGATCCTGACACCCGCCCTGGTTGGAAATAACTGAATATGATATATTAATTATAATTTATAATTCTTTATTAATTAACTATTACACACATTAAAAGCATAATCATTTTTTTATGTATTAGTTTTACACTGTTCTTAAAACTGCTTTACACTGTTCCAGTTTGCTCTGTGTTGTTTTTGTTGTTGTTGTTTTTGTTTTTTAACACATAATGTGTTAACAGCTCTTATAAAGCATGTCTAATCAGTACATCCTTAATACACTGAACAGGGCACACACTGATTAGACAGTTTTAAGAATATGACTTAAAGTGCCATGTCTGATAATAATGTGTGAAAATGTAAATTAACTGAATTATTGTTTTTATTATTAATCATCGTACATCAAAATAATACATAAATGCAGGTCAACATGGTGGACAGTGTTTATTTAGATGGACCTATGTGTAAATTCAGATGTGCTTATTGATAATTCAGTCATCATTTCTGAGATGAATGCAATTCATTATAATGAAGCCGCCAGGAAACACTGAAATGACAGTCTTTTCACAACTCAGACAACAGCATGTAAATATTGACTGCTTTTGGGTGGGTACCAGTGATGAATAGTGTTCATTAAAGCCTTCAGCTCATGACGTTTACTCTGAGGTCATGTTCCAACTAATTACAAAAAACACACTGACCTTCTCTGGCCACTTCTCCTACAACTCCATGGTCCTGCATTCAGCATAACTGCCTGGTTTGACTATGCATACTGCGGTATTTTCTCCAGGCATGTTTTGCTGCTCATTGCTTAATCTTTAAGCTGTTAAACCTGAGGGCAGACAGGGAAGTGTGAGGTTATGGTTATGGGGAGGTATACTAGTCAAACACACTCTGAGATGCAGGAGTACAGCAACACACATGGAAGCTGCTTCACGCTGGGAACATTTTCTGTCTGTTTTCCAGGTGTGGAAATCTTTCATTTAGAGGAAGAGGTCTGTTTTCACTGTTGGCACTTTTCTAGATTGTGCTAAGAAAGGGGTTGGGGAAAATTCAGAAAAAGAATGGGTGCATCTTCAATTCAGAAGCTGAATAAGAGAAATTCACTGAAATGCAATTGGAAAAAAAACTTTGTTGGTTCAACAAAATGGGCAAAGTAAACCTCTTTCATGTTGTCTAGTTCAATTTTGAAGACCTTGGGTTCAATAAATTTTCAAAACTTTTTGGTGTGCTATAGCCCCATCAGTATGGCTCAACTAACACATACAAACAAAAATCATAAAAAAAAAAAACTTCATACATGTTTATTTTAATTAATATTATACTATATATGTGCACTAAAAAAAATCATAAGATTGTGATTGATTGTGATTGATATATTGTGATATATACATGTTTTTGTATAATCTTTCAAGGGACAATACTGCACAAATGAAACTTGGATATATTTTAGAGTAGTCAATGTGCAGCTTGTATAGTATAGAAGTACAAATTCACTGTCCTCTAAATATAACTCAACATATAACCATTATTGTCCAAATAACTGGCAACAAAAATGATTACACCCTAAGTGAACATGTCAAAACTGTGTCCATAAAAGTGTCAATATTTCGTAGGGTACCATTGTTATCTAGCACTGCCTTAATCTTCTTGGGCATGGAATTCACCAGAGCTGCACAGGTTGTTGCTGGCATCCTCTTCCACTCCTCCATAATGACATCACGGAGCTGCTGGATGTTAGCCACCTTCCGCTTGAGGATGCCCCACATGTGCTCATTAGAGTTCAGGTCTGGAGACATACTTGGCCACTTCATCACCTTCACCTTCGGCAGCAAGGCAGTTGTCATCTTGGCGGTGTGTTTGGGGTGGTGGTTATGTTGGAAAACTGTTTCTGAAGGGAGGGCATCATCTTCTGCTTCAGAATGTCACAGTACATGCTGGAATCCATGTTTCCCTCAATGAACCACAGCTCTCCAGTACCAGCAGTAGTCATGCAGCCCCAGACCATGATGCTACCACCACCATGCTTGACTGTATGCAAGGCACACTTTTCTTGATACTACTCACCAGGGCATAGCCACACATGCTGGACACCACAGTTTACCTTAGTTTTTACCAGTTTACCTTAGACTCATCAGACCACAGGACATGGTTCCAGTAATTCATGCTCTTGGCCAGGTTGTCTTCAGCAAAGTGTTTGCAGGTTTTTTTGTGAGTCAGCTTCAGAAGAGTCTTCCTTCTGGGACGACAACCATGCAAATCGACTTGTTGCAGTGTGTGGCGTATGGTCTGAGCACTGACAAGCTGACCTTCCACTTCTGCAACCTCTAAAGCAATGCTGGCAGCACTTATGCGTCTGTTTTTTGAAGCCAGCCTCTGCATCTGACGCACAGCACAAAGACTCAACATCTTTGATCGACTCTTGCAAGGCCTGTTCCGAGCGAAACCCGTCTTGGAAAACCTCTGTATGACCCTGTAACTCAGTTCCAGGCTGTTACCAAACTTCTTATAGCCTATAGGCCATCTTTGCGGAGAGCAACAATTCTAATTCTCAAATCCTCAGAGAGTTCTTTGCCATGAGGTGCCATGTTGAACATCCAGTGGTCAGTATGAGAGAATTGTATGCAAAGAACCAAATTTTAACTGCTCTAAAACAAGATACACAAATTTGTATGGTCCTTTTTTTAAACTAAGTCTTGTATGGTCAGTTTTGCTGCCAGCTTTTTTGACAATAATGGCTATATGTTGAGTTATTTTCAGAGGACAGTAAATCTTTACTGCTATACAAGTTTCACATTGACTACTCTAAAATATATCCAAGTTTACTCACTTTTGTGAGATACTATATATATATATATAAATTATTTGATCCCCTGCTGACGTACAAAATCAAATATTTTTTCCCCACTGTATATGTATATATATATGTATATATATCCCTCCTGAAATGTGTGCAAACCTGGTGGCCAACTACAAGAAACGTCTGACCTCTGTGATTGCCAACAAGGGGTTTGCCACCAAATACTAAGTCATATTTTGCAAAGGGGTCAAATACTTATTTCACTCATTAAAATGCAAATCAATAAAACCTACAAATAAACCTACCATTAAAATTATAGACTGGTCATTTCTTTGTCAGTAGGCAAACGTACAAAATCAGCAGGGGATCAAATAATTTTTCCCCACTGTATATATACATATACTTCTTTATATTTTTACATATAGTTCATATACTTCTGAATTCCGAAAGCTACACAACCTTCTCTAAGCATTGTGTGCAATGCAGGAAGGCCGTTTGGGTTAAGTTTTCTACTGTATTTCCTAGGTCAAGGCTGAATGACCCGTGAAAAGAGGGGCTGAGTGAGGACACCAGCTGGGTGTACCATCTGTCGCTGCACACGCAGTGGATGGGCTGGGCAGATGCCACCAGTGAGCTGGACAGAAACCAAGCACAACAAAACGATACGAAACAAAAACAAGCCTGACTCTGGAAGTAGTGGCATGGAGGGGCTCAAACTGGAAAGTATAGTGAAATTACAGCTATTAGACATGAAAGCAGGAAGGATATTGCCATTATAGAGGTGATGGTAATCTAAAAGATAAAGCGTAAGAAGAAATCATATGCATGGCCATGGACCTATTGGGATGAAATTAGCTTTACCATGATCAGTTTACCAGCATGAAATGAGATATTAGGGCAAATCCTTTTAATGAGAACAAGTAGACCAGGTGCAGGTCTTATGCAAGCCCCTGGGGTCCACTAAGATGGTGGGCAAACTGTCAAAGCACTGAAGTAATGAATACTGACTGGTCGTTTGGTGCCAACTCTCCCCCTGTCATGGATAAAACAGTGAAGCAATTAGAACAGCTAGTGCACTCCCTTAATTCTTCTTTTTTAATTACTGCACTCTGTTAATCCTCGGGGACTGTGAAACCTTTTTTCAGGCTTTTTTAATCCAACACATCTCTCCCTGTGCTCATGGCTTCAGTTTTTTAGTGTAAAATGAAGCGTGCCCACCGGCTGCTTTGGTCTCCAGCCCTCACACTAGGGCTTTTGGTGTGTTCAGTTCATTTAGTTGGTGTGAAAACTAATGTGCACCAGCAAGTCAACTGAAGCAGCAGTGTTGGGGAGTAACTCACTAAAAGTAGCAAAAAACTTAACTACATTTTTCAGTAGCATGACATGTTAAACTGGAATGACATTAAATATATTGAAATATAAACTAATTTTCTATCTGTCTGTCTGTCTAATTCATGTTTTATTTAATGTCATTTTTGCGATTTCATAAAACAGTCTGAATTGTAAAATATACACTCAGAATTGCAAGAAAAAAGACTTATACAATTAACTTTTATTTCATAACTCAATTAATTTCCCACAGCTCACTGAACAACATTTTAGGTTCTTTTTTTTGTAGTGAAATTATTTAATACTGTAATTATGAGCTGCTTAGATTAGCTAGTTCACCATCTGTGAATATTAAAACTGAAGGTATAAATGCCTGAATAAGACAATTAAACTTTTTTTTTTTTTTTTACCTTCAGTTTCTTTATGTACGTTAGTGTGCATGGTAGGGCTGCATTAATGATGCAAAAATATGCTGTGGTTCAGACCCCGAAATCAAAAAGATCTGCAGGGGCAGGGAAGGGTTGAATCGAACGAACAGCTTTAATTACGCAAAGTTCATGCCATAATCCAGGCTACTTTGATTTATGTAATGGGCTGTAATTGTGCCCTTAGTGCCAGGTAGGCATCTGTGCTGGGAAACAGTGAGGTAGAGGAAGCTCAGCTGCATTACAGTCTGGAGTAACATGCCACTTAAACCCTAACCGGCCTGTTTAATGAGATTCACAGAGGATGAATGTGTCAAAGTCATACTCACAGCTTTAGAAACTCTGGTCCCTGTGCATCCTCCCCATGAGCCACACCATCACATGCTCTAAATATACTCACATACCATCTACTGTAATGTGTTAATGCAATTTCCACACATTGGTGTGAAAATTCTATTTAGAGTCATTATGAAGAGCACCAGCTATAGGCAATGTTTGAGCATTCGGGCATTTACCAGGAAAACACTGTCGGTAATTAAGAAGTGGTTTAAAGTGGAACTGCCTACTTCAGAGTCTTCTAGACCTCTGGCTAAATTATGAAATGATAATGGAATCTCATTAGCATTATAACTTACTGGAAGATTGGAAAAAAATTAAATAATGAATCTAAGTTATTCATCTTTGTGTAATTTCTGAAAGTGTCTGCCCTTTTCAGGTGGGGATGTTCGTCATGATGTTAAAGCAGATTTTTGGACTAGAAGGGACCTTTCAGGAAGGATGAGAATGAGGTTAGTTCAAACTGGTTAGTTTCAAACAAATTCACAGCATTAATCACTGCATCTCTAATCAACAGTACTGACAGAATCAGTGTTTTTGCTTGAATTGGTTCAAGAGTGAATCTCTGAAAGTCAATAGGCAGAATTGAACAGAAAAATGATTTTTTTCTTTGCTTTTTTAACATTGTCAAAATGATCCCCATTTACTCAGGTTCACAAAAACGAATAAAAACACTGCATTATGCATGCCAGGCCAGTAGCTGGCGATGTTACTTTGCCTGCGCATATATACACACTGATGTCGTTTTTACAAATTTGCGTTCTCATAGTTTACATTGAGACGTATCATTTTCAAAAACTTTGACACTTTGAAACCTGTCAATAGTTTTCAGGCAACCAAAACACCATTGTCGTGTAAATGAACGGCCAAAATGCATAAAAAAAATTCCATTTAGTTGAAAACGGTGTTGTGTAAATTCCCCCTGAATTCAGAATAGCACATACTACTCTTATTATTTCTTCCAGATAAAGACAGTAACTAACATTTTTTGTTCTGAATCTGTGTTTTGGAATGAATCGGATGAGTGAATGATTCAGTGACTCATTTGATCACAGTCACTTGATTTGTTCCTGAATGAATCAGTGTTTTTGAATGAATCAATTAATAGTTCAATAGTTCACACATAAAGACAGTCACCTGTTGCCACCTACTGGCCGCATTCTACTTTTGAGAAGTAAAAGTACTTGTAAAAGTAAAATCAAAACATGAATTTGAAAAATAAAGCAAATGTTCCAAAACATAAAAAGCCACATATTTGTGCCTAAACCCCCCACATACACTGAACAAAATTATAAACGCAACACTTTTGTTTTTGCCCCCATTTTTCATGAGCTGAACTCAAAGATCTAAGACTTTTTCTATGTACACAAAAGGCCTATTTCTCTCAAATATTGTTCACAAATCTGTCTAAATCTGTGTTAGAGAGCGCTTCTCCTTTGCCGAGATAATCCATCCACCTCACAGGTGTGGCATATCACGATGCTGATTAGACAGCATGATTATTGCACAGGTGTGCCTTAGGCTGGCCACAATAAAAGGCCACTCTAAAATGTGCAGTTTTATCACACAGCACAATGCCACAGATGTCGCAAGTTTTGAAGGAGCGTGCAATTGGCATGCTGACTGCAAGAATGTCCACCAGAGCTGTTGCCCGTGAATTGAATGTTCATTTCTCTACCATAAGCCGTCTCCAAAGGCATTTCAGAGAATTTGGCAGTACATCCAACCGGCCTCACGACCGCAGACCACGTGTAACCACACCAGCCCAGGACCTCCAGCATCTTCACCTCCAAGATCATCTGAGACCAGCCACCTGGACAACTGCTGCAACAATCAGTTTGCATAACCAAATAATTTCTGCACAAACTCTCAGGGAAGCTCATCTGCATGCTCGTCGTCCTCATTGGGGTCTCGACCTGAATGCAGTTCGTCATCGTAACCGACTCACATTCGATGCTCACAAATGCTCACATTCGATGGCGTCTGGCACTTTGGAGAGGTGTTCTCTTCACGGAAGAATCCTGGTTTTCACTGTACACGGCAGATGGTGCAGCGTGTATGGCGTCGTGTGGGTGAGAGATTTGCTGATGTCAACATTGTGGATTGAGTGGCCCATGGTGGCGGTGGGGTTATGGTATGGGCAGGAGTATGTTATGGACAACGAACACAGGTGCATTTTATTGATGGCATTTTTAATGCACAGAGATACCGTGGTGAGATCCTGAGGCCCATTGTTGTGCCATTCATCCACGACCATCACCTCATGTTGCAGCATGATAATGCACTGCCCCATGTTGCAAGGATCTGTACACAATTCCTGGAAGCTGAAAACATCCAAGTTCTTGTATGGCCAGCATACTCACCGGACATGCCACCCATTGAGCATGTTTGGGATGCTCTGGATCGGCATATACGACAGCGTGTTCCAGTTCCTGTCAATATCCAGAAACTTCGCACAGCCGTTGAAGAGGAGTGGACCAACATTCCACAGGCCACAATCAACAACCTGATCAACCCTATGCGAAGGAGATGTGTTGCACTCTAACCCCCCCAAAATACAGTAAAACCGCACATTTTAGAGTGGCCTTTTATTGTGGCCAGCCTAAGGCACACCTGTGCAATAATCATGCTGTCTAATCAGCATCTTGATATGCCACACCTGTGAGGTGGATGGATTAGTGCTCTCTAACACAGATTTAGACAGATTTGTGAACAATATTTGAGAGAAATAGGCCTTTTGTGTACATAGAAAAAGTCTTAGATCTTTGAGTTCAGCTCAGGAAAAATGGGGGAAAAACAAAAGTGTTGCGTTTATAATTTTGTTCAGTGTATTTAAATATATTTGTGAAGATATATTATTATTGTTATTATACAATTGTATTTTATTTATTTATTAAATTCTTTCCTAAATTAAAATGTGACATATATTCTAATGAAATTCACTTACGTATAAAAATGCTGAAACCCTGCTCCATTGAAGGCTAACTACGACTGATTCACAAATTACAGGACTAAAGGAGCAGGATCCCCGTAGCACATGAAATCACAGACAAATGAACAGTGGCTGTAATTATTGCAATTAACAGACCTACACTGACTCCATGGGTGAGTGATTAAATAACAACAACAACAGCTGTTACAAACAAACAAACAAGGAAATATTCAATGTCAGACACACTTCATCACGGGCCAAAGGGTTACTTGTCCACCTGGAAACAAAGTTGTTTTTACAATATACCAGACTGCCACAATGATCTCTTTTAGAGGAAGAATACACCAAAAGCTTTGCTTGATTTTGTAATGGAGTCTATGTGAATTCAATCAGTGCTGCAAAATGCCATGATACACACATTCTGTCCATGATGACACAGCGAAAGTGGTTATAAATAGAGTCAGGATGTCTCTGGATATTACTTTGCACTAGCTGTTTGAGAACATGTTGTATAACAACAGATTTGGCATTTGCAAAGCAGGAAGCACTTAAACCCACACTCTACTTTCCCCAAATCCCTCAAAAATAACACCACATGGGGCTTTCAAAGGGGTGCACTAGAAGATAAAACGAAAAGTGTGTTTATCAGAAGATGCTACAGATAAAAGCCAGAAAGCAACAAACTGATGGACGTAATGGAGAGATGCTTGCCTACACAATGTATAATTGATGCACATGCTATTTTTAACAGACAAGGCAGCAAAGAACATAACGTCAAGGAAGAGAAGAGATTGCAAGTGACTGATGTCAAAGAAATCAGGCCTGAAAAGAACTACGAGATGGTTAGGTTTAAGTTTGAAGACACAGGAGAGTGCTGCAGACCGAGAAGCCACCGTGTACAGATGGTACTTTGGACAAATATTACATTTTTGCTTATTTGAGAGAGTCAGGATAGTTTCAATGCAAATTATTAAGATGAATTTTGTGAGAAAGCAAATTAGCAAAGTGAGTTAAAGATAAAGGTAATTGTGACCTTTTATCTCACAATTCTGAGGTGATATCTCACAATTCATTTTTGTGAAGGGAAGAAGTGTATCTTAAAAAAAATAAAAAAATAAAATTCACTGACAGTACAAAAATAACGCAAAACAAATATTACTAAATATGGGATCAGAAATTAATACATTTTTCTAACAAAGTGGAAAATTACAAGTGGGAAACTGGATTTTCTTTAAGTTAGGGACATGTCTGTTAAATAATTTATCAAAACAACTTGTTTAGTTTGTATGCATTTTATGTGCATGAAGAATATTTTATTTGACCAAACTATATTTCCCATAATTCATGTGGCAGCACAAGAAAGACCAAATAAACAGATCCAGCATCAAGTATACAGCATATATTGTGCATTCTTTGCTCTTCATTATGCTGCACTATCACTAAAACGCTCCATTTTCGTCAGTAAAAAAGATGAAATTGTCCAGCTGAGTCCATTTCATCCTAATGTAATTATGATTTCCAAACTCATAAGTAGAATCTTCCCAGGAGGACTTCATATAATTATAGAGTAAACAGCTCACTCACGCTAAATGACCTTGAACCAGATTTTAGTGACCACTCAGCTAGGTTAAATTAAACACTTCATTTAATTTGCTGTGTTTACTGAGGATTTGTTTACTAATTCTCTCTAAAAATAAATAAATATGATTCACGAAATAATCTTGTTAATGTTTTAATTGTTTTACAATACTAAACAAGAAAACAGCAGAATCAATTATGGAAACTGAACAATTGAGACAGTTCAGATTCTGCTGTAAAGCAGCCCCAAAAGAAGTCCATATACTTTAAAACAAGTTCAGTTCAGCTATAAGCAGTTTTACAGAAGCCAGCAATGTCATAATTCAGCTCGAGTCAGTTCAATGTTGATTCAATTCAGTTGCATAACTGTTGATGCCACAAGATGTGATTCAGCTATAAAGCTGCTCAACAGAAGACAACAGTATCATTATTCAGCTTAATTCAGTTCAGATTTTGTTCTCAGCCGATGGTGTCAGTGCACGCGATGACATTACTGAACATTAAGTGTCTTTGAAACCTCAGCTAAGCAATCTGGATGACAGTGGCAGGAACTCCATCAGGTGACACATATGGAGAAAAAAACCTTGAAAGAAATCTGGCTCAGTCAGGTGACCAGTTCTCCTCTGGTCTAAATGAGCAAATATGGTTTGATATTAATCAAAGAATGTGGGAAAGGAAGACTTGTAGTCTGTCCAGCAGGTTGAAACATTTGTGACCCTGGACCATAAAACGAGTCTTAAGTCGCTGGGGTATATTTGTAGCAATAGCCAAAAATACATTGCATGGGTCAAAATTATTGATTTTTCTTTTATGCCAAAAATAATTAAGACATTAAGTAAAGATTATTTTCCTTGAAGATATTTGGTAAATTTCCCACTGTAACTATATCAAAACTTAATTTTTGATCAGTAATATGCATTGCTTAAATCTTCACTTGGACAACTTTAAAGGCAGTTTTCTCAATATTTTGATTTTTTTTTGCACCCTCAGATTCCAGATTTTCAAATTGTATCTCGGCCAAATATTGTCCTATCATAACAAACCATACATCAATGGAATGCTTATTTATTCAGCAAACATTTGACCCTTATGGCTGGTTTTGTGGTCCAGGGTCACATTTAGCCAGTACATAGTAGGCGACCAAATTAAACAGTACTTGTTGGTATATGTGACTTGCTCCATCATTTTGAGTCACTTTGACTCTTTTGCACTAAAGTGAAAAGAAAAGTCTACAGCACCACTGAAATGTTCATATCTCAGCAATAGTCTGAAGTAGAAACATAATAATCAGAAAGATGCCACTTTTTATTTTAGTGCACGCAATTCAAAATAGGTCAAGTGACTCAAAATTATGAAGCAGACCACATAGTATAAAGTAAAATGGTATTTCATGTGCTTTTAATCCCCAAAACACCAAATGGAATGGAAACTTTGGAATAAATAAAACCAAACAAGAGATTTGCCTCCTCATTTCAAAGGATCACCACAGGCTAACAGTTTATCAAAGTCATCTTTCCATGAGAATAGGATTAGAGCATCTGTCTGCTCTTTTAGTGGACTCAGATTAGCCCCTCCCCTTCTTTTTTACTTCCTCTTCTATTCTCATTTTCCCCTGTGGATTTGTTGAAAACGGTTTAAAAAACTAGTGAATCAGATTTTATTTTTACTCATCCTCTGCCCTTTTCATTCTCACTGGAACACGTGCATCTAGACATATCCAGCGAATTTCAGAGAGATAGAATTGAACCCCACCCGAGCGACACGGCGGTCACAGCCCTCGGGAATTAAACCAGCGGATCAATTCAGATCCTGTCCACAAGTAATTACAGATTGTGACACACACAGTAATATCTATCGCACGGAAGCCATCCGGCATTGGCAGGGCCGGAATTTGTTCTCCTCAACGGACCAGTTAGAACACCAAAGGAAATATTCGTACGAGATGAAAAAAAGGTGTAAATTATGGCTGCAGAAAGAAGATGATATTTGTCATGTGGATATTGACCAAATGCTGAGGCTGGTATGAATAATCCTATAACAGCGTGATACGCCTGAATAAATTACCAAATTGCCTTTTTAGATTAACTATGGGCAATATGTCCAGGAATGCTTATAGTGATTTATGTTTGTGTCATGTGAAAATCAAAATATGTAAATGTGTCATTCACAAAACCATCTTTTACATAGCCATAGACCATGGGTTGCCAAACACGTTCCTGGAGCCTCCCCTACACTCCACATTTTGCATGTCTCCTTTATCAATCACACCTGATTTATCTCATCAGCTCATTAGTAGCAACTCCAAGACCTGAAATGGGTGTGTCAGACAAAGGAGACATGCAAAATGTGCAGTGTTGGGGAGGCTCCAGGAACATGTTTGGGAACCCCTGCCATAGACTACTCATGATCAGTTGCATTTTCTATGCTGAAACAATCCTAGATCGTGCTTCAGAAATATTATTATATATTATTATTATTATATGCTTTATCGTGTTAATATTTCAATAATAT
Organism: Barbus barbus; assembly: GCF_936440315.1. Taxonomy (NCBI): domain Eukaryota; kingdom Metazoa; phylum Chordata; class Actinopteri; order Cypriniformes; family Cyprinidae; genus Barbus; species Barbus barbus. The sequence goes on along the minus strand of NC_136738.1, from coordinate 28,047,198 downwards.
TGTCTGTGCTGATAGCCTCGTGGTTTGTGCGCCAACTCGAGTCCGATTCCTATCTCTTGGTCTTTTGCCGATCCCGTTCCCCTCTTTCCACCCAGTGCTTTTCTGTCTCCCCTCGACTGTCCCATCAAATTAACAGCAATAAAATATATTCTAATATATTAGTGGTAATATAATATATTTGAAAAATATTTTAAATATATATATATATATATATATATATATATATATATATATACACACACACACACACACACGTGTAAATATTTGTCAATGTGTATTTATATATACATAATAAATGTACACAATACACACATATAGTATGTAAACAAAAACTTTTATTTCGGATGCTATTAATCCTTTGATAGGACTAATATATATATACACACACACACATACACTAGTCAATCTTTGAAGTGGATCAAAACCTTTCATCAAAATGTATTTTTGTTTTAGGACAACTTTGATTAACTTTTTTGATCCACTTCAAATGTTGACACACATATATATAATCAATAATATTTCAATAATATTACGAAGTATAATTTATTATTTATTGTAGTGTACATTTTTTATTTATTGTGGATCAATTTATAAATAATTTGGAATAATCGCAAATATTAATGATTTATGTTTAAAATGGTTACAAATATGATTGCATTTGAACGCACTGTTAGTGAATAAGACCCACAATGTTTTCAGTCTGTCTCATGTCTTGTCACATCATATTTTTGATTCCAAAAAGCAGTAAGCCTTAAATTATTAATATTTTAGAGTTGTCGGAACGGATTTTCCAGGAGTTTGTACACATTCATTTTTCATCAGTGCATGTTGACGTTATATCCATAAATAAAGGAAAGATGGTCAGGCCACTACCACATGCAGTAGAGGAAAAACTGAACCTCGAAGTGAAAAGAGTCTGAGACCAAAAGGAAAGTGACAATAACTGTAATAAAACACGAATCAACATAGGTTGCATAGCATCACATTTACTGAGCACAGGTTCAAAAACAATGTTTATGTTGGTAACAATGCCAATATCTAAACTAGTTACTACTTAGATATATTTGCCAAACCTTGCCAAGTTACAGTTTACACTGTTATCTGATCGTTATGTCTAATGTAAACACTTCCAAACGTCTGTAACGTTATTTTAAAATTACTGCTTTCAATGAGATAAAACATCAGCGGCATATAAGCTAGACTAACTTACCTGCTCATAAGACATATCATTAGTAGTAGGCATTGAAATACTGCTTCATAAAAGCTTTGAAACTTTGTAAATCATTTGTTTCAAACCAGTAATTCAGAGTGCATGTCAAGCAGATGAAGTCACGTGATATCAGTAAACGTGGCTTCATTACATCACAACTGTTTTGAAATTTCAATGGTTAGGTGGAGGCAATCTCTGTGAACCCATGAACCAGTGTCTATGGTTTTTACCTAATTTTTGTACATCTGTAAACAATTTTATGACACATTTCTATAATAAAAGATTTGAAATTAATAGTCTATTATTGGCATGATTAAGGTCCTACAATTTAATTAAAACAACACGTATTTATACAGAATATAAACATTTAATTGTATTAGATGATTTGTTAGTTGCATTTAACAGATAACACTTTCAATAAAACATCTGCAATTGATTTGTAAAGCATGTTTTTATGCATGGGTTGAGTTTTAGTTGCATCATTCTGACATCAATAACCGTCAAGCGCTTCAAAATGGAATCATTTTGTGAAGCAATTGTTTCAATTAATTCAAAATTTCGAAAAGCGTCGTGCCTGAGTGAGCTGTTTATTGAACAATATACTTTAATAGATTCTTGGGAAAAGAAATCTCATTCGGTTGTGATTAAACATCATTTCCCTCAGGAAATGAGTGTAAGTTTTACTAAAACCATTATAGTTTTCATCAAGAGTTTAACACTTCAGTCAAGAGCTGCATTATGAAAACACAAAGCTGGCAGGTAGCAGAAACGCAAGCAAAAAGAAACCAGAGAATACTCTCACCAAGGGGCATATTATCTCCGAAAATGCAATAGTAAGTACAGGGAACATCCAAAAAAGGAAAGCACTTGTATTTGGTGTTCTGCAGCATTACTGCCATCAGCACAGCTCTCTGCGTGTGTCTGGCACAGGAGAATTACCTCTGCCTCCCACGCCTGGCAATGTGGGTGGCTGAGAGTCACGCTCAAGGATCCTTATGGCATTTTCATCCTTCTACTCTCTCCTTCGGTGAAGTCACTTTCGCTGTGCTACTCTCTTATTGAGACAAACAGAAATACCCTGACAGAGATCACAATCACAGCTTTCTGCTGCAGGAATACTAATGTCCTGTGATGAAAAGAGGCCCAACACCGGAGGATATGACATCATTGCTCTTCTATCTGACACAATGTGATCTGAATATTAAAAGGTTGTTTCTACTTTGCATTGTCCTTTTCATATGTAAGTCACTTATTATGGGCTATAGGCTAACCAAATAAAATTAACACATTTTCCACATTTCCAGTGTGCTGACAGCTATTTTTGGAATCATTCATGATTCATACATATAATTTTCAACAAGCAACTTTTTTAACCAATAAACTTTTGTAATGGAAATAATATGAGCAGAAACTGAGCAAAAAACTACATCTCAGTGCTTTTGCAAGTTAACGCAGTGTCTCTCGGGAAATGCAATACTTTTGTGAGTGTATGCAAATGTTTTCAGAGAGAATGCAAAGTTTCTTGGGGGAATGCAATACTTTTGCGAGAGAATTTAAAAGCATTGAAATATCATTTGTCCTCCTATCTCATATTTTTTTCCCATCACCATGTCCCCTTAGGTGCTCCAACTTGTTCAGCAAGTAGTTTTTCAGTCTGAACATCACATAAATTACTTTGTTTTCCCTGACCATGTACACAAGTATAACACAGTCTTTCTCTTGTGTAAGGGCTCTAACTGTATCACGCACATACTGAGAGGCATCTGTCGTCACTTGCCACAATCTGTCCTTTGGTGTAGCGAGGGCAAAGCAGGACGTCTGGCTATGTGAGCTGTAGAGAAAGCGAGCTGTGTGGACACTAGCATGCCAGCACCTCCAAGTGGGCTCAGCCTCCATCACATTCACAGCCTAATTATGACTTCAAAATGAGCAGATACTCTAGGCTAGTCATTAGCTTCCAATGGCATTGCCAGCAACATCTCCTACACATTACACCAGCATTGGCTCACATACTGTATGAGCAGATGTTAATCTGTGCAGTTAGCAACAAGGCTGGTGATGATGCAAAGCTGAATCAGAAGATGATCTACAGGAGGGCAAAAAGAGTTTACTTGTTGGATTTTCTGCTCTTCAAACAGCCTGTTGGGTTTGGTTAAGATTGACATTGAAATATATAGATAATATTGTTTGCTAAAAAATAAATATTCTTTATTGCCATCTATGGTTCCATGTACAACTTTTAACATCTTAAAAATGTTCTACAAAAGTTTTTTTTCTTCAGTAATGCTGTGTAAGAGAACCATTTTTGGTTTCTCAAAGACCCTTTCAGTGAACAAAATATATTTTTTTCTTATAGTGAAGAAGATTTCGTATTCTAAATAATCTTTTCCACTATAATCTTTTGTGCAATGGAAAGGTTCTGTGGATATTAAAGGTTCTTCATAGAACCATTGATGCCAACAATGAACCTTTATTTTTAATAGTGTGGAACCTTTCCGATGAAAAAAGGGAGTAATAGCTATCTTTTCAACAATCTTAAAAATAAAGGTTATTTTTTGTATCAATGGTTCCATGAAGAAACTTTAACATCTATAGAATGTGTTTCCATTGCACAAAAGGTTTTTATAGTGGAAAAAGTTTCCTTAGATTATTATAATGTTCTTCACTCTAAGAAAAAAAAAAGAAATAGTTCTTTTAAGGACTGTACTCTGGGGAATAAAAAATTGCTATTCTATTGCTGCGATAACCCCCTTCTGGAGCCTTAATTTTTGAAAGAAGCTGCTAACATTTTTTGGAGGGAAATACTGTCTAATTCAGTAGTTTAGAAAGCCACTTATAGCACATATTAGATTTGAATTTGTGTACAAGAAGCTGATCTTAAACCAGCAATGTAATAGTTTTATCTCGCAGCAGCAATCTGAAGCAGCAGGCAGTGAGGTAATTCACCACGGATCCTCTCGAGCATATTGTTAGCACCACAAGATTGCTCCAGGACTTCATTTGGAAACCATTTAAAGCAAGACACTGTGAATTAGCCTAAGGTAATTAGGACAAATAAGGCCAAGGTGCAGTGACATATTGATTTGCACATTTCAACTACTTCCATTAAGTCTGCACAGTTCATCTGCAGCAGGACAAAAGGTTGAGAAGAAAAAAGAAAGCATTGTGAGAATATGGTGGCTTTTTTTCAAAATCAGATAACCCATCTACATAAGCTGCATTTTAAGATTATAATATTAACTTTAATATTATTTTTGGTCATATTCAAGGCATATGTCTTTTGCAGAGAAGACAGCTGTAGATGGCATTGATACAATCTCAGTAAAATAGCATAAGTAGCAAGAGAGACTTTATTATAAATATACTATAATTAAAACGTTTTGGGGTCAAATGCTGAAAGATTTTTACTTTAATACTATTATTCAGCAAGAATACATTAAATTGATAAAAAGTGAATATATATATATAACATTTATAGTGTTACAGGATACTTTTAATTTAAAATAAATACTTGAAAAGTTTTGATTCATCAACAAATCTTGAAAAAAAAGCTGTAATTGTAATTCTGTGCACTACACATTCAGAGCCTTATTTTATATGACACATGATGTTGTTTTCTATATTCAAAATGTTCCAAATCACTTTAGAAGGAAGCTGCAAATGCAGAAAGTAGCAAAACAAGAGTTTGTATTTGCCTGAGTTCAGGAACACTGTGGGATCTGGCCACCATACACCACCAGTAGTAATGTTTATGTGGATTTTGATTATTTATTATCCTGTTTGATGGCATAATGGACCAATAATGGGATGATGGACTGATTGGTGCCATAATGGAATGGCTCTAGATCCTGCATCCCAAATTATTTCATATTGAAATCTTATGGAAGAAGCAGACATGGAAAGACTACAAATTAATAAATGGGCACATTATTTATGATGTACCTTCATTTTATGTACTGTCCATGATTTTACAAAGCTGTGCCAAAAATGTATTCTTCCATAACGCACCTTTTCCGTTACTGTGTCCAGAGCTGGCTCTGCCAGGACGGATGAGTGCAATCAAATAATGCATGCAATCCACAAATAAACTAAATGCTGAGATTAATCTTCATTCTCAATTCCCAGAAAATATCATCTGGAAAAGATTAGGAAGTATGAAAACAACAATTTCAGAAAGGGTGAGTAAATCATTTCCATGGAAAGTCTGATTTGAGTTTATAGATTTGTCTGCCTTAAAATAAAAATGATACACAACCTTTAGTTGTGCAAATGCTTGCAAACTCTGAGCTGCCCAGTGCTGGAGAATAACTAACTCAAAAGTAGCGATCATTTTATGTACAGTTTTCAGTAGTGTAAAAATGGTTCAGATTTGACCATTAAAGCTAAACTTTTTCCATCTAGAATCTGTTTTTACAAACAAGTAGCAGTGTGGTGTGACAAAAAAGCTAAATTTTGTGCCTCCGGCTTTAAAGGAATGGTTTGACTCAAAATTAAAATTTGGTGGAAATGTACTCACCTTCAGACCATCCAAGATGTAGATGAATTTGTTTCTTAATGGAAACAGATTTGCAGAAATGTAGCATTGCATCACTTACCAATGGATCCTCTGTGGATTACCAATGGATACCATCATTCACCAATGAATCCTCTGTAGTTAATGGGTGCCGTCACAATGAGAGTCTAAATAGCTAATAAAAACATCAATAATCCAGTGACTCCAGTCCATAAATTACTGTCTTGTCAGGTGAAAAGCTGTGTGTTTATAGGAAACAAATCCATAATTAAAGTGTTTGAACTTCAAACCATTGCTTCTCCATAATAATGCTTATCCATAATGGGATGTTTTTAAATTTGATTCAAATGAAAACTAAAAGACTTTCAAATCACATGAGCCAATATTTTATTCACAATAAAACAGAGAAGAAACAGAAACAGAGCTCATTTCAAATTTGATGCCTGCTACAGGTCAAAAGATTCAGCTGGGAGAACATCTAGCTACTAATTTAGTTAATTGACATCAGGTCTGAAACATGATTAGCTATAAAAGGGATGTCTAAGAGAGGCAGAGTCTCTCAGAAGTAAAGATGGGCAGAGGCTCTCCAATCTGTAAAAGAGTGTGTAAAACGATTGTGGAATACTTTAAAAACAAAGTTCCTCAATGTTAAATTGCAAAAGCTTTGCAAATCTCATCATCTACAGTGCATAATATCATCAAAAGATTCAGAGAAACTTAAGAAATCTCTGTGCGTAAGGGACAAGGCCGAAGACCTTTGTTGGATGCCCTCAGACGACACTGCATCACTCATCGGCATGATTCTGTCATTGACATTACTAAATGGGCCCAGGAATACTTCCAGAAACCACTGTCGGTAAACACAATCCACCTTGCCATCTGCAGATGCCAACTAAAGCTCTATCATGCAAAAAGGAAGCCATATGTGAACATGGTCCAGAAGCATCGTCGTGTCCTGTGGGCCAAGGCTCATTTAAAATAGACCAGTCCAATTAAAATGGACTAGTTAAAATGGACGAGTCCAAATTTGACATTCTTGTTGGAAATCATGGACGCCGGTCCTGATGGACCATGTCCATTAGTGTCCCTGATGGTATGGGGGTGCATAAGTGCATACGGTATGGGCAGCTTTCATGTTTTGGAAGGCACTATGAATGCTGAAAGGTATATAACGGTTTTAGAGCAACATATTCTCCCCTCCAGACGACGTCGATTTCAGGGAAGGCCTTGTGTATTTCAGAAGGACAATGCCAAAACCACATACTGAAGCTATTACAACAGCATGGTTTCGTAGTAGAGCAGTCCAGATCTTTCACCTATAGAGAACATTTGGTGCGTCATTAAATGAAAAATACGTCAAAGACAACCACAAATTCTTCAGCATCTGGAAATCTATATCAGGCAAGAATGGGATCAAATTCCAACACCCAAAACTCCAGAAATTCATAACCTCGATGCCCAGACATCTTCAAACTGTTTTGAAAAGAAGATGAGATGCTACATCATGGTAAACATGCCCCCGTGCCAACTATTTTGAGACCTGTAACATGCATCAAATTTGAAATTAGCTAATTTTGTGCATAAAATTGTAAAATTTCACAGTTTAAACATTTGTTGTATTAGCTATGTTTTATTGTGAATAAAGTATTGGCTCATATGATTTGAAATTCTTTTAGTTTTCAGTTTATCAAATTTAAAAAAATGTTCCAACATTTCCGGAATTCAGGTTGTACACCTTGTATATTACCAGCACATTTTCATTTTTGGGTGACCACTGTGCACATATTTCCACACCACAATATTTATTTGAAAACATTGCTGTCAGCCAAACCAAGATTCATTTATTCAAAATCCCCCATTGTTTTTTATCCAGCATAGTATGCTAATTATGAATTGACCTCTTTCAATAGCTTCAATGTCATTGACTACTTTTTGTTAGTAGCTTGTAGTGTGGCTAATTACTTCTCAAAAGAAGCACTGATGTACTTTGAATTATGTCGCTTTTCAAAGACTAGTGAAGAGAGTCTATGAATAGATTGAGTCATTTCAATCAGAGGGGTCGATTTTGATGGTTCCTGGCCCTGCCAAAAGAAGGGGGTAAAGAGGTTTCTCAATAAAGTGTTGATGAGCCGTGAGGTGACTTCAAAATATAAGACAGACATTCACACAGGTTTGGGACAACTTGAGGCTTAGTAAATAACAAAAGAATTAAATTTTTTGGGGGGTTAGCTATCCTTTTAAGAGTGAATTTGTGCATACATCTATAAGGAAAGTGCATAGTGTGTTATTGGGAGAAATGTGTTATCAAGTAGGAAGATTTGACAGCTGCAGTTAGCTGTTGTCTCACTTTATTTTGCAAAGAGAGCAAGATATAAGACTGTATTCTGGAAATAAACTCTTCAAATATTGTAACTACCCATATTTATAAGCAACTTTGTGAGAAAACAAACTTAAAGTAGCTTATAATAAGAGGACATGGCAACACTGACTAAAATCTGTCTGCATCTGTTATGGAATGAATGTGGATTGTGGTTCTTGTCTGTTATGCGCACAGCTGAATATTTCAAAACACTGGGTTGTAAGATAAATTAGCCTGAAAATTATTGTTTCTTCAGCATGCATTTCACCTAAAATGAAACTCCAAAACAAGAGGAACAGACTCGGTGCGTCAAATGATTTTCATCAAACCATATGAGTCACCATATTCTCTTTTGCAGTCAGTACAAATACCATTTTCACTGAGTACACAGAAATGAATTGACACCAGCCGAACGACCAGCTGCCTTGTACAGACAAACATTCAAAAGCCAGGATGGAGAAAGACAACATTCAAACCAGAAAAACAGTGATTATCCTGATAGCCTGTCTTTCTCTACTTGGGGACAAGAAATAATATAGATATCTAGACCTTATTTTCTCCATCCACAAGTGCAAGTTCACAAGTACCTTGATCATGAGATGAAACGTGCCCTGTGGACTTTCACTTCACATCCAGTGTGTTTATGAAGTATTATTCAATACTTTGTTAATGCTTTCAGCAGTCAGTAAGTGTATAGTGCTCTCAGCTCAGTTTGACAAGTTTTAACACGATTTCCCCCTAAAATCAGTGTGATAAATGCTATGGGCGTAGTATAAGTGGTGCATAATCACATTGCTTTATGGGAATCCTTATCACTTTAAGGGAGTCGTATGCGTCTCATTAATATCCGGGTGTTATGTTTTAAGCATCGTATTCTGGTGTGATTATGGATTGCTGTGTTCTCGTATGCATGAGCACCAGTGAAGATGACCTCATTTCTCAGTGGTGAATTCAGCCCATGTCGTTCCACATCAGTGACATCAGAGCGCTCATTTGGGGGACGTGGGCTGCATTGATTGATTATCTAACACTGGCCGCTCAACAGACCTCAAAGTTTCCAAGTTATCCTTTTGGGGAAAGCCCATGCACACTAAAATGGAAGGAACAGATAGAGATATAAACAGTCACAGGAGAGTGTGAGTGAGAAATAACACAATTTCAGTTTTCATAATTTTCATATTTTTCCATTCCACTGAAATGCTGGTATAAGAGTTATTCAATAACAAAATCCTGCCTACTTAGAAGGAAAAACAATCAAATCATAATGCAATTCAATCTTCTCACTGAGGCACAGAACAGAATATTACATCCTCAAGGACTGATTAGAAAACATTAAATAACAGATAAAGAGTGTGGAAAGGACAAGAGCATAAAGAGAAACATAGTGAGGAGGAAGCAGGAGGACCAGGCATCATAGGGGTCTTTGCACCTGGGGGTCAAATCTGCTGGACACATAGCAACCCAAATTTTATCCTGACTGAAACGTGCAATTATAAAGCAAAAGGGCAATGAAATGTTTGAATGCAATGATAATGCTTATTCGCGAAATATTGGTACCATATCAGTTATTGGCTGTTATTAGAGATGTTTTTTAAATTCACACTGATATTGATTTTGTACGGATATTGAATACATATCAGCCAGTATATTGAATATTTAATTGTGCATACTCATTTACTCATTTTTTTTAACATTTAGATTAGCTTTACTGTCATAACACTAAAATAAAAAGACTAATAATTTATCCACAAATTAAATGTTAAATGTAAACTTTAGCAAATGTATTATTTTTTATTTTGTACATTATGATGTCTAAATACAGTTTCAAAAATATTTTAATTATTTGTTTTTATTTATTTACATATTAGTTTATATATTTTAATTTTAAAAGACGAAAAGGTATAGTATTTTAATACCTGTCTTTTATTCCATCAGCCATAACATAATAATTATCTGCAATAATTTAGGCATTGTACATTATAAAGCCTAAACTTTTGCAAATATATATTTATTTATTTAAAAAGTCAAAATAGTGTATCATTTTCATATACCAGTCATTTATCAGATATCATAACATCATAATTACAGTATCTATAATAATTTCAAGATATTGTATTTAGGTATTGTGCATTAGAATGCAAAAAAATTATTTATTTTGTTTGTTTTATTTTATAAGACAAAATAGTACACAATTTTAATACCAGTAATTTATTGGATATCATAACATGATTATCTGCAATAATATTAAGCTTTTAGTTTCCTCTGTGTTAAATCAGTCTTACTTTTGCATACAAAAAAATTAAATAATCATTAAATAGTTTTCAGTCTACTTGAGCTTTTCCTGCACATCTAGACCAAAATTGTACCTTAAGACCAAAGGGTTCAAGAGCTGCAAGCATTTCATTTTGAGTGCTTAAGAGGGGTTAATAACTCATGTTGATTTCTAAAGTAGCTTTACATTTGAAACTGTCCAGAAATTCATTTAATTTTGTACAATAAACTCAACATCAGTTGTATATACTCTCCAAAATAAACACAGCAATTATGGAAGCCCAGACTGAAATTCATGCAAGGGAGACAAACTGAATGATGATATGTGGATTTACATAATGTTTATATAACTATGCAGAGCAGAAACATTCACTGTAATGGAAACAGCATTGACTGTGTATTTAATTGTAACTGTCTGCAGGGTACTGACAGAAATGATAAGCACCATTAGCATATGAGCTCTCATTATGCTCAGAGGTCATTTCAATCAATAGCTAGTTCTGTGGGCCTGTTTTACCAACACACTGGGAATAAAAAGAGAGTGAAAAATGGGTTTAAGAGAAAGACAAAGAGAAGAGAAAGAGAGAGATGAGCTAATTTAATCTCTCTTCGTGTGAGGGTAAATCTCATCAAACCTGTCAAGAACATGCCCAGGCCACATTTCACCCAAAATAATCAACCAGAAGAAATAAATTATATTTTGCATAAAGAAAATAAAGATTTTTTTTTTCATAATTTTTTTGCATCAAATTTGCATGTAATGTAATGTGATGTAATACACAAAAATATTATTTTTTTTATATTATTTCAAATGTAAAGCATTCATACAGAATGATATTATTGATTGAATTATCTATCATTTATGCTGATTAAAATAAAAAAGTGACAAAATATTTTATTTATTTCAAAATGCAAAATACCCCTTAAAAAAACCGTACTATGCAACCCTTAGATTTAGGGATGAAAAGTGACCTGGGCATGTTCTTGACCTGTTTTGTGAGATTCACCTATGAGCTTTGTCGTGTAATTATATTATATTATTATATTTATGTTGTGTAATTTATTAAAAAAGAAATGCACTTTGCTTTTGCTACAAGAGAGACAATATTTTCTGAGTGGCGCTCCTATGCAGTGTTATGAAATGTGGTAATGATTCTTTTTTAAGTGACAAATAAACTGAAACACATGCACCTAGAGGCTTTTAGACACTGTTTACAGGAAAAATACAACCCTGGAGAAACCGAACTGATACTAAAGCAAGACAATATTAACAAATAAGCATCATGCAGTGAAAATATAAGGAAATTGAATCTCATCGTGCTCAAAGATAATAACACCTATGAATTCACTGGGAATAAAATACGTTGGGTTTATACTCTATCGACCTGGAATACGACTCCAATATGGGTCTAGAGAGCCACTCACTGCCCCGGAGGGAGAGAGGCTAACGGTTAACAGCAGAGATTGCAGGGAAGTAGCTGTGCCGACAGATTTCAATAAAGCTAACAGGAATTCCTCGCAGAGGTTTTTCAAATTAATAGTCCAGTTGAGGAGTCGGGGCAATCATTCTAGTGGAGCTGTCGGAGCATGGCTGCGGCTCCTGAATAATGAATGTGCAGGGGCAGACAGTGTTTGGACATGGAGCAGAGCTCCGTTAGGCCCCCGTGTTCTGCTCAGCTGTGACCTTGACAAGTTGCCGCCGCTGCAGACAGGTGCAAGTCAGAGCCCAGATGGGACTCCAGCAAAGAAAACATGTATATGTCATGGAGAGCGTCGGAGGACTCTGGGAATATGTGCTATTCGTGAACACAAGTTCATCAGTTTGGTAAATAACCTTTGCTGTGATATACAGCAGTTTCATAAAGGCTATCAACTCACCTCTGCATCAAAACTTTCATTAGATGGTAAAATACCAGTTGAGGAGATTTTTCAATAACTGTCCTCAGTAACTTTAAGAATGACCCGGACCACCACCAAGCAGACTGCAGCAGTTTGTTATCTATACCACCACAGCACAGACAACAAATCTGTTGTACCACCATTATAGAGGAGAACAGGAGTGATAGGGATCAGGAGGAAGCTGTTATCATACCTCCCTGCCACCAGTGGAGAGCACAGAACCCGATCCAGAGCGCAGGTGGGCTGGTGTTTGCCTTGATCACGTCTCCTCCGCTCACTGGGGGTCTGTCCCGCAGCGAAAAATGATAGTTCTCTATTTACAGACCTTAATCCTCTAGCTTGAAGCCACTTGTCATCTTCCCTGTCAATTTTCCTCTCGTCACAAACTGTCTGTCATAAGTACAAGTAGGCCAGCATTGCATAAAATGAGAGACCTGTAGTCAAGAGGAGATAATGAGAATGCTTTTAAGGAAATGTTAATTCTTATAATTACAGTGCAAGAAAATTATTTGATTTGAATGTTGTAAGCAACAACAGTTCCATAAGAGTTCTTACATGTTACATTTACTGTTTCTCTATATTTTGCAGAAATTGTGAGAGTAGTACAGTAGGACCTTGTTTCAAGCACAAAAAGTGTTGTTTTAGTATAAATGATATGCTAGTATTTATTAATATTTTAAATTAGCCTTTTTCAGTTCTCATTTTAACTTTAATTTTAATTAAATTTTTAGTGCATTTCTGGTGATTGCCATTTTTGCAATTATTTTGTTTTTTATTTTTAAAGAAAAATATATATTTTACATTTTTATTCATTTAGTTCATCTATTTAGATTTGATTTACGTCAGTTTTTGGTGATTTTAATACTTCAATTTAGACTTATTTCTAACTCTTACTTTTTAAGTTTAGTTTTTTTTTTTTTATATGAATATTTTGTTGTACCTTTATTTCAAATAATGATTTTTTTTTTGCAGTTTTAGTTAACAACACTGGTGAAGAACACTGGTGAGCTGATCATCTGCTAAAACATGGATCAAATTAGAGGAGATGGAAAAAAGGATCTCTGTAATCAAAAACATGAGAGCTATGACAGATACAAAACTATATCTGATCCTCAGAGCAGTTCAGATTAGAAAGCATGACATGAAAAGAACAAAAACACATGGTCTATGTTATGGTTGGTAGATTTCAAACAGCTTTGCACACTGTTGCCCCTAGTGGCAGACTGCTTATCCTACAGTATGAAATGGGTCAATTTGTCGGTGTTTTTATACGTCTATATGACTGAAATTAATCTTAGACTGCGAAATAAACAGTAAGTCTAAACGTGGACATGAAGTGATCTGAGATTTGAGGGTGGTTAAATAGATAAATGTAATGGATTTAAATCTGTGTATTTGCTAAAACTGCAAACTAATCTACACAAGCCATACAAACCCAATATAAACTAGACAAACTAATATTTAAAGGCCATGTTTAACTGAACACAATATTCTCAGTGGAGTTAGTGGACTGTATTGTGTTTGTCCACTTTAATTGCAAATGTGCACTGAGATTGAGTACCGCTTATGAAGAAGCTGAATGTTAATTTTAAATGGTCTCCTAGGAATTCAATAATTGAATTGACAATATAATATTTCCTGACCATAATATAGATGCAAGCAGCAATTAGGGGATCAAGCTAATCAACTGGAGCATGACACGCAAAATGAGCATGTCTGAAAAATTGAACGATTCCAAAACAACAGAGAAATGGAAAGATTATACATGCATTCCAGTATAGCTCAAATAGTAGACCGTAACACCCCACAACGCCACGGTCATGGGTTCGGTTCCTAGGGAATACATGAATTGATAAAATGTATAACTCAATTACAATACAGAAATTTTAAAGGTGCAGTATGTAATCTTCACAAATACTGTAGCAGTTAAAATGGGCACTGCAGTCCAAATTCTAAATATTGGAGAGTATTGTTTTTCCTTCCCTCTCCACCCCAGACTCGACACTCACGTGGGTTCCCAGATTGAGGATATGCAACAGGAAAAAAGACAATTGACAATGGAAGGTGACAATCCTTACACTATGAGTTGATTTATCCATTCTAATAAGCCTCTCGTCATGGAGCTTTTTAGCCAAAAGCCCAGGCTTTTTAGGTTGGGTAGAATCTGAAATCTCCAGCCCAGTTTGTTTGCTGGCTTCCATGGCTGCAATAGACTGGGTTTTCCACCAACTAGAAACCCAGGGTGTCAAAATACTATTAGGTAAACTGTCAGTCGGCAGAATCACACAGATCAAAACAAAAACAGACATTCCGACATGGAACGGACATTTCAAAGAATAAATTTTTATGCTTTAGTACAGTCAAAAAGTTAAAGACAGAACTTTTAAGGTTAGGCCTGGCCTTAAGATAATCTAAAGTCTGGAACACATGCACAACCTTCATAATTTTAATAGATTTTAAAAGGCATTACTTGCCTTAACATAGACTTTGTAAATAGTTACAGAGAAAAACTGGGCATTGCAAGCTAAAGGAATGAGGATCACACACTACCAGACTTTTAAGTCGTTCCAAACACAAACTCACAGAAATATGTGCCTCATTGCTAGGAGACAAAAACATGTGGGCTACATAATGGTTGGTAGATGTCAAAGTGCTGCACACACTATTGCACAGTGTTTCTACAATAAGAAATGGGGAAATTTGTCTGCTAACACTGCAAGTAAGCTATGCAAGCCACACAAACCTGGACAAAATAACAAGTGTTCTAACATCAGCACGTTTGATATCCTCAGACTGGATGGAATCAGTCTGTGAAGCTAAAAATTCAGAGTGTGTGCCCATCGTACACTGTCATTTTCTGTGAAATACATCAACTACAATTACCCAAAATCTGCAGACTGGTTCTGACTTCGGGCAACTAGCGTCGACTCGTCCAGACTGCATATTATGAAGTGTCCTTCTGCCTTAAGCAAACTTTCATGAAGACTGAACAAAGTTTCTAAGAACTGTAGTGAAAAAAAGAGAAAACAGATTTTGTAGTTATTCAAAACAACAGTTTGTCCTGTTGGTCATGCTACCAAGACAACATCTGCAAACTACACTTGTCAAATGACATCAGTGTCAACAAAACATTGACTTTTTAAACGCATGTTAATCAGATAAGCTGTGTGCATTGAGAAGGCAAACGATATGACCTATATTAGACTCAAATTATTTTCACACTGTCTAGACAGCTTTCTTCTGAGCTCATATTGAGACAAACATGCTTCCCCTTTCACAAGTAAAATGTCACCTGTCAGAAGACATCGGCAAATATGCGGTGGTGGTGGTGGGGGGGTGGGGGGCAGTGTCCATGCATGAAATTGCAGCATAGACATGCATAATTTAAAGCGCTGCTGACTGCTGGTAGCTTTGGCCTCAGATGTGTTATGCAGCACAGATTTCAAATCCTTCTTTTGAGAGCGATACAGTGGCATCGTAAACACCAAACAAACAAAAGTGTGTTTACTGGCAATATTCTGATGTGCTTGAACAGATGCAATTACATGCATGGAGCCAGTCCCACATGTGGCCGTGAGGGAAGGAAGCTGCCGAGTCAGCAAGAAGGCATTTGCCGCACTGACGCACCATTCAGCCTGGCAAATCATCCTTGCAGACATTTCAAGTTAAGACCGAACAAAAACTGACCATATTTTAGTTTCTTAAAACAGGTTCCTGGTCTCATTGTGTGCAATAAATCAACGAAAGTTATTATTATAAAATTTCTTTGGAATCTTTAATCAAAACGGGATTATGCTCCACCTTTGCACTGAATTTCTTTTCTTTTGATCAGCTGTTTGGACTCTCATTCTGACGGCACCCATTCACTGCAGAGGATCCATTGATGAACAAGTGATATAATGCTACATTTGTTTTGATAAAGAAACTAACTCATCTACATCTTGGATGGCCTCAGGCAAATTTTCTCTGCATTTCTCTGTTACATATTATATTTTCTTAAATCAACACCTCTATTCACCCTCATTAACAGAGTCTGAAAGCTTTTCACATCAAGAACCAAAGGCAACATACTTCAATGAAACAAAAACACTCTAAAGACCCCTTGGATCTGTCTCAAAGAAATTCATTCCATTTAATGCATATCTTTGGCTGCAGTGCAACTTTCTGCTCCGTCAGCCACTCCTCCTACTCATGCGGTTCAAAGCACTGCAGGCCCAGGCTAAACTACAGGAAGAGGAAGTATAAAGTGGGCCTGCTTTACACTACAGCTGACCTCTCCATAAATCAAACATGCACTATAAACGGGAGTATAAAGAGGGATTACACACCCACTTGCAATGCCAATCACTGCTGGACCACAAACATCCTGAGAGAAGAGAGAGAAAGACAGCAAGAGACTGATGGGCATTAAGAGGAAATGAGAGAGTACTGAAATGTACTGAAGAGAGATTTTTCAGCATAGCTCTCCAGCATAAAAGCAGGGCCAAAGCCGTCCATTGAGAATTTTAATCCATTCTTACATGCACACATTATCAACTGAGTTTGGAGTCCCTCTGAAGAGTGAAAGGAAAAGCGGAGATATCTGTTCTCACATACCTTTTTTTACAAACTATGATTTCTCTGAACAAAATGTGCTAACAGATCCAGCAGATCAGCAAACAAATAGGTGCACTTAGCTATTATATAGTATATGCAAAAGGTATGTCAAATGAGAAGCATGAACGGTAGGTAAGCAATACCTGGATGATCTACTGCATCCACTGAGAATTTCAAGTGGACACTTTGCTACTCCATAATGCCACAGAAGCGGAGGAGCCATCAGATCTGAAATGTTGAAAAAAAATGACAGGAAACCATTTTATTTGAATAATTTTAATAGTGAACATCATATGAGGTGGAAGATACAGTAAAATACTAAAAATAGACTGAGTTCTGCACAAAAGGCATTCTGATAATATAATATAATATAAAGTGGAACTAAATATTATAAAACAGACCTGTTTTACTAGAAGAGCACTGGGCATAAGATACCTCCAACTGTTCTTCTGAAACACTGTAAGAACAAAAAAATATATTGCTGTGAGGTACAAATGTACTTTAGTGCCAATAAATATGCTGCGCATCACATGAAGCTGCTCTCAGTAATTAAATTGATCCAATTAAAACTCTCTGATAGGAGTTTATCTCTTCGCCAGTAACAAGCACCCAAGGGACATGAAACAAGAGACAAGGGAATGAAAAAAATGGAACAGATTTTTTATTCCTGCGCTCTGTCAGGAAGGCATTTTATTTTGCACCCCTGACTAAGCATGACTGGTATGTCAATTTGTTTTTTGCAAAAACGGTGCTTAGTATGTTAGAAAAAAATGGTACATGTTAGATTGTGAAGATGTGCACATAAATATAAAATTAATCAAAAAAGAAATCGAAAGTAAAACAATTGAATTAAAGTAAAAGCAAAAAGTACAATTTACCAGATTTTAAAATCTCACAAATTTCATGATCAAATAAATAGAGTAAAAAATAAATAATAATTCAACCACATAAACATTAAGCATTATATACAGTGCTGTTCAAAAGTTTGGAATCAATACAATTTTTTATGTTCTTCTTAGAGTCTTACCAAGGCTGCATTTATTTGATCAAAAATATTGTGAAATATTAACATTTTAAACAACTGTTTTCTATTTAAATATACTTTAAAATATAATTTATTCCACTGATGCAAAGCTGAATTCTCACCAGCCATTTGAAGTCTTCAGTGTCTTTCTAATATCATTCAAATATGCTGATTTATTATCAGTGTTGGAAACAGTTTTGCAAAAGAACAGCGTTTATTCAAAATTGTGTTTTTTTCCAAATCATTTTTTATCAATTTAACATCCTTGCTGAATAAAAATAATAATTTCTATAAAAAATGCCTACTTTTGAAATGTAGTGTTTAATGTTATAAAAGACTTACTTTAAAATAAATACTGTTCTTTACTTTTTATTCATAAAAGAATCCTGACAACAAGTATCATATGCATGTGTGTGTGTGTGCACCTGGTATTTATCACGTCCTGGGGACCAAATGTCCCCACAAGGATAGTAATACCAGTAAATCTTAATCTTGTGGGGACATTTTTTGGTCCCCATGAGGAAACAAGCTTATAAATCATACAGCACAAAGTTTTTTGAAAATCTAAAAATGCAGCATGTTTCCTGTGAGGGCTAAGTTTAGGTGTAGGGTTGGTGTAGGGCAATAGCAAATACAGATTGTACAGTATAAAAACCATTACGCCTATGGGATGTCCCCATAAAACATGGAAACCCAACATGTGTGTGTGTGTGTGTGTGTGTGTGTGTGTGTGAAATTTTGAATGTCTAAACGCCTATTTCAAACATATCAAAATACTGCATAATGCAGAAGTCAATGGTTTCTATAAGGCCCAGGCTGTTTTTCAGTCCCAGTCCATCTGTATGTGTCAGTTCAAATTCAAGTGTGATCATTTCTCACCGAACCAGGGTCCTGAAGGAGAATGGAATGTTTCTATCCTCTCTCTCCCTCCCTCCCAATTCTGCCATAAAGTCCATTTCAAACTTTTTTCCTTTGTGTGTGACCTAGTTTAGCAGCACCACTTTTCAGGTGAGCTTAGTGGCTTCAGCCCTGATGAGTACTTGTGGATGTCATTTCTGTACGGGATTTTTCTTTTTCTGTTTGGAGCTGGGGTAGCGTGTATTTGGTTTGTCATCGTGGATGCTGTCACATTAGTCTCAGACTTAGACAGCAGAGCTGCCTACAGTCCTTCAGTGACTGTCTGGTGCATGTGGCAAGCTCTAATCTGATTGGCTGGCTTAACACAACCTCTGGGAGTAAGGACAGACAGGATTTTATCAGTCTTCCTGGAAACAAAGTGTTTATGAAAAGTGCATCTTATATTAACTTTGTAAAGAATGAATCACAGGAACTATCAATGGTTATTAAAGATACTAAGTACAGTTTTGCTTGTTGGAAGCATATTAAAGGAATGGCCCATCCAAAAAAGAAAATTTGCTGATTTACTCACCCTCAGGCTATCCAAAATGTGTATGAGTTTGTTTCTTTATAAGAACAGATTTGGAGAAATGTATTATTACGTTACTTGTTCACCAATAGATACTCCGCTGTGAATGGGTGCCGTCAGAATGAGAGTCCAAACAGCTGATAAAAACATACATAAGTAATCCACACAACTCTAGTACATCAATTAACATCTTGTGAAAAGGTGTGTGTTTGTTATAAACAAATTCATTATTAAAGTGCCCCTATTATGGGTAATGAAAGGTTCATATTTTGGTTTTGGGAGTCCCCAACAACAGGTTGACATGCATGCAAGGTAAAAAAAAAAAAAAAACACTTTCATTGTCTTATAATATGCATTTATTTTTACCTTACTTGCTCAACGACTCCCAAACGATTTGCTCGATTCATTTTTCCAAACCCCTCCTCTGTGTGACGCTAATCTGAAGGCGACTGAATCCATAATAGGGACAATTTACAGCATTTTAACATTTAAGGATGTAGAAAAAAAAAAAGAATTCCAAAAAAGAAATGCTTTTAAAAAATAAACTTTAAATAGTGGCTTGAAATTAATGAAGGCATGAGAGAAGGAAGGAATAAAAGAATGAAAGGAAGGACGTTTGTTCATTAATTTGTTCGTTCTCTCATTCGTGTTTGCTTGAAAACGCCAAAATCTTCAACATTTAAATAAAATGACAAAAAAATAAATAATTTTAGCTACTTCAAATCAGAAAAAAAGAGCTACATTACATCAAGAAAATTCTTCCTTTACCCAAATGGTGACTGGCTCCTAAAGGCTTCCTTTCCTTTAGCCACCCTATTCAGCCTTTCAGTGTCTTGCATTAGTTTTTCTGCACGTGGTCTATCCATCTCAGCCCCAGTCAGCAGCACAGGAAGCCCTCACAATGCAGTTTACAATGTCTCAGCTAATATTGAATGCACCAATGTCTTATCAATACAGCCCAAGGACAGGCACACGATGTACAATGCTTTTTTTTCATTAGTCTGTTCAAAATAACTGCACATCAGGAGCATCAATCAAAATACACAGACTTTAGTAAAGACATCTTGGAATAAACCAGCAAATCTGTCAGCGCTGTGCATTTGAAAAGAGAAAAGCCTCCACATTTTTATATATAAATATATGAAAATAATCCTGCTTTCTACAAATTTATAGAAAGTCCTGTGTGTGTTAACGACCCGTGAGCAATTTATTGTGAATTCTCAGGTTAAGCGCACACCTGACGGAACGTCTTGACTGTTTGCTGAGAGATGCTTAGGGTGGGGAATTGGAATGGGAATAATGGGACAGAGTCAATTCAGAAAGATGAATTGCACACAAACACGCACACTGCCTGCAGACAGGATAGTCCATCCGGAGAATGTTCCAGAGACAACGGCACCACGCCAACACAAAGGACTCCAGCACAGCAGGGACACTCTCCAAGGTAAAGTTCGGAGCAGTCCATTAAAATGGAAAAACAATCATGAGCGGGCGGTGATGGAGTGTACACCATTTCACGGTGGTGTATTGAGAAAAAGACTTATTCCTCCCCCTAAATGCTAAAGATTTCCGAGAAGGGGCACATTGTATGCACAGTTGGATAATAAACTACTAAGTACTATGCAGAATCACCGTCTGATTCATTCAAAAACAATGCGGAGATAAACACTAGTGTGTTATGGACACAGTGAGAAGGGGATTTTGTTACATGGCTCTTAGGCTGCACACAGGCCTTGACCAATCACGAAACTTCAGAATGGTTCACCTAAATCCTTTCAAGAAAGGAATAGTTCACCCAAAAATTTAAATTTGCTCAGTATGTACTCATATTCAGGCCATCCAAGATGTGGATCAGAATGAAAGCCCAAACAGCTGATAAAAACATCACAGTAACCCACAAGAAATCCACACGACTCCAGTCCATCAATTAATGTCTTGCGAGTTGAAAAGCTATGTGTTTAATGTTAAACTGTCACTTCTGGCCAAAATATGAGTCTATAATAATCCATAACACTTCTTTCAGTGAAAAAAATCTATCCCCTGTTGTCCTCTCACATAAAAAAAACACCAAAATATTTGTTTACGAGTATTTTGATCTGTGCATATTTCTCTCCTGATTCAGAATTACATGCCACTCTTTCACTGGAAGCGACAGTTTGAAGTTAAAAACATCTTAAAGAGAGATTTGTTTCTTACAAAGACACAGCTTTTTACTTCACAAGATGCTGATTGATGGACTGTGGATTACTTGTGGATTATTGGGATGTTATTATCAGCTGTTTGGACTCTCAATGTGACGGCACCCATTCACTGCAGAGGATCCACTGGTGAGCAAGTGATGGAATGCTAAATTTCTCCAGATCTGTTCTGATGAAGAAGCAAACTCATCTGCAACTTGAATGGCCTGAGGGTGAAAACACTTTCAGTTTTGGATGAACTATTCTTTTAATTCCTCAAAAAAAAAAAAAACTAACAATGAACTAACAATATTTGTAGAAAATATTGAATATATAGAATTTAGAAAAACCCATGCATACTATAATGTGAATACATTCTTTCTACATTTTTCTTTATCTAAAGTTGTTTATTTTTCTTTCTTTTGCAATGTGTTCATAAATGAAAAATGACAAAAGCTTAACTTAAATCAAATTTACATGCTATTCAGAATATGTAAATAAATATGCTGTTGTAGTAAAATTATGATATACATAATACCCTAAATAAGTTTTAAAGCATGAAAATGCATTAACTTTTAAAATGTTAGTAATGTACGTGCGTTATCTACAATTTAGAAGAAACAGTTTTCATGTGCTGTATTTTGTTTGTCTTCATACTTGACACATTTAAAATAACCTAATGTGAAAAAATATGACAAAACGACCAAGAGAGAAAGAATGTTATACAAGTCCTTGTCTTGATTTGCTGTTAAAGAGAAAGGATAATAACCGCAAACACCAGTATCCTACATGCATTTCTATTCTTGTTCAAGTCTAAACAAGTAGGCAGGCTTGTGCTAAATCATTCTGGAAACTGAGAATAATAAGCGCAGCAGGGGGTGGAATGAACAGTGAAATGTTGTCAATTATCACAAAATGTAGAGCAGTTGGATCCAAATTTCAGCTGAGAAAGTTTTCACTCTGTGAATGTTAGGTTTTAATCACAGCCCTCATACAACAAATAATTTGAGCTGAATTCAAATCATGTACTTGTAAGTTAACTATATGTATACTTCACAAAGCCTTGCTTGAACAGGTCACAGTACAAAATGGAACAGGTTATGTACAAAAGGAT
The DNA here is from genome assembly GCF_936440315.1 of Barbus barbus. NCBI lineage: Eukaryota > Metazoa > Chordata > Actinopteri > Cypriniformes > Cyprinidae > Barbus > Barbus barbus. Next base: position 28,024,609 of record NC_136738.1, on the reverse strand, counting down.
GGTTTTCATAGAATGACATATGATAAACAGACAGATAGAATTCCAAGTCTAATTTAACCTGAAAAAAAATAATAAAAAATTCTGAAATATTCTAAAATAAAGACACAAGTCACAAATCAAATAACATTTTACTTAAGTCTTTTGGCTGATATACAGTGGTGTGAAAAAGTGTTGCCCCCTTCCTGATTTTTTAGCATGTTTGTCATGCTTTAATGTTTCAGATCAAACAAATTTAAATATTAATCAAAGATAACACAAGTAAACAACATGCAGTTTTTGAATGAAACAAAATCCAAACCCACATGGCCCTGTGTGAAAAAGTGCTTGCCCCCTAAACCTAATAACTGGTTGGGCCACCCTTAGCAGCAACAACTGCAATCAAGCGTTTGCGATAACTTGCAATGAGTCTGTTACAGCGCTGTGGAGGAATTTTGGCCCACTCATCTTGTTGTAATTCAGCCACATTGGAGGGTTTGAGCATGAACCGCCTTTTTAAGGTCATGCCACAGCATCTCAATAGGATTCAGGACAGGACTTTGACTAGGCCACTCCAAAGTCTTCATTTTGTTTTTCTTCAGTCATTCAGAGGTGGATTTGCTGGTGTGTTTTGGATCATTGTCCTGCTGCAGAACCAAAGTTCGCTTCAGCTTGAGGTCACGAACAGATGGCCGGACATTGTCCTTCAGGATTTTTTTGATAGACAGCTGAATTCATGGTTCCATTTATCACAGCAAGTCTTCCAGGTCCTGAAGCAGCATAACAGCCCCAGACCATCACACTACCACCACCATATTTTACTGCTGGTATGATGTTCTTTTGCTGAAATGCTGTGTTACTCTTACGGCAGATGTAATCGGACACACAACTTCCATAAAGTTCAACTTTTGTCTCGTCAGTCCACAGAGTATTTTCCCAAAAGTCTTGGGGATCATCAAGATGTTTTCTGGTAAAACTGAGACGAGCCTTTATGTTCTTTTTGCTCAGCAGCGGTTTTCGTCTTGGAACTCTACCATGCAGGCTATTTTTGCCCAGTCTCTTTCTTATGGTGGAGTCATGAACACTGACCTTAACTGAGGCAAGTGAGGCGTGCAGTTCTTTAGATGTTGTTGTGGGGTCTTTTGTGACCTCTTGGATGAGTCGTCGCTGCGCTCTTGGGGTAATTTTGGTCGGCCGGCCACTCCTAGGAAGGTCCACCACTGTTCCATGTTTTCTCCATTTGTGGATAATGGTTCTCACTGTGGTTCGCTGGAGGCCCAAAGCTTTAGAAATGGCTTTATAACCTTTTCCAGACTGAATTACTTTCTCATTTGTTCCTGAATTTCTTTGGATCTCAACATGATGTGTAGCTTTTGAGGATCTTTTGGGCTACTTCACTTTGTCAGGCAGGTTCTGTTTAAGTGATTTCTTGATTGCGAACAGGTGTGGCAGTAATCAGGCCTGGGTGTGGCTAGAGAAAGTGAACTCAGGGCAAGCACTTTTTCACAGAGGGCAATGTGGGTTTGGATTTTGTTTTCCCTTCATAAAAAAAAACAAAAAAAAAACCCTTCATTTAAAAACTACATGTTGCGTTTACTTGTGTTATCTTTGATTAATATTTAAATTTGTTTGATGATCTGAAACAAAGTGTGACAAACATGCAAAAAAAATTAAATCAGGAAGGGGGCCAACACTATTTCACACCACTGTATATCATCTTACAAGCATCTTCACTACTGGTCTCAGACATTTTGACTTCTCTTCGTATTTAACATTATTTCTCTAAATGGCAAAACGGCAAACTGAAAGCTCTTGAAGTACACTGTTCCTCGTGCCAAGATGCAAGTCAAGCATTTACACATTTTCCAACATGGAGGAAAATAAGTTCATAATCTGCACATCAATTCTAATGAAATATCAAGGACTAAAGATGCACTATAGGAGCATTTCGACCAGATTCCATAGTGCTTGTGCACATATCAACAGATCAATTCAGCAGCTGTGTTGTATTGACAGAGAGCCTTTGAAGTAACTTTTCCAATCAATGTCCAAGGTACACATCTATGGAGTAAAAGATTTGTTGCCAAAATATAAATAATTGTAATCCATCCTAAAAAAAAAAAAAAAAAAAAAAAAAAAAAAAAAAAAAAAAGAGGCTGCTAACTGGACCAGGACTCCAGTCCAACAATATCAGCTAGCTAAATATAAAATAGTTTATTTATATTAAAATAAAATAATTGAAAAATCGCATTGCTTTAAAATCCAAATTACAAAAATTAACAAACGCAGTGGGTCAGGTTCAGAACTATTCGAAATGTGAAAAAAAAAAAAAAAAAAAAAAAAATGTAGTTTGTTCTTGCAGAATATAAAATGATACCCTCATATATATATATATATATATATATATATATATATATATATATATATATATATATACACATATATATTTTATTTAAAAATAAAAGGCTTCTTTTAACCATTTGTTTATAGTGTGGACAACATTTTAATAATCTGAATAACTTTTTCCACTTTCTAGAACCTTTTGTGCAATGAAAACCTTCAATAGATGTTAAAGATTCTTCATGGAAACGCAGATGCCAATAAAGAACCTTTATTTTTCACATTGCAAAAAGTAGTAAAACATGTCTCCTGAACACTGCTTACAGTTGGGTAAATAGCCATTTTCCATACTCACCAATGATGCTGCTGTGTTGGGCTTTTTGGGATTTTCAAACAAACAGATAGCACCACAGAGACAGTGTTTACTTATTATTTGGGTGGAATTATGATAAACCAGTATTAGAGAATGTATTTCACACAAAAAAAGCCCACCTGCATTACCCTGTGCGGCTTTCCATTTATTATAAAAGCTGCCTAGGTGAAACAAAGATATAGGTTAAACAATATCTTGTGATTCGTCATTCCTAATGGAAGTGCGGGATGCAGAGCAGAAAGGACATTTTAAGCTAGATGTCAAACCGATGAGCAAGAGGTGAGAATATGTATGAAGGAGACAGAGAGACACACTCAGTGTGTGTTTGTATTTGTGTACAACAGTGTGTGTGTTGTGGAGAGAGAGAGACGCACTGAGGGATGAGGCAGAAACTGCTGCTATTTATATCCCCTTCTGTAGCTACAGGGAGCAGCCACCATCTGCATAGAACAGGCAAAATCAGAACCTGAATTTTCACAACTAGAATCCATGCAGCTTCTGAAATAGCAGTGGGAGCCAATCCTGGTAATAAAGAGCATGAATAACAACATTCAATTATACTGCAGTGTTTGTATTAAATATTAAAATTGGATTTGTGCAGAAGGCTCCATTCACCTCTGGTTGAGATGGATTGCGTGCTCGCTTACATCAACAGCTTCCTGTGGGGAGCTGGCCGCAGCATCTAATACTGTCGGAGTCGCCGTTTATATGCTTGGGCTATTTATACAGCAGCAGCAGCTTTTAATAGCTCTGTTCGCCCCTGCACACCATCCTGCTGCTGCACTCACACTACTGCAGTGATCTGTTCTCAGCACACTGAACGAAAGTGGCAAGAGACAGAAAAAAAAAAAAAAAAAAATCATACATCGAGTTGAAACAGGCCAGAAATGCATTTAACTATTTCTGCTGTATGTACCGTATATAAAATATTGAGCACTCTCACAATGGAGTGCAGTCACTTGACTTGTTTACAATGTGAAAAGAACATGCAATGTGGGTAAAAAAAAAAAAAAAAAAAAAAAAAAAAAAAAAAAAAAAAAAAAAACACACCTGCAAATTTCTGCATACAAAGAATAACAAAGACCAAAAGTGTACTGAAGAGATGTCATTTTTGTATCAGACTGGTTCCCCTGACAAAAACTCAGGATTTTCCATTGGCTTTTGGATTGCCAAAAAAAAAAAAAAAAAAAAAAAACACAAAAGTTATTCATTTTGTTCATCACAACTGAATATTTTATGAACTCCGTATCCTAAACACAATTACCAGACGGAAAAAATTTGTACACAGCACATAATTCAAATGAGTAAGCAATCTAGTAACTTTAAAAAAAAAATTTAGCCATGATCAATATTCTTTGAAACAAACCCTTAAACAATTTAATAACTGGCATCACATTGAAAACTTAAAAAGCAATTAAGAATTCTTTGAAAACTTGGCATTGGCTCTGCACTCAACTTTCTACCAACAGCAGGTTTTTTAAAGTTGTAACAGAAAAGGACAAGGTCAAACCCTCTAAAAAGGACCACTTATTTGTCCAGGAACCCTCTTAAGCATTGCATATTCCATCTCTAGCTAAAAGCGCTGAGGATTTCCTCTGGTTTGTGAGCAAACTGCTTTGTAAATATTTTTACACAGCGTTTCAGACCACAAGGTTTAACAGCACATCTGTAACCTTTTCTCTAGCGTCTAGCTCCTGTAAATTAAATGTCACATGTGAAAACTAGTTTTCACAACATATCCTGATCAAAGTGAACGGACGAACACAAGCACATTCTAGAGTAATTCTGTAATGCAATCGGTTGCAACCCATTTTGTGCATAAGATGGCATGGATTTTCTCCAAGTGTAACGTCACCAGCACCATAGAGTCTGGCTGTGGGCTGAAAGTCCTTGAAAACTAGAGTATAAAGCAGCAGATTGAGCACTGTAATGCTGCCATCTAGTGACAAACCATAAACACTTAACCAACAAGTCAGAAGCCATTTAAAGAGCCAAGTTAAGTGTACAAGAGGCCTGGTGGATGAAGAGCTGAGAGTCACTGGATATGCTAAGGCTTGACACCCCTTAGAGTTAATTTTGGGACACATATTTGGGATATTTTCCGTTACAACCACTTGTCAAGTCTAACCACAAAACTCAAGAGACCTAGCACTGGCAGTATGAAGACAAAAGTTTGACCAAATTCCATTACCAGTAACGCATTGTGCAATATTCAATTTTTATTCTGAGTTGCAGAGAACAAATGTGCAGCACAATACAGCAAGAGAACGGTGCAAATGTAACCCCTCATTTCTCACTCTAGTTTCTTGACCACCTTCCTCTTCAGTTTCTTCTGTTGGAGCAGGAGGTCAACATACAGACACCGATCCATAAGAGTTGAAGCACAAAGAAGTCCACCATGTAGAGCACCAGAGTAACCCCCGGAGAAGACATCTTGCCCTGAGGTGATACGAGACATCTTAATATTATAAGCTTATAAAATAAACATTAGACCACACATTTGACAAACTCCGTATTACCTGACAGGTAGAGGTTCTTGACAGGTGTGTTACACCTGGTTGTGGCAATATTCAGAGGCTGGTATCGGTCCAGACTGTGCTCTGCAGACAGCATGGATCCATACGCGGCCTCCAGCCCATGCATATTGATGGAGGTGACTGCATGCAACATTGCTAACTACAAAAGCCCCAAAAAACACCCCACCCACAGGGTTACACTTTTGCAGCAGTTCAAGCAGCACTCATAACTGACAAAGTTCACCTTCTCTTTCAGTTTGGGGAAGTGGACACAAGCCCATTGAAAGAGATGATTAGCAAATCTCATTTTGTATCTTCCATATTCTTCATCCCTTTCAAGCTCATTGACATCGTTCCACTGTTCAAACCACTTTGGATTGACCATGGTATGGATCACCATACGTGACTGCCCTAAAACACAGACCACCCACAAAAGACAATTTAGTTGGTTCGTTTAGACTGATGGTTTTGGATGTACGACAGGGTGTGAAATTTAACCTGGGAAACGAGTGCATGAGGTGGGATCCTTAGCAGAGGGGAAGGAAACATACATCATGGGTATGTTTTCAGGTGCGGCTTCCTTGTCTGAAGCCAAGTACTCTTCCATCCTAAAGCAATAAAGGAAATTGTTACAGAGATGCACCTTTTAAGATGCAGAAAGGTGAATGGATGTGGACGCCTACATTTCATCCATATTGTTACTCCTATAGAGTCGCATGTTGGTTGAGGAGATGCCCAGGTCTTCCATAGTTGCGTTAAAGCCTGCAAACACCTGGAAAAATCCTTTGCCTGGTTTCAGAGTATGAAGATAGTCTTGGACCTCTGGGAGAAGCAGATGCACAGATTACCCCAGAAAAAAAATAGAAAATACTATCCAGTAGTGCAGTTTCATGTTAAGAGAAATGACTATTTTCAATGCAAGCGGTACAAGGCATTTCACTTACTCTGATTTGCCTGGACCTCCGGAGGCAGAAGCTTCTTGAAAGTAGTAAACATGCCAGCATTAGAAACGATCACAGGAGCCCGAACTTCAAAGTCTTGATCTCCGCTCTTCACAGTTACTCCTAGTCAAAGAGAACACTGTGATAACCCTTGTTTTATTCATCTGCAAGTAGTGGAGCCCAATATGCTTTGGATGGGGCAATCTGTTAAACTTAAAAAACACAGCCCTAGCTCATACAGGAACTCACCATATGCATTTTGTTTTTTATCAACTAGAATGCTGGACACCGGAGCATTGACGAGGACCTTCCCTCCATGATTTTCCAAAACCTGGATGATGTGGTATGGGATCTCACTGGCGCCACCCTTAGGATAGTACACGCCACGCTTTGAGTGGTGCAAGAAGAGGGCATCAATCATGCAACTGGATTTTTTGGGTGGGACACCTTAGAGTAACAGTAATTCTAGTTAAAACCCACAAACACATTGAATGTAATAGTAGTTAGGAACAGGAGTAGGCAGTCTCTTACCATAAAATATTTGAGAAAACACTGTGAGGAGGTCCAGGTTGCTGGTAAGAGACTTGACTACATCTGTTGTACTGGTGCGGGAATATTTAAAAATTGGGGATATTAGATCAGCAATTCCACTCCACAGTATGAAGCGAGCAAACCATAGCGGAACCATCTTCAGCATACACAGCAGATGGACCTTCTTGGAACAGATCTAAGGAAAATACCATTTAAGAGGACATTAAAAAGGCCATACACCGTGTGATAAATATAAGCTTTAGAGTATGCAGATACCTTCATGATTTTGAAAAGCTCCTCCACTGCTTTAGTATCATTGGGAAACTGCTTCTTTAGATGAGCCTCCATCTGCTTCTTACCATTGTAGATCGTGTACTCTTTACGCTGAGTTCCTGTACCAATAACAACAGTGTCCACATGGGAACCCTGCTCAGCAAAATGCACCTGGCCATCAGTGATCAGATCCAATGCAACTTTCAGGAAGCTGTTCTCATGAAGTTGTCCAACATAATGAAAGCCTGACAAAAACATTGAGTAAGTGATAGAAGATATTCAGGTTTTGATCACTAGTGCAGCTCAATGAATATCAATGAGAGCATCTCACCACAATCAAACTCAAAGCCTTTTTCAGTGAAGGTCTTACACAAGCCTCCAGCCTGTTTATCTTGCTCCAGAACCAGGACTTTCTTTCCTAGTTTGCCCAAAACCGCTGCTGCCGTCAACCCACCAATACCACTGCCAATCACAATGACATCCAAGTCCTTGGGTACTTCAAATTCACCAAATGCTATAAGCAAAGTAACATTTGTCAGCAATAAACACTTGTTACTTGCACAAAACACCAAAGACACTGCAGATTGTGCATGTCTCCCTCACTTAACACATCCGATTCAACTTAGTAGAGACTGCAAGACATGAACTGGGTGCAGCCTATGAAGGAGACATACAAAACGTGCAGCGGTTAGGAGTTACCAGGCCAAGTTTGTGAAGCATTAACTTTCACAACACTACTTGCAAACGAAAGCTTATGTACCTTTCCGAAGAAGTCGGTCCTTTTTCTTTTGGTCTACAACTAGTGGGCCTGGAGAGTTAATGGTCCCCTTGCACAGGCCACTTCTCCTGCCAAACAGATACCAGTATGTGCCACGTGCCCAATCCACAAGCCATTCTATGAAAAGCAGAATCCACCACATTTTCAATCACTAGAAAAAGATCAGCTGATGTTCTCAGTTTCCGGAATGGCTGTACACCTTTAACAAGGTGTTTAAAAACTCAAGGAGCTACTCTTCCAGAGACTGCCACCAAGAGTTTAAAGCTGGTGATTGAGTTAAGGCCTTAGTGATTAGTCTAAATTGTGGGAGGAGAGCTTTAACTTGCTTGCCTGCTATTGGTGTGACTTGACTCAATCAGTTTAGCAGACTGATTGTTTGCAGTAGTTGCTTGAAATGATTAACTTTGTTTTGCATGAAATGATAAAAATGTGGGTGTGCAAGGTTGTGGTAACTTAATCAAATTCAGGTTCAATGAGTCAGGATAATGTGAAGTACACGCTTATTCTGAAGCAGCCCTTAATGTCGATCATGGATCAAATCGATCCACCATAGCAAACAGCGACTATTTGTGGTGTTTACTGCATTTGAAACATTGTGTTTTCCTCAGTGCATAACTGATACGTCACAGGTATATTATTAAATCTGTAAATGTCAGAGAGTCATGCAAATATATCCATTTAGCTGTCAGGAGTGGATGAGGTTTACGCGAGAGAACGAGCGCTGCGGGGCGCATGCGCGCTACACAGACGGAGCAGAATAGAATACTAGCGCAAGAATTCTGAATAAAATATACATTCTGCTAAAATATTTGTTGTTGGACATTAAATGTGACATAATTTTAATTTCCTACATATAAGTGTTTTTTTATGATAGCAGCAACTGTTAATCACTAGCTCAAAATATGTGTTCCTCTTATCAGTTAAAATGTACTCTGATTTCTATTATTTATTTACATTTTTAATTCAGTGATTTTAACTTTTGATTGTGTTTTTATGCTTTAATGCTTTAAAGAGCCATTTTAGATGTTTTATGGTTCTAATAACCATAAAAGGTACAGCTGTCATATTCAGAGAGAAAGGCTGCATGGCTAGAAACTTCTGATCAACTGCATGCACAAGTAGCCACAATGTTAAAATGTCATTCGCCTGCATTTTGGGCACAATACATTAAATACAGTTGGCTGTAGCCTATTTTTTATTTATTTGATTATTTAAGGTGTATTTTCTGTATACTTTTATTTTTGGACCGATAATAAATTAAACTGACTGTATGTGAGAGAGTCAGTGGTAATATCGATGCGTTCCTATTGGTCAGAGTTAGAGGAGCTCAGCCTAGCCTGACGGTTAGCCTGCTCCTGACCAGGTTAGTTTGCCAGCATAAGTTGCCACAGTGACTGAGCTTGAGCTATGGTAATTTTGCTTTCAGAAACCAAATCAAGTGAAAATAAGTCAGAATTACTGAAATAAGCCTGGCTTATTTGGTAAACTTGTTTTATGGAACAGGCCCCAGGGGACTGTTTCATAAAAGACGCAAAGAAAAGCGAGGATTAAAGTCCAAAACCTGACTTGAAATAACCTAACAAATCAGTCGGAACTAAAGCGGTTTCATAAACGACAATTTCAGTTCAGGCAATCTCACTAAATCGACCCAGGTTCAATGAGTCAGGATAATTTGATGTGCACAAAACAGCCCTTAATGTCGATCATGGATCAAATCGATCCACCATGGCACACAGCGAATATCTGTGCTGTTTAATGCATTTGAGACATTGTGTTTTCCTCAGTGCATAACTGACACGTCACAGGTATTTCCATCTGTTAATGTTAGAAAGTCATGCAAATATATCCATTTTGCTGTCAGGAGTGGGCGAGTGAGTGCATGCGCGCTATACAGACGGCGCAGAATAGAATTATAGTGCAAGAATTCAGAATAAAATATACATTCTGCTAAAATATTTGTTGTTGGACATTAAATGTGACACATAGAATTTTAATCCTACATATAAGTGCATTTTCATGATAGCAGTAAATGTAAATCAAGTGTTCCTCTTATCAGTTAAAAGTCGTCTGATTTCTATTGTTTATTTAAATTTTTAATTCAGTGATTTTAACTTTTAGTGTTTTTAAAGATCCATTTTAGATGGTAATGTTTTAATGTTCTAATATGTTTTTAAAATACAGCTGGCATAAATTCAGAGAGAAAGGCTGCATGCCTAGAAACTGCTGATCAACTGAATGCACAAGTAACTAGTTAAAATGCCGTTAGCCTACATTTTGGGCACAATACATTAAAAAAGTATCATAAAAGTAGTCTATATTTATACAGTACACATATGTTTTGAGCTTGACTGTATAAATAAACATCCAAACAAAGTCATAAAACCAGCATTTATGTTCCTGTAACCATTTGACATTTGAAAAGTGGCATACAGCACCTAGCCTACATCTCGCTGTAGAGCCGACAATGTAAATATAGCTCTCTGTGTGGGAAACTAAGCCATATTTCATAGGCTGATGTGGTACATAGACCATTTGTACGTCTATGGCAGTCATTTGTTTGAGATGTGTCACCTGCATCACACTTACTTCTGCTAAAAATATCATCTGCTTTTTTCAAGTTCACACTTTTCTGTTTGATGCCTTGCACAGCTGCTGCAAAACTGCACAGGTATAGGAAAGGTTTGTTTTCATTACTAAACAGCAATGACAAGCTCATTTTCCATCATTTTAAATAGATTAGGAAACTGAACTATGAGGAATTATGATAATAAAGAATGCTGTTTTACACTAGGAAATGCTTCAGGCAGTGTGTCTGAGGGGCCTTCTCCTGTTGTTGGTGGGAAGACAGGGTACGTGCATTGCATACATATTATGTTCTTTACACTGTGTCCAAAACCTGAAAAATACTGCCTGTGCAAAGGTGGTAATAATTTCCTGTTCTGCATATAATATCTTCCAATCCTGTGCATGCAGTTTGTTCAAAAAACAAAAATGGCGTCTGATGTTATAGTGGATTGGAAGCCAATCAGAAATCAGTTTCATTTGGACCCAGCTAAGCCTTGTTTGAAGAATTTTGGAAACGATTTAATAAAAAAATCAAACAAGCCCCTGATTGCTGGTGCAAATCCAGTGCAAATCCAACCACAAGAAATGCAACTTTATCGTAGACCAGGTATGTTACATTCTTACAAATCTACTGTATAGCTCATATAAAACAACTTTCTTTTTTAGTGTACGTTTGAGCCTGACTTTCAGAGAACAGAGGTGACTGAATATGTTGTTTTCTCAGGGTTGCCCCAAACTTCTGAACTAAAATTTAAAAGGGCAGAAGGCTATCCAGTAGCTCTCTACTACCTAATGGATCTCTCATACTCCATGAAAGATGATTTGGAGAATGTGAAACAACTGGGAAATAATTTACTTACTGAGCTCACTAAAATCACTGGCAATGCCAAGATAGGTAATTTGACAAGTACTTTGTCAATGTTCTTAAAGACAGAGGTAGACCCAGACACAATATCTGAAATATTAAAACATGCACTAGTTACTTTGGTTCTGTCATTGTTCACCCTCATGTCATTCTGAACCCTGCTGTTGTAAGAATTTCTGAATAATTTTTATTGTCTTTCTCTTTCTATACAACAATACAGTAGTTTATAGTGACAAACAGCTTCAAAAGTAGTCATAGGACTTTTTTATGATGATTTTCATACTTTTTGGAGCTAGGCAGCATAAATAACAGTATAGAGGTTTGCAACAACATGAGGGTGAGTAATTCATGCCAGAATGTTCTTTTTTGGACAAATGTTCCAGTTTGCATCAAGATTTCTACCTTTACGTTTCTTGTGTTAGAATGTCCTGAGGTGCCAAACATAGCAGCCATCGTAGGAGGATCTCTGGTAGCTGTGGCGTTGATCGGTCTCCTGATCCTCCTCATCATCAAGGGAGTTCTGTATGCAAGTGACCTTAGAGAATGGAAGAGATTTGAAAACATGAAAAAACATCTGTAAGTGGGTTTTCTTTAACCAAAAAACCCTACCCTTCATATTCATGAAGCACAAAGAGAATGTGTATTAATGAATCTAAGGGTCTGATGCATGATTATTCAATAAAATAAAATAGCTTTAACTTTTGTTAAAGTTCAGTGAGACCTTTAGCAACTTTAGAGAGGCATGAATGTTTGCAAATTCTTTGACATTTATATATTGGTTTTATTGTATTTCAAATGTTTAACGTCATACATTTTTCATTAAAACAGCTTTTTTATGATTTCTGTGATGCATAAAGATTGGTCACAATAGATTTATTTTTGTATACACAAAAATATATTCAGATATATCAAATTTTATACTTATTGAGCTTTGATGACAATGAAATTTAGCCATTTAATGAGTGCAAATTGTCCCATCTGGAAGTCATTTATAAATGAATGTGTCATTCACATGTGTGGAGTAACTCTTGCAAAGATTTTGGCAGTTCCACTGCTGTAAAGATTTTTATGTCTCTGAAGTTGTGCATTTGTAAAAGCGTTTATGTTTTATAAGCTCTCAATACACTGACATTGTATGTTTTGATGTCTGTCCAGATGCAAATATCTGAAAACTGAGATCAGTATGCAATGCCCCTGTACTGCATTTCACAGATTCCTCATCATGAAGCGTGTACTGAACATATACATTGGCTTTCCACATTATTAAGATAATAGACTTGTAACTTGAACCTTTACTTATAGCTTTACATTGTAACCTGCCTGTTGGACTTTGAAAATTTATAGAATATGTGTGTTTGAGGGCTCTGTAAATGTCTTAAAAATAAATAATACAATTGCACTTTCCAGGAACTGCCATGTGATTTTATGAATTTTGGACATGCATTTAGTTGTCGGATGGCACAAAGCTATTTTAAAGCTGTAAATAAGACATTTTTATTTCTATAATTTAGAAATTTGAAATAAAATCTAGGAAAATAAATGCAAATTTTTGAATAAATGTATTTTATTTTATTTGATATTGTCATTTTGAGTACTTGAGTATATTTTGAGTATGTACTTTCTTCTTTGAATGTACATTCCTTGGCTTCAGATTGGCTTCCAAGGTCCCATAATGTCATGTCTCATGATCTAAAAGGGAAAAAAAATAAGTTTTAGACAAAACCAACTAAATGAGTACAATGCTTAGTTAATGGCAAAAATAAAATCATAAATAAGAAACACTGTAGTCCTTTAAACACCATTTTTATTCTTTCTTGTACAGAATAGTTGGATATCATAGGCAGTTATGAGCATATGTAGAAGACTGCACAGGTTAAAAAAGGTCTACTAATGTTCAGTATTGAAGCAGTATTGTTGAGCATGAGAGACTTCAACATTAAAAACATATGCAGACCCTAAACTAAGACAGTAAGACAATACCAGTATATATATATTTTGAAGTTTAAAAAGAAAAATCAATACAATCCAACAGTTCCATGGGGCTGTAGTAGACCTTTACATCTCCACTGCCTTCAAGAAAAGACCAGATGAAGGCATCTTTGTAGACATGATGTTATGCAATCATTTGGACCTGTTTTGATGCCTTCCTACCTTGGTTTACCTGTAAAGGCAGTATTTTTTAGATTTGGCACAGAATGGCTGAAGCCCAACCTCCACTGAGGCCTAACACACTCTGCAGCACATTCACAAAAGCAGGTTCATGGAGTTGAACTAACACCGTGTTAACGTGTGCCCTGGATTATGTAAGAGAAGGGGTTGAGTTAGAACTGAAGTACTGGTGGCTCACTGCTTTCTCCCTGGGCGGCAGGGGCTGGTTAATGAGTTTGAGGAAGGAGAGGGGAGCGGTCACATTCTGGAGGCTGAAGTTCACCTAGAGACAGACTGAAAGTGAAAAGATAGGAGAGGAGCCTTACATTCAGCTGCCAAGGACAGAAACACCCTGTCTAACGAAGGTAGGAAATATTCCCTGGCAATGCATAGAATTTCTTTGAACTAAAATCTGTAATTTCAGAGACTTTTGATGGAGTTCAAATCATTTGATGTAAACTTCATGCATTATCTAATGCTAGAGCTTGTGCAACCCCTATTGTGGTCCCATTTTATGGTGGAATGTGTGTTGCAGGTTAAGGGAGGGTCTTGTATATCATAAATTTGTAAATCCAGTGCAATTTTGTTCTCGATTTGCGCTGTTTCCCATGCATCTTTCACAACGTCATTCTCAAAGGCTCTACTGTTGGGTTACTGTAGTAGGCTAACAGTGAGCCACTGTAAATCTCACTAATCACCAACCCACTTTTGATGGTCTGTTTAACTCTAAAAAGATCTGACCAGCTCAGTGGTGCCCGGGTGTTTCGTAACCTACTCGCCATAAAAGATGGTCTGCATTGATGCTATAGAATACACGGATGAATAGAGGGAATATGCTGAGGTTCACAAAGGGCGGATTCAACTAGTTCACAACAGAGGAAACATTCAACATAACCTGCATTTATTTTTAAACCTTTAATCCACTTGTCATGGCATACTTGATTAATTTGGTAATTATGCATGGACTTTGGACTTGTAGTAAGTTAACCTACCAGTCAAAAGTTTGGACACACCTACTCATTATTTTTTATCATGATTGTCCACATTTTATTATTATAGTAAATATATGTATATGTATATATATATATATATATATATATATATATATACATACATACACACACTATATTGCCAAAAGTATTGGGTCACCCCCTTCTAATGAACAGGTTTGACTAGTAATTTCCATGAGTATAATGTTTAATGTTAAAGCATATAATGATATTCTAGGGAATTGCGTGCTTCTAATTTTATAGCAACAGTTTGGACAGGACCCTTTTCTATTCTAACATGACAGTGCCTCTGTGTATAAGCCACGGTTCAAAAAGACATGATTGATTCAGTCAGTGTGGAAGAACTTGACTGGTCTGCAGAAAGTCAAGTCCTGATCCCAGCTGAACACCTCTGGTGTGACTTTATATGCAGACTTTGAGCCAAAAACTCATCACCAAACACCAATGACTTGTACATACACTATATGGGCAAAAGTATTGTGACACCCTCTTCTTTAGAACAGAAAAAGGCACTAACAAAACTGTGGCAACAAAGATGAAAACATAGTTCATGTATTTAAAAATTGTATTTCAATCTCTGTTGAAACAGTGTTGAAAGTGTCTAAAATGACTGTACCCATATGTACAAATCATTGGTGTTCGGTGACGAGATTTTGGCTCAAGGTCTGCATATAAAGTCACACCAGAGGAGCTCAGCTGGTTAACAGTATTAGAAATATAAGTTCAGTCAAGTGTGTCCAGACTTTTGACCTGTATTAGTTGCATGTAATACCACAGAAGTGAAAGATTTAACCAGTAATACATTCCAGTCCAGATTAGAGCTATTTTCGCACTCTTTGAATTTAAGATCAAATCAGGGTTATTTTGACTCAATACATATTTTTATTATTTTACATTTCTGTTAGAAGACTTTAGCTTCTTAGAAAAGTCTATTTATAAGGATAGTTCATTTAAAAATGTTAATCCTGCCATAATTTGCTCAACCTCATGTTGTCCCAAACCTGTATGACTTTCTTTCTTCTGCAGAACTCAAAATGGGATATTTTTGTATAAGTGTTTTTAATCCCACAATAAAGGTAAATTGGGACCAAAACAACACTATGTTGACAAATACAGACATTCAAAAAATATCTTCATGTTCTGCATAAGAAATCTTGGAACAACATGATGGCAGCATTTTCATTTTTAGGTGAAACATCCCTTAAAGGTTCACAAACAAGCTGATGTCATCTAAGTAACCACCATTATCTCATAGTTATATATGACCTCAGGCTTTTGAGCCTCTCCTTCTCCTTAAGTGTATATTTGTTTCTGAGCAGATCAGATATGAGATAAAGTATGCAGAACTTAAGGGAATGTGTTCCCAGAACACAATTCCTCCTGCACAAATAAAGAAATACATACTGCACTTGGGAAATTTAGGAAATGTCTTCAGGTATAAGAAATCAGGAAAAATATATGGAATTCCATAGAATATCTGGGAATTTAAAATATATAAGGGAATAAAATAATATAAGGGAATTTTAAAAATAACTGAAGACAGACCGGAATGTTTTAAAATAAATAAATAAAAATATAAAACAATAATGAAAAAGGTATGGAAAATATTTAGAAATGTATTTTAAAATTTAAATGTAAAGCCATTGAATGTCATACCTGGGAAATATCACAAAATCATGAAAGATAGTGCATATATTTTTTTCTTGTTATGGTCAATACATTTTTCAACAAATAAAAAAATCATAATTTTGCATCAATTTGGAAAAAAATTACTGGAACTGAAATTTAGTGGTCAGAAGGAGATATCAATGGTATCAATATCATTTCAAAACAACACAAAATGTAAAGGACAAGTATGTGCGACACCAGATGGGCTGGGGGTGGAGAGGTAAATAAACAAATTTGTTTCGCTCTATTGCTCAGAGATATCTACTGGGGAGGGGGGCGAGATGAACGACTTGTGCCTGTAACCACAGATATGACACACCTGTATGCATATCACCTGCTCTTGCCATATATGGCCCTGAATGAATGAACACAGAGAGAGATAAAGTGCAAGGGTTGTAAAGTAGAGAGAGAGCGAGAGAGTGTTGCACAGTCTCCACCACCGTATGTGAACCAGCAGCACCTTTACCTGGCTGCTTCCTTCTCGATTCCTCCGGTGGCAGGTGAGTTCCTCTTACTCTCACGCATTCCACTGCAGAAAAAGACCTTTAACTGTGAAGATGCTCATTAAAGTGATTCATTAGTCAAGCAGACTGTAAAAGTTGACCCTGTAAAAGAAGAAAAAAGGAGTACCCAGTTGTTAATTTAGTACATAATGCAGCAATGCTTTTTATTTGAAATATAAGAATAATATTAATCATTTTAATTAAACTTCTGTCATCAGCGGTAAAAACAACAGCTGAAATAATAAAAACGATTAAAAAGCTTTTAGAAATACGCTGGACAAATGCCTGTCTTTTGTTTGAAATCTAACATTAAATATATTCCTTGAATCAATTTAAGTGAATAATTTGAAGTGTTTGACAAAAATGAACAACACATAAATTTATACTTAAAATATTCCCTATTATTCCGAATGAGAAAGTCCATTTCCGACTGTCTTTTCTAGGATAAAATGCCTTTCTAGGTGAAATTTCCTTCGCTTGATATTGTTGGTTTGGAAATATCTGTTTGGTGTTTAAGCTTGTTTGCTGTTATTCATTTTGAAAGTTCATGCCAAAAGACGATTAATGTCGATTAATGATTGGTGGCCAAAAACATCCCTTTAATATAGTGGCTTTATATTTGAATTTTTCTATATTATAAATAATTATGCATTGCATAATCTGATGTGCTCATATGCTTTTGTCTGAAACAGAAGGTTAGATTAGCCATGATGGACAGTCTACAGGAAGAATATTAATCAAGGTTATAGGGAAGGAGGTTGGGATGAGACATGTACACAGCGCTGTCAGGCCTGATCAAACACCGGCCGGTTACATAAAAACTCTGCACACTTTCCTGTTTGCTCAGACACACCGCATCTAGTAATTCTAGAGGGCAGATAATTTGTAATACGCCATTGTTACTGTAACAGCAGAGTGGAGCCGTTAAGACATTATTGCATGTAACTTCTGGATTTAGTTAGGAAATATGAACCTTTGCACAGGACCGAGGGTTTGTGATTGGTGACTTAAGGGTTATTGCAATCTGCTCGATACAACCCCCTAATAAAACCCAACCATCCAATCAAACAACAGAGGCTGAGTCATCCGCATTATCACACCATATCAACATCTATGCTGCTAGGTACCAGGCAAACATAAAAAGATGTTGATAAGAAGGCTCATAAATTTGGGATATGCAAACAAAAATGATCCTCTAGGGGGTGTGTAGATATATATAGAGTCTGTATATTATATGCGTGTATATTATTTGTTGATAACGACCGGCTTGCTGTACATGAGCTGAGATTTTGCTTGGCTACTTGTAAATAAATTGATTTTAGTAAAATTATTTTGACGTGAGAAGAAAAAGACTAATGTTTTATGATGACTATCGAAACTGACACTGTAAGGATGAATATGTCACATTGACTGAAAGATGTCGTTAGCACAACGTTCCATGTAAAAGCTATTATCAAGTGCGATGAATCCACATGATTTGATAGTAGCTTCCTGCTTCATTTGTTAAAAACAACACCACAAATTCATGATAGTAACCAAGCAATGGCAAGTTTCTTCAATCAGTGTAACCAGGATGTGGATTTGAGGACAGACAGGAAGTGGTTGGTAGAAGTCATAGCTTTGAAACTGAGACACTATTCCTCTCTAGCCACATAGTTTGCAGCATATTTAAAGAGATGGGTGGTTTGCACAAAACAAAGACAAAGCAAACGCAATATAATCAAATTTTTATAGTCCCCTGACTATCGTAAACCATGTACAACTTCCTTTAGAACATAATGGTCAGTTACCTGAGCAAATGTAGAGAACATTAATATAATAAATAGTAAAAGTGGATCAGTAATGTATGGAAGCCCATTTCCGCCACTGAATTAAAAAAATTAAAAAAGGTTATTGCGACTTTTTATCTCACAATTCTCACAATTGCGACTCACAATTCTGACTTTTTTCTAAGAATTGCGAGTTTATATCTCACAATTCTGACTTAATAACTTGCAATTGTATGTTATAAAGTAAGAATTGCAAGATATAAACTCGCAATTCTGAGAAAAAAGTCAGAATTGTGAGTTTATATCTCGAAAATGTGAGAAAAAAAGTCAGAATCGTGAGTTTATATCTCGAAATTGTGAGGAAAAAAGTCAGAATTGTGAGTTTATATCTCGAAATTGTGAGGAAAAAAGTCAGAATTGTGAGTTTATATCTCGAAATTGTGAGGAAAAAAGTCAGAATTGTGAGTTTATATCTCGAAATTGTGAGGAAAAAAGTCAGAATTGTGAGTTTATATCTCGAAATTGTGAGGAAAAAAGTCAGAATTGTGAGTTTATATCTCGAAATTGTGAGGAAAAAAGTCAGAATTGTGAGTTTATATCTCGAAAATGTGAGAAAAAAAGTCAGAATTGTGAGTTTATATCTCGAAATTGTGAGGAAAAAAGTCAGAATTGTGAGTTTATATGACTTTATTTCTCAGAATTGCAACTTAATGTCTCACAATTGCGAGTTTATATCACGCAATTGCGAGTTTATATCATGCAATTCTGAGAAAAAAAGTCAGAATTGTGAGATAAAAAGTCGCAATTACCTTTTTTATTTTTTATTCAGTGGCGGAAACGGGCCTCCATAGTAATGCAATAAAAGTTATGGTTAAATTATTTAATTAAATCTGTACTGATTAAATGTATCTAATCAATTTTGTATCTCATCAAGTTCAGTGCAGAAAAAAAAAAAAGTTTTGTTTTCAGAAAAATACTTAAACATCCATTAAACAAGATCTAACAATTTCATGAATTGGCAATTAAAAACAAATATTTTGCATAAAGAAAATTAAGCTTATTTTAGGAAGATGTTTACATTTTGATATTATTTTCATAACAATTAAGTACCTTTTTATAGAAAAAGGAAGAAATAACAAAAGTCTAAAAGGGACTAAAGAGAACAATCAACTAACTAGCTTTCTTCCGTAAGAGTTCAAACTATAGTTTAGGGTCTGGGTTTACTAATGCATGAACTGAATTGCACTGACTCCTATTTAGGCCGCACCCTCTTTTGTCTTTGAACGACACTGGGGAAGCCTAATAGGAAAAAAATCATTAAAAAGTATATTAAAGGAACAGTTAATGCCGTTTCAAGCTGCTCAGATTTATACAGTTTATAGTGACCAAGTCCAAAAACACAAGGTTTATTATATAGCTTCATGGGATGAACAGATTTCATTATTATCAAAAAATTATTATTCACTGAAAATCTTCCTGTTTATTCCAAGTTAAAGTACTGTAATATCAAATACAGCATGTTTAGGGAAAAAATAACTGCCTATAGGTTGACATGAAGGTGAGTAAATAATGACGGAAGATTAACTATTTTTCCTTGTCATACAGTAAGGTCTGATGAAGGATAAAGTGTAGATAAAAGAAAACCGGGTCCATAAATGGCTATAAAAATAAAAGGAAAATTAGATGCACAAACACATTTTTGAGTAGTTCATACACAGGATATGTATGCTTTGTAGTTCTAAGAAAACAATCTGGATCTTTGAACTCAAGTAATTTCTATCCAACTCTCTCTCTTTTTCTCTTCCAGGTAGTTCCCTGAGACATAAGCTGGCACCATGCCACAGGATGTCAAGACCGATGTTCCCAAAGTCCTCAACAAAACTACACCAGGACTTCAGATATGGAGAGTGGAGGTAACACTACTTTGTCAAATCAGTGCAGTTGACATTTGAGACACTGACATCTTTAGCAAATCACTAATCAGTCTTCTTTTTAAATTATTGGTCAGAATATGGAGCTCGTGCCCTGTCCAGCTAATACATACGGGCAGTTTTTTGAGGGAGACAGCTACATAATACTCTACGTAAGTATCAGCGCTTAGCGTCCTAATCGACTAATTTAAGCTGACAAAAACTAACCGCTAAAGAAAAACCTTCTCATTTTCAGACTCACAAGACCAGCAACAACTACACCTACGACATCCACTATTGGCTGGGCAAGGCCACCTCCCAGGATGAGCAGGGAGCAGCAGCGATATACACTACGCAGATGGACGAACACCTAGGAGGCGCTGCTGTACAGCACCGTGAGACCCAGGGCCACGAGAGCGCCACCTTCCAAGGATACTTCAAACAGGGCATCATGTAAGCCAACTCCTGACTGATGTTTAGGGTTACCTTGAACGAATCTAACCAGCACAAAAAAAAACAACAACAACAACAACTTTATTTTAAGGTGTCCTTGTTACACATATTACATGTACTTACTATTGTATTGACACTTGATTATGCATAATTACATGCAAGTAACCCTAAACCAACCCCTAATTCTAACGCTAACCATAAAGTACATGTAGTTAATGTATAATTACAGTGTAACAAGGACACCTTAATATAAAGTGTAAAAAAAAAAAACACACTTAATGTTCCTAAAAATTACCCTTCATTTTATGTATAAAAAACATCATTTCAAAATGTTTTATAATTTGCTTTTGAGGGTGAAATATGACCCTGACATTGTTGACTGCAGTCATCCCTTATTTTATGGTATAATCAACATACACAGTTCATACACACTGCACATATTTTCCTTTAATCATAATTTCCACCACTGAGCCTCTTTATTTTAAGATAATGAGAGACGAATATGACATTATAATGCTTCTCTTAGTCACAAAGATTCAAAAATGCAGAAGTTTACAAAGACTTCATTTCATTTTACAAGAAGTGGTCAACTTTGAGAGAGTAAAAGTGAGTTGCAGTTGATAATGTTTTTTCTTTTTTCCAGATACAAAAAAGGTGGAGTCGCATCTGGGATGAAACAAGTGGAGACAAACACGTACAACATTCGCAGACTGCTGCATGTAAAGGGAAACAAGCATGTGGTTGCAGGAGAGGTAAGAATGGCCCCTTTAGCAACAGAGGAAGTAAAAAATCCACTTTAAAAAAACATGAGGTGTTAAAACCCCTGTGACATTTTACTGCTCTTTTTTTCATGTGTCAACAACACAAAAATCAACTGCCCACAATAACCTTTATTGAAAATCATCCAGCCCATGTTAATTTTAAACATATTTTAAGCTACTCCACATGCCATGCATTTATTTGCTACTTAAACATCTAATACACATTTCAAAATGACGAAAAAAGGATAATAACGAAATTACTTTAAGAATAAAATCTGCGTAAATATTAATATAATATGCATGCACATAATGAATTGCTATTATATACAGTTTCGAATGCCGATATGATTGTGATTGCATAAATCATTTTATATGGTCAAGAGGCAAAATTTAAGGTACCATTTGTTAACATTAACATACAATTTTAATATGTAATAATAGATTATTAAAATCAAAAGTTTATAATATTATTTAATGGACCTGAGCTAACACGAGCTAACAATGAGCAATTGTATTTTAATTCACTAATGTTAACAGTGATGAATAAATACGATAACAAATGAATCGCTCATTGTTACTTAATGCATAAAAGTGATAGTTCATCCAAAAATGTAAATTCTGTCATCATTTATTCACCATCAAGTTGTTCCAAACCCATATAAATTCCTTTCTTTTGCTCAACACTAAATAAGGTATTTTATTAAGAACAGTTGGTGGTCCCCATTGGAAAAATTGTAAAAAATTATATTATGAAAATATGATATTACTACTATATACTAAGTCAATGGTGATCGTCAACTGTTTGGTTACCCCCATTCTTCAGTGTCTTTTACGTTCAACAGAAAAAAGAAACTCATACATGTTGAGTACAAGTAAATGACAGAATTTTCATTTTTGGATGAACTATAGTGTTGCCTTTAAAGACTATATGTGTCCTATCCCAGATGACAGGCAGCCAGTAAGAAGATTTTCCCCCAGAAAGTGTAAATAATGAGGTTCAATCCCTCTACATTCAGGTGGAAATGAGCTGGAAGAGCTTTAATCAAGGTGACGTGTTCCTGCTGGATTTGGGGAGCCTGATCATTCAGTGGAATGGACCCAAAAGTAACCGAATGGAGAGGTTAAGGGTAAACCATTAGAATTGATTTGCAGTTCAAAAATACCCCTATTCAGTGACGTAAACTATCACGTTCTTAATGCAGAGGGTGTATAATACCACATCTGCACAGTAAGTTCACTAAAGACTTGTTTCCATAGGGAATGAACCTGGCGAAGGACATTCGTGATCGAGAAAGGGGTGGTCGAGCACAAGTGACTGTAGTGGAAGGAGATGATGAGCGCTCTTCAGAGGAAGCAATGAAACTGATGATTCAGGCACTGGGGGATAAAAAACAAATCAAAGATGCCATAGCAGATGAAATTGTGGATGAGAAACTCAAGACTGCCATTAAACTTTTTCAGTGAGTTCGACAGTTTAAACCACAAATTATGTAAAACTGTGTTAAAACATATGTGCTCCGACTAAAACAACTGTCTTCTGTGAAAAGTATTTCAGATGCTCAGGGGAACCTTGTAGTGCAGGAAGTGGCAGTGAAACCTCTCACACAAGACCTACTGAAAACTGAGGTATGACTGACCCTGACCGGCAACCACAGCATAAAGCAATTCTGTATAAAGGCCATGATGATAGCATATATATAGTTAAATGTGACTCTTATACCTATGTCAAAGTGCACAGGTGCATTTCATTGATCGCAGCTGGGAGGGACATGTGATAAAATAGTTAGGCTCATAAAATAGTTAACCCATGATAAGGGGTAGTCAGAATCAGCATAATGTGTACACCTACATAGTGGATGCCTGTCAAGATAAGACATGCTCATGATGCAGATGTCAAAGTCATTATGAAATGCTGTTGGCAAACCATTTTGCTTCTTATTCGAGCATAACTTCAAGACAAAAAGGATGGTCAATGTGAGAAATGTATTGCGAGACTTGATTTTATTAATGAGGAATTGATTGAGAAAAGTGAAAGTTAAAGCCAAGGATGGATCTAAATATAGTTGGAGGAAATAGGTTTTTAAAGTTTGTGGCTTTAACTGCAAAATAAAGTTGTTTCAGATATATTTTGATAGAAGATAATATAAAAATGAATAACATGCATCAATGAATTGTGCACCAAGACCAAGAACATACATTTAAAAGAATATAATCTTGTCTTGAAAATGACAAAATGTTGATTTGAAATGGAGAAGTGGAACAAAAAGGCATCCAGAAATGAAACAAGCAAGTTGCGTGATGAATGGCTATTCAAATGCTAAACGAGTGTGTAATCCTCATTGTGATATACAAGATGCATGGCTCTCAAAAACAAAAAGTTCGACACTTTTGCACGAACATTGAAGAGAAACAAAACAAAAAAACACTTTAAAAGCAGAAAGTATGCCAATTGACATCTGATACCTGTGACAGGACTGCTATCTGCTGGATCAAGGTGGAATAAAGATCTTTATCTGGAAGGGCAAAAAGGCATCAAAAACTGAGAGAGCAGAATCTCTGAAGAAAGCAGAGGTGAGTCTTACACCAACGATGCACCAATCAAAGTATGCTTTTCAGAAGGATGCATAGGACTCATTCACTAATTGAGTATATGAAAGTGAAAAAGTGCATGTGACGTGTGGCCAAGTATGGTCTGCATTTAACCCATCCTAAGTGCACACACCCAGAGCAGTGGGCAGCAGCCGGGGAGCAGTTAGAGGTTCGGTGCCTTGCTCAAGGGCACCTCAGTCGTGGTATTGAAGGTGAAAGAGAGTGCTGTACATTCACTCCCCCCACCTACAATTCCTGCAGGACCTGAGTCTCGAACTCGCCAACCTTTGGGTTACGAGTCCGACTCTCTAACCATTAGGCCACAACTGCCCCAAGTAAGCAAGTATCTGTGCATAAAACCTGTGTGAAATTGATCCTACAAGACCTTAAAAGTCAAATCTTTAAGTTACTATTTTAGAGGAAAAAAAAGGGGAAAAAAAGAAGATCTGGCATAGATTCTGGAATTCCAAAAAAAAAAATAATAATAATAATAGCGTCAGAACCATTTCTGTGACATAAGAACATTTGTATACAATTACAGCCCAATATTTCTAAACTCAGCATAGTAAATTGCACTAAATGTTAATGCAATCATATATCAAATTCTTTCTAAAGCAACACTTCATCATCTCACTTCATGTTTTATTGTTCTAGGCCTACATAAAGGCAAAAGAATATCCTACATCCACCTACGTAGAGACAGTAAGCGAGGGAGCAGAATCATCAGTGTTCAAACAGCTCTTCCAGAAGTGGACGGACAAGGGACAGACAGCTGGATTGGGCACCACTCACAGTCCAGGGAAAATAGGTGAACATGGCTTAGTAATGTAAAGAAAGCATTATAAAATAAATACATCCTAATTTATATAACTGAAAACACAGTCATGAACAGTGGCAGTGACTGTTTAAAAATGCCATGCAAGGATTCAAATCAGTGAATCGCTTCTTGAGTCAATTCCTTTAACATGAACCTTTCGAACAAAATGGTTCACAATATCAGTCCTTTGAATGCGATATATGAGAGAGGACCATTTAAAAAGAGAGCATTTGATCGATGGCTTACACTGCATGCACAATACTGCTATGCAGCCTATTTTTTGCGAAAAGTAGTTTGTTCAGAAAAAGTGTAGTCATAGTTAAACATTTTTGTTACTTGAAATAAATAAACTGAAAATAACATAAAGCTAAAATAATACTAATAAAGAATAAAATTATAATGATATAAAATAACTTAATTTCAGCTTGTTGTCAAAGCAACATTACTAAAATAACACTAAAACTAAAGTAAATATTTAAAAATATATATACTGTATATGACTAATACTTTAATATTAAAACAAAAAAATCTAAAAATATACTGACAATCTGATTGAAACTAATATAACACTGATCAGGAAAAAAAGCAATTTTGAATATTTTCACACCAATCATCTATGTATAAGAATAGAGGATGTGTTCTTGTGTTAAAAATGGCTGTGGTAAGATGCTCATAAAAACACTGACATCCGTTTGCTCTATGTACACTGGTCAACAATTTAAAAAATAGCATAAACAAAACAAGAACGCATCCTATTTGAGTGTCCCCTTAGAAACCCATGATTCTGACTCTACTATGTTATGATTTCTGCTTTCTGTAGCCAAGGTTGAGCAAGTCAAGTTCGACGCCACTTCAATGCATGCCAGACCTGACTTGGCTGCACAGCAGAAAATGGTGGATGATGGGTCAGGTGAAGCCGAGGTCAGTGAAATGACCTGTCATTGCCTTTCATTCATCTCAGTGAAACAGAACTCATTACATGAATGTGTTTATCTCTCAGGTTTGGAGGATCGAGGACAATGAGCTCGTCCCTGTGGAGAGGAAGTGGCTCGGCCACTTCTACGGTGGAGACTGTTACCTCATTCTCTACAAATATGAAGTCAACAGCAAACTACACTACATTCTGTACATGTGGCAAGTAAGTGTCTCTTCTGTCCTTATTTAATTGTTTTATTTTGATCCTGTACAAAGAAGATTTTTTAATGTTTTTGAAAGAAGTCTTGCTCACTCATTCCGTTCAAATTGGAATTCTGCATCCTGCAGTTTAAATTCAATTTAAAGCCAGGAATTTAGAATTTTAAAGACATTCTCAGTTCAATCCTGAATGTTGATGGCATTTTAGGGCCGTCATGCAAGCACAGCGGAGCTGACAGCTTCTGCATATCAGGCTGTGATCCTGGACCAGAAGTACAACGGACAACCAGTACAGGTCCGCGTTCCCATGGGAAAGGAGCCTATGCACCTAATGGCCATTTTTAAGGGCAAACTGATTATTTATGAGGTAAGATTGTCAGCCTGTTCCTCTCTCTAGAATCAGCACTTGGACATGTCTTCCACTGTAACAATGGAAACCGAAAACATAAAATCACTTCCTCTTTTAAAAATGATTTTGTTTCTGTTCTTAAAAACAATTTGCTGCTTGGGCAGTACCTTCAAAAGTACAACTTTGTCCCTTCATAAAGGGTGTTTCTTAGGAGCATAAAATACTAATATGCACCTTTTAAGGGCAGTTAAGATACAAAGGTGTACTTTTGATGGTACTGCTTTAGTAGCATGCTAAAATAATTTTTTGCTATAAACATAGCTTCATCTGTCCAGGTTTAATTTGCAAGGACAATTAAGGTAAGCTACACATAGCCTGGCAAGAAAAGTGTGCAATGTGTGGCCCCTTGAAAACATTTGTCAAATAGGGACAGTAGGAGTGTTTTGGAAACAATTGTGCACGGTGCCACTAGTGGTGCAGAAATGACACACTTTAAGCCTTGCAGTGCATGCATTCACCTCTTCACTGGTTGTGACTGACTAACAGGAAGGAAGTTCCAGAGAAGGCTCCTCCCATTCTCAACCATCAGTAAGACTGTTTCACATCCATGGAACAAATGAGTTCAACACACGTGCTGTTGAGGTACCTCCACGCTCATCTTCTCTGAACTCCAACGATGTGTTTGTGCTCAGCACAGATAAGTGCTGCTACCTGTGGTACGGCAAGGTTGGTAGTTTCAAATGCTGAGAATATCTGGCATATTTCAGAAGAGGTTTCTGCATATTTCTTACCTGTCTGTCCTACTTGCCTTAAATATTACTGTGCAGGGCTGCAGTGGAGATGAGAGAGAGATGGCCAAAACGCTGGCTGACATCATCTCCAAGAGGGAGAAGAATGTTATTGCAGAGGGTCAGGAACCAGCTGACTTCTGGGTAAACCTTGGTGGAAAGTCGCAGTATGCCAGCAGCAAAAGGTACAGTAACATTTGCACACTGTACATTGTACATGGTAAAAGAAAAATATTATCTGCTCGGCTGTTGTCCAAGTCCTACTGAAAGAGAAATGTTGTGAAATATTATTATAAGGTAAAATAACAGTTTTCTATTTAATTTATTATGTAATTAATAATGTATTAGCAAATCTTGTGGGTTTGGACTTATAATGCTTTTTTTCCCTATGGGAAAAGTAAATGGAAAAAATACTTCTGGAACCAACATCGCAGAAAAAGTGGGTGGTAACTGTTGCACTCTATAGAGCTTCTCAAATGAAGAACACAGGAGAGTGATATAGACAATTGATTTCAATAGGGTTTAGGGTTTAGCATTGGAGAATGCATTTTGGCATTGCTTTCTTTGCAAAGGATATATGCAATGCTGCCTACATAGACAGTTCACAAGTTTTAGGACACAGCTTATACATTTCTTCTTTTCTCAGACTTCAGGATGAGAACTGCAATATCACGCCCTGTTTGTTTGAGTGCTCCAACCAGACGGGTCGCTTTATAGCGACAGAGATTACAAACTTTAACCAAGATGACTTGGATGAGGACGACGTGATGTTGCTGGACATCTGGGATCAGGTGAATGTCGGCGTGGTTTTCTCTCTTCACAATTGTTCATATCCTTTCCAGACCACTAGAAATCACATCACAAATATGTTCTGTCAGGTGTACCTGTGGATCGGCAAAGGTGCCAATGACAAGGAGAAGCAAGACGCAGTGGTTACAGCACAGGAATATCTGAAGTCCCATCCTGCAGGGCGTGATCTGGAAACACCTATCCTAGTGGTGAAGCAAGGGTTTGAGCCGCCCACTTTTACAGGCTGGTTCCTCGCCTGGGACCCACAAAAGTGGAGTGTAAGTAGATGACGTGTTTCTGCATGGCAATTTACTTCACAAGTGTACGGCATAGTCAATGATTATTTTCTCTTTTAGGGTGGGAAATCCTACGACCAGCTTAAAGCAGAGCTTGGCACTGCAACTGATCTCATCGAAATTACTATGGTAGGTTATTCATTCTTGAAATGAATAGCATTTCACTAGCAATGTCAAGGTCATGGGTTCAGTTACTTAGCGGATGCATGAACTGATAAAATGTACAGTGTAACTTGAATGCTTTTGTGCAAAAAGCACCTTCTAAATGCATAAATGTACAGTACCAAGAGAAAGTGAAAAATGGTTTAACACCTTGTGCACAGGATCTGACCAAACCAACCTCAAACCAAACCAACTCAAGTAACTCAACTCAAGGGGGTAATTTACCCCGGCCTGTCACAGAAACCTTCCCTCCAGAGAAGCTGGTGAACGTTCAGACAGAAGACCTGCCTGATGGAGTCGACCCCACAAGAAAAGAGGTAAATTCTTTCTTACACAAATCTCACATACACAATTCCATAATGCAATGAAACATTCCTCAAAACAACTACATTTGTAACATTTTATTCCGAAATTACATAATACGTTTTATTTAAATTACCAAATAAAGTCTATATATATATATATATATATATATATATATATATATATATATATATATATCTTTTTTTTGGGGGGGGGGTCTATTTATATTTTCATTAATATTTTTTGTGTGTACATATATACAGTGGTGTGAAAAAGTTTTTGCCCCTATCCTGATTTTTTTTTTAGTTTTTGCATGTCACACTTGAATGATTCAGATCATCAAACTAATTTTAATATTACACAAAGATAACCCGAGTAAATACAAAATGCAGTTTTGAAATAATGATTTCATTTATTAAGGAAAAAAGCTGTCCAAACCTGCCTGGCCCTATGTGTAAAAGTAATTGCCCCCTAAATCTAATAACTGGTTGTGCCACCCTTTGCAGCAACAACTGCAATCAAGCATTTGCTATAACTGGCAATGAGTCTTTCACATCGCTGAGGAATTGTGGCCCACTCTTTGCAGAATTGTTTTAATTCAGCCACATTGGAAGGTATTCAAGCATGAAAGGACTGTTTAAGGTCATGCCACAGCATCTCAATCGGATTTTAGTCTGGACTTTGATTTGGCCACTCCAAAACCTTAATTTAGTTTTTCTTGAGCTATTCAGAGGTGGACTTGCTGGTGTGTTTGGGATCATTGTCTTGCTGCATAACACAAGTGTGCTTGAGCTTGAGGTCACAAACTGATGGCCGGACATTCTCCTTCAGGATTTTCTGATAGAGTGCAGAATTCATGCTTCCATCAATTATGGCAAGTCATCCAAGTCCTGAAGCTGCAAAGCAGCCCCAGATCATCACACTACCACCACCATGTTTGATTGTTGGTATGATGTTCTTTTTATGAAATGCTGTGTTGATTTTATGACAGATGTAACAGGACACGCACCTTGCAAAAAGTTCAACTATTGTCTCATCAGTCCACAGAATATTTGCTCAAAAGTTATATTTTTGGCAAATGTGAGACGAGCCTCTGTGTTCTTTTGGTCAGCAGTGGCCTTGGAACTCTTTTGCCTTGGAACTCACCCGTGGATGCCATTTTTGCCCAGTCCCTTTTTATTGTTAAATCATGAACACTGACCTTAATTGAGGCCTGTTTTTAGATGTTGTTCTGGGTTCTTTTATGACCTCCTGTAAGAGTCGTCATTGCGCTCTTGGAGTAATTTTGGTCGGCCGGCCACTCCTGGGAAGGTTCACCACTGTTCCAAGTTTTCTCCATTTGTGGATAATGGCACTGACCGTGGCTCGCTGGAGTCCCAAAGCCTTAGAAATGGCTTTATAACCCTTTCCAGACTGATACATGTCAACTATTTTGTTTCTCATCTGTTCTTGAATTTCTTTTTGTGCAAAGAATTTGTGCAAAAAAACCCAAAAAACAAACAGGAAGGGGGCAAAAACCTTTTCACGGCACTGTATATATATATATATATATATATATATATATATATATATATATATATATAAGGAACATTTTTAAATAGGAAACATTTAAAAAATAAGACATTTCTTTTAAAGAAAGTAAAGCTTTTTTTTTTAGGACTTTTTAGGATTTTGGCCTTATTTTCATGACATTTAAGCTTATTAATGATGATAAATGCAACAAATCCTATTCTCATTTTCCTTGTTATTATTATTATTATCATCAATATTAATTATACATTATGTTAGCATATGCCTTCAAATTTTCTGATTTAAATAAATAGTATTATCACAATAAAAAGTTTTAATAGCACACTTTAATTTTCTTTCTTTGATTTTCGAGTGAAATGTGACCTTTTTGTGATGTTCATCCATTGATAAAACTAACACATACCTCTATCATCTATGCAGGACTATCTCTCAAACGACGACTTTAACCTGATCATGGGGTTCTCTCGGATTGATTTCTATTCTCTGCCGTCCTGGAAGCAGCTGAACCTGAAGAAAGAAAAGGGCCTGTTTTAGGATGGGCACAAATACTTTCCTGTTCTGCGAGACAGACTTCCTCTCATGCTAAACTGTATGAATGCTAGTAATGGTGCGATGCAAAAACAGCACACTACAGTCAGGATCATTTCCTTTTAGAGTTTTTAGATTTACATGTTTAATTACTTTATTTAAATGTGTTGTTTTGATTTATTTGAAATTGCCATATGTCATGAAGTAGAGTTAATTAATTTAAGAGTATAATTTTATAACAGAAAATATGTATGATACGGGAAAATTAAGTTTGCAGATCTGTCTTTTTTTACACAGGGGTTTCTATTAAAGCTGCACGGTAAACTTACAATGTAATATTTCCTTAATGCATCTCAAGGGGAAACCTTCAAGCACTGAATAAAAGCTGCTTTACACTTAAGTGGCTTAAGCACTACAATATATTTTAATATATTTCAAGAAAGTTTTATGTGAGGTTAATCATGTATACTGAGTATAAATTATAAAAGACACTTGGAGACTTCTGTAGGCTATACTGTCTAATGTGTAATTTCCATTGGTATTAATCATTTACTGCATACAAGAGGCACACCACCTGTCTAATGGAGAAGTCAATAAACAGGAAAAGACTCATTGTAATGGAAAATCTTTTGTTGCCTCTTTGCTAATGCAAATATTATACATTAACTTATGCACAAAATCAATATTGTATTGTAAAACTTTTTTTGTGGCCCTAAGGAAAGCATTCACATCTCAATCTAACAAAACAGCACTTGTTACAGTTACTTGTTACAAAAAGAGTTTTAAGAGTGATAGTCAAATAAGGGCAGCCCACTAGTTACTTAGAAACAAGATGTTCAAGTCATGTGTACCACCATCCAAGCAGGGAGGAGAAAATGCCATTTAAACCAGTCTAGGCTAGTTTGCTCACTTTGCTGGTCTCCAAAATTAGTCTAAAAGCACCAAACCAGACCAGCCTGCCTGGGAGAACAACAAACCAGTTTAGGCTTGTTTAAACTGATCTTTCAGCAGGGATAGTAGTTAGCAAAGAAAAAAAAGAGTTTAATCTGGGGCATGACAAACTTGAAAAGCCTTTGAAAAACAGACTGTCAGTTTTAACAGGTAGGATTAGCCTACCTCAGACACAAGTACAGAGAAACAACGATTACGAATGAATAGATATATGAATATGTCTAATATATCTACATTAGTGAGAAACTGCAAATACCAATCTTGAGGTGGTTGTATAATGTAACTTCACATGGCGTTCATTAAGTAGGCTAGCAAAGGAAAGGCGTTGTCGTTTTCGTTGGTTTTTCTATTTGGAGGTGTTATAGTTGTTTAGAGGTTTTCGAAGTATATAGTAATTTTATGAATATGTCTAATATATCTACATTAGTGAGAAACTGCAAATACCAATCTTGAGGTGGTTGTATAATGTAACTTCACATGGCGTTCATTAAGTAGGCTAGCAAAGGAAAGGCGTTGTCGTTTTCGTTGGTTTTTCTATTTGGAGGTGTTATAGTTGTTTAGAGGTTTTCGAAGTATATAGTAATTTCATAAACAGTTCATGAAGTTCGGATGAAATCACCTTTACCTCAGCAGCACGCACAGGTGACCAAATAGAATAGGGCTTCAGTATAATTCCCTAAAACGTTTTTGTTGTTTTCAGGAAAAAATAAATAAAAAATAACTATTTTATGCTTGTTAAAAAGTTTGTACGTTTGGAGTTTCCATTAAAAAACAGATTCCTATGGCAAATTTGCACAATTCATAAAGTGACATACATAAAAATACATTTAAAAAGATCAAATATATCTTTTATATGAGAAAAATATTTTATATGAGTATATATTTTATTCTTAATTTTAATCATTTAATAATAGTTTTGTTTGGGGACCAAGTGACTTTTTAATTTTAATGTGTTTTAATATTTCCATCCA
The DNA here is from genome assembly GCF_936440315.1 of Barbus barbus. NCBI lineage: Eukaryota > Metazoa > Chordata > Actinopteri > Cypriniformes > Cyprinidae > Barbus > Barbus barbus. Next base: position 27,992,022 of record NC_136738.1, on the reverse strand, counting down.
TCCATCCATTATCTCCCGCTTATCCGGAATCGGGTCGCGGGGGCAACAGCCTAAGCAGGGAAACCCAGACTTCCCTCTCTCCGGCCACTTCGTCCAGCTCTTCCAGGGGGATCCCAAGGCGTTCCCAGGCCAGCCGAGAGACATAGTCTCTTCCCGGGTTTTTAATATTTTTTTTTCCTAAACAGACATTTATTTTGAAGTTCAGTTTGCAAAAAAGTACCGTCGCTGTCTTCACACACATCTACAAAGCAGAAGTATAAAAACAATGTGTTCATTTTGGTAGCAAAATCATCATGCAGCCTTAAATGCAAACTAGAGAACGTCGTGTTTCTGTTGCTCGTGAAAATGTTTCTGTTTATTTGACAAATATTGCATTTAATTCTCTCTATCCGTGATAAGAGCATGCAAACACAACGTCTCCTCTTTCAGTTTCACTCTCGACTGTAATATCTTATTCTGCTATTGGTTGTACCATGGCCGCCTGATCTCGTAAATAATTATATGTTGTATGGACCACAAAGGTCAGGTTTTACCGGCACATAATGGAGCCTCTTTTAGTGCATAGTACGCTACTCTCTTATCACCTGTGCAAGTTTTTGTGCGAGAAGTTGCTATTTGTTCTCACAACTACATTTATATATTTTCAGCTTTTCAAAACTGCTCAACAAAGCAGCAAAAATGAGCTCTTGTTCTGGACCAGAAGATGCTAAAGTTGTAATTGTAGGTTCAGGTTTTGCAGGGTTGGCCGCTGCAGCCACGTTGGTGAAGGCAGGATTTGAAAACGTCCTGGTTCTTGAGGCGAAGGACAGAGTTGGAGGTCGAGTGCACACCACTAAACCCTTCACCGAGAACATCATTGAAGTTGGAGCAAACTGGATCCACGGACAGAAAGGAAACCCCCTGTACAAGATTGCGAAAGAGGAGAACCTGCTATCTGAGGGACCTTCTGCATCCAAAAACATGTGCCTGCCCCGTTCTGTAACCCCTCAAGATTACTTTTTCAAAGAAGACGGGAAGCAGGTCTCCACTAAGTTTGTAGATCAGGTGTGTTCGCATTTCAGCAAGCTCACTGACAAAGCTTTTGATGATGAACTCAAGCAGAAGCACAGGAAACTAAGTCTGGGTGATTATCTAGACGATGCCTTTGGTGAATTTCCTCTAGCGGCGACAGAAGACGGCCAGCAGGTTTTTGAATGGTGCAAGAGGAGACGAGGCTTGCTCTAGCCTCTATGAGGTGTCTGCATCTCAGATTAGCTATTACACTGCTTTAGAGGGAGGATTTTTTAACACTTTGGGACCCGGTGGCTATCGAGCAGTCTTAGATGTCCTCCTGAGAGATCTACCTTCAGGAACCATCCAGTGTAGTGCACCTGTCAAGAGCATCCGATGGGATTTGGTCAGAAAAGGCCATTGTGAAGACCAAAGGTATCCTGTTCAGGTCGTTTGTGAAAATGGACAGTGCTTTGAGGCAGACCATGTGATTGTCACCGTTTCTCTAGGGGTTCTCAAAGACAATGCTACGACCATGTTCGAACCGCCCTTACCGAAAAAAAAGCTGTCTGCGATTGAGAATCTCGGCTTTGGGATAGTAGATAAAATATTCCTGTTTTTTGAGAAGAGATTCTGGCCAGATGACTGTGTCGGGGTGCAGGTGGTGTGGAAAGAGGGGCCTGAAGATAAAGATGTTTATGAGTCTCAGTCTGAAGGAGAAGCCTGGAAAGAGACATGGTTCAAGAAGATCACAGGTTTTGATACAGTGGCCCGTCATCCCACGGCTCTGTGTGGCTGGATCACAGGTAGAGAAGCACTGTATATGGAGAATCTTCAGGACAGGGAAATAGGAGATATCTGTGTAAGGTATGGTAAATAAATGATTAAATATATGACATACAATCATTTTCCCATGTTTCAATCAAAATTATTCACCCCCTTGAACTTCAAGGCATTCTGCTTTAGTGTACAACATTTTATGAAAACAATTTAACAAAGGCAAATGTAAACTTTTATAGAAATGTTCACATTATTTTGACCAACCCCTGTATATATAATGTGAACACCCATTATTCCATTATAATAAGAGTAATATAGTTTAAATAAGCTACAGTGGAAAAAAAAAACATTGCAATTATCTTTTATTATTTAATTGTCAGTGTAATATAGTTCTGACATGTCAGACTTCGAAAAAACGGCAACACATGGGAGCTTGTTTAACAGGAGCATCTGTAACCATAGCCCAATTATTTGGTGTTTAAAGAACAACAGTCTTTACAATTATGACTGCATCTAAAAATTATGGCGTGACTTAACCAGCGAAGAAGAATAGTGGACGAAAACCAAACATGAATAATAGTGAGGGTTGTGTCGAAGGATTGTGGGAAACAACTAAGGATTGTGTCAAAACAACACAGAACTGCTGAAAAAGTGACCAAGTGACTGAAAATGCCCATATTCACATTGAATAGTTTCCACAAAAACCAACCAGAGAGAACTTCACACAGCCAACAGCAATGAAAGGGCTAACTGCTAAAAAATTAAATTAACTGCTAAATGAGAAAATATAATCATAAAAAACTAGAGTTGGATCACCAAGATGAACTTTAAAATCTGCCCTGACTTAAATATTATCAAACCACTGTGGGCAGTTTTGGAGAGAAGAGTGAGAAGCATGTGTTGGCCAAAATAAATCGGTAAATGGCAGTAATAATCTGAAAATGCTGACAAATTCTGTTTATGTCTTTGAAGGCTGCTCAGGTCTTTCACAGGCTGGTCAGTGCCAGAGGTTTCAAAGACGCTGATCTCCAGATGGGGTTCTGATTCTCACGTCCGTGGCTCCTACACATTTATTCCTGATGGTGTTGATGGGGTGGAAGCGCACAAGGCATTAGCGTCACCTCTTCCACCTAAGGATAAATGCAGAGGGAGGAAGGTAACCTCTTAATAACTTTAAATATTTATATACATTTAATTTTTACATATAATACATTTAACTTATTTTATAGCATTTAGCTTCAAGGCAACATTTCTACATTTTCATTTGAAGGGATAGTTCACCTAAAAATTTTAATTTTGTCATAATTACTCACGCTCATGTCGTTCCAAACCTGTAAGACCTTCGTTCATCTTCGGAACACGAATTAAGGTATTTTTGATGAAATCTGAGAGCTTTCTGACCCTACATAGACAGCAAAGCAACTGAAACGTAAGGACACTTAAAATAGTCCATGTGACATCAGTGGTTAAACCGTCATTTTATGAAGATACGAGAATACTTTTTGTGCGCAAAGAAAACAAAAATAATGACTTTATTCAACGATTGTTCTCCTCCACATCACCGGCCGCTGCCATTCATGAAAGCACCACGACGCATGCGCTTGGTGCTGCTGATGTAGAACACGAATGTGCTGCGCCTTGTTTACAAGTAGAGGAATGCACACGCATATGTCGTGGTACTTTAACAGTGACACGGAAGAGAAGAAATTGTTAAATAAAGTCGTTATTTTAGTTTTTTTGCGCACAGAAAAAAATCTTGTAGCTTGGTTGAAGCACTGATGTCACATGGACTATTTTAACGGTGTCCTTACTACCTTTCTGGGCCTTGACTGTGATAGTTCCCTTGCTGTTTATGGCGGGTCAGAAAGCTCTCCGATTTAATAAAACGTATCGTAATTTGTGTTCTGAAGATGAATGAAGGTCTTACAGGTTTGGAACAACATGAGGGTGACTAATTACTGACATAATTTTCATTTTTTTGGGTGAACTTTCCCTTTAAGTTGTTCTTTTAACTTTTATATATTTTTTTTTTTCAGTGAACAAAAAATATTATTATTTATTCACATATTCTGATATAAATTGCATTAGCGATAAAGATAATTACCAGATTGCATTTTACAAAATCAAGCAGTGATGAAGTTAATAACAACATGATTTTATTTCTCTTTGTTTTTGAAGCACCTTCAGGTGTTGTTTGCTGGTGAAGCTACACATGTGAACTTCTACACCACGACCCATGGAGCGTATCTCACAGGGGTCAGAGAAGCAGAACGACTCATAAGTTATTACGCTGATTGAGCATACGGTCCCAAAGAGAGAACACCGTATACTTCGGTTTCATAAAGATAGCATTTTATGAATGTATAACATTTCATAGATTTCCTCTCACACCCTACAGACTTACACTAGTTTGGTGTTTGAACGACCCATAGGTAGTTTACAGCTGCCTGACAAACATCATTAACTGTGAGGGTTTACGTCCAGCTGGTCATGGTACCATGTATATCTCTGTACTGTTAACTGTTACAAATCTCTGTGTTGTACGTGTAGTACTGATGGAGAAATATTCTTTCACAATCTCCTATCAAGTTTAAATAATTTTTCTAAAAAATGAAGATGATTCATTGAAGTAAATGAATTAAATGAGTGGTTCTTAATCTGTAATATGCATACAGTGCCCTCAGGTGATATGCATTATGACACATGACAATTTTATATTGAACAACATAAAATGTAAAGAACTTCTGATTTAGTTTGCTGTGTAATGACACAGTGCCTTGATTTAAATGAATTGTTTATCTGGGAATGTCTATAGTTGTTAATTTAAATGAATAAACTACTGTCAATCAGGACATTCTTTCCCATTCCTTACTATTACTATTTTCCTCTATTATTGTTTAGAATAATGAAAAAGTCGTCAAAACTATGAGATAACATGTATAGGCTTGTTTAAGCTGTTCTTTCAGCAGGGATACAGTAGGCCTGTGTGTTTGGCGTATTATTTTCTTTTAATTTCTCGCTTTCGTTGTTTTTTTTTAATCCACGGTATTCAATACACCAAAAATTGTTACTAAACCTTTACTAGAATAAAACCATGGCTAATTTTCATAAGGGTTATTTTATAGGGGTATATATTTTATTTGTTTACTTATGTATTTAGTTAGTTTGGGGGTTGGGCCAAGCGTTCTTTTTTTAGGCCTATATGTGTGTTTAATTTTTTCCTAAACATACATTTATTTTGAAGTTATTATATAATAAATATATATATAATAATAACGTCACTGTCTTCACATTGTCACTACTATGGAAGCAGTAATGTGTGTTTTTTCATGCAGTTTCATTGGGTAGCAAAACATTTTATCATCATGCAGCCTTAAAAGTGCAAACGAGAGAACGTCATGCTACGTGGGCTACTATAGAATGTAAAATCTTCATCTGCCACGACTATGCAAATAATTATATATTGTATGGACTACAAAGGTCAGGTTTTACAGGTGTGTATGGGTACATAAAGGAGCCTCTTAGGGCACAGTGCGTTACTTTCATATCTCCTGTGCAAGTTTCTGTGAGAGCTGCTATTCTGTTCTATTCTGCTGTTCTTACAACTACATTTTTACATTTTCAGCTTTTCTCTCTCTAAACAGATCAACTAAGCAGTAAAAATGAGCTGCTGTTCTGGACCAGAAGATGCTAAAGTTGTAATTGTAGGTTCAGGTTTTGCAGGGTTGGCCGCTGCAGCCACGTTGGTGAAGGCAGGATTTGAAAACGTCCTGGTTCTTGAGGCGAAGGACAGAGTTGGAGGTCGAGTGCACACCACTAAACCCTTCACCGAGAACGTCATTGAAGTTGGAGCAAACTGGATCCACGGACAGAAAGGAAACCCCCTGTACAAGATTGCGAAAGAGGAGAACCTGCTATCTGAGGGACCTTCTGCATCCAAAAACATGTGCCTGCCCCGTTCTGTAACCCCTCAAGATTACTTTTTCGAAGAAGATGGGAAGCAGGTCTCCAAAACAGTTGTAGATCAGGTGCGTTCAAACTTCAGCAAGCTCACTGACGAAGCTTATGATGATGAACTTGAGCGCAAGCACAGGAAACTAACTCTGGGTGATTATCTAGACGATGCCTTTGGTGACTTTCCTCTAGGGGCGACAGAAGACGGCCAGCAGGTTTTTGAATGGTGCAAGAGGACTGAATGCACAGACGAGGCTTGCTCTAGCCTCTATGAGGTGTCTGCATCTCAGATGAGCAATTACATTGATTTATAGGGAGAATTTTTTAACACTTTGGGACCCGGTGGCTATCGAGCAGTCTTAGATGTCCTCCTGAGAGATCTACCTTCAGGAACCATCCAGTGTAGTGCACCTGTCAAGAGCATCCGATGGGATTTGGTCAGAAAAGGCCATTGTGAAGACCAAAGGTATCCTGTTCAGGTCGTTTGTGAAAATGGACAGTGCTTTGAGGCAGACCATGTGATTGTCACCGTTTCTCTAGGGGTTCTCAAAGACAAAGCTACGACCATGTTCGAACCGCCCTTACCGAAAAAAAAGCTGTCTGCGATTGAGAATCTCGGCTTTGGGATAGTAGATAAAATATTCCTGTTTTTTGAGAAGAGATTCTGGCCAGATGACTGTGCCGGGGTGCAGGTGGTGTGGAAAGAGGGGCCTGAAGATAAAGATGTTTATGAGTCTCAGTCTGAAGGAGAAGCCTGGAAAGAGACATGGTTCAAGAAGATCACAGGTTTTGATACAGTGGCCCGTCATCCCACGGCTCTGTGTGGCTGGATCACAGGTAGAGAAGCACTGTATATGGAGAATCTTCAGGACAGGGAAATAGGAGATACCTGTTTGAGGTATGGTAACATAAATGAATGATACATGGTTAGATATAAATATATACAATTCAAGACATGGGATCTATTCCAATAAGGCTGGAAGCTGTATTAAAGACAAATAGTGCCGAAACTCCTTGATAAACAAAAATTGACTATTTCCTATGTGTTTGCATTATTTTGTCAAACCTCTGCATATGTATATACACACACACAGTTTAACTCTGTTTATGTCTTTGAAGGCTGCTCAGGTCTTTCACAGGCTGGTCAATGCCAGAGGTTTCAAAGACGCTGATCTCCAGATGGGGTTCTGATTCTCACGTCCGTGGCTCCTACACATTTATTCCTGATGGTGTTGATGGGGTGGAAGCGCACAAGGCATTAGCGTCACCTCTTCCTCCTAAACATAAATGCAGAGGGAGGAAGGTAACCTCTTAATAACTTGTACAAGTGTTTGTTTATTTATATTATATACATAGCAGTACATTGCATTTTTTTTATCACTGATGATTATTACAAAAACCAGTTACATATCAGACCGTTATTTTAGTATTATTTTATTTTCAGTAAATTATTCAGTAATATTTTCTTTTATATTGGTATATATTTTATATTTCTATATATTATGTAGCTTCATTGTTATTATTTAAGTTTGAATCAACTGATTTTACAGTGGTATTTCTAATTTTCATTTAAGTTTTTCTTTTAACTTTTTCCATTTATTTTATTTTATATACCCACATATTCTGATGTAACTTGCAATAGTCAAAAAGATAATTACCAGAATGCATTTTACAAAATCAAGCAGTGGTGAAGTTAATAACAACATGATTTTATTTCTCTTTGTTTTTGAAGCACCTTCAGGTGTTGTTTGCTGGTGAAGCTACACATGTGAACTTCTACACCACGACCCATGGAGCGTATCTCACAGGGGTCAGAGAAGCAGAACGACTCATAAGTTATCACGCTGATTGAGCATACGGTCCCAAAGAGAGGAAAACATACACTTTGTCTCATAAGGATAACATTTGATGAATTTCACATTTTATAGACTTGCTTTCACACCCTAGTTTAGTGTTTAAACAACCCATAGGTAGTTTACAGCTGCCTGACAAGAGGGTTTACATCCAGCTGGTCATGGTACTATAGATATATCTATTCTGTTAATTGTTAAACATCTCTGTGTTGTACGTGTAGTACTGATCAAGAAATATTCTTTCGCAATCTCCAAGAAATGTCAAAATTGAATAAGATTGCATTCATTGACGTACATGAATTAAATGAAGTAAACGGGTGGTTATTAATTGGTATGCATACAGTGCACTCAGGGGTTATTCAGCATGATCTATGACAATTTAATATTGAACATAAAATGTAACCAACTTCTGATTTAGTTTGCAATGACAGTGTCTTGATTGAAATGAACAGTTTATCTGGGAATACCTGTATTTGATCATTTCAATGAATAAACTACAGAAAATCAAATGTCATTCCTGTTTATTACTGTTTTCCTTATTTATTGTTATTTAGAATAACAGAAAATACATAAAAACTATATGACATTACATATGGGGATTGGGGAATGAATATGCAATGACCATTGAAAATGACCTTCTTTGTCATGTTAGATAGCTTGTTAATTGCATTTAATAGATTGCACTATAAATAAAACATTTGCATTTTGTTTGCAAAATGTGTTTTTGTGCATGTTGAGTTTTCGTTGCATTTACACCATCGGTTCAGTTGATTCAAATAATAGTAAATAAATGTATGCATACACACAATTTCTATTTGCCAACAACACGCGTTTAAACACAAAACATTTAGAGCTCACGAGAAACAAATGCAGTTATATTGAACTCTTATTATGAAAACATGCGTACTTCCGGGAGTGTATAATGTCTTTCGGCTGCTCGCTTCACACTGGAGGAGTAATAAAGACTATTTAACCAAAGGTGAGACAGTAAACACACTATATCGTAATAAATGTGCTAATGTTACTAACATTATCTCTGTGAATCACTTGCAGTAAGTAATTAGGATGATCCAACAGCTCTAGTCTGCATTCTCACATGCAACATTCACTAAAAAAATGAAAATGCATTCAAATAATTTAGGTTTGCATCTAAATGTTATACTAAACTAACGAGTCTTGTACTAGTTTGCAGTTTTATCTTTGCACAACTAACCTGAGCTGATTTCATTACCCTGAAATTATTATAATCTGTGTTTTATGTATTTGTATATTCACGAGAGCTAAATACGTGTATTGTATATTTAAAATACTAGTGTTGAGTTGCCTTTATACTGTGTTAAATAGATTGTAGTTTGTGCTATTACAGTGATAAGAATCATAATGAGAGAATACAGGAATAATGCATATGATTATAAAAACATGAATGACTTGCATCAAAGATAGCTCCGCCCTCTGTAAACACCTACGTGTTCATTTCCAATAGCACCAGAGTTGAGCTCTCTTCCCTTTCTTTTTCACTTACTAGGTGTCTTCATTGGGGGTGATCAGCACACTCCTGTAAGCAGTTCTCCAGCCTTGAAAAGTTTCAGATCTGTCTTCAACCATGGAGATCTTCCAGAATCATCAGAGACCTTCTAGGAAGTTGTTTCTGTTTGCTTTCCTCACAGTATGGCTTTTCGTTACCATTTCCTCTGATGAAGATTACTACAAGCTGCTAGGTGTTTCGAGAGAGGCCAGTACTCGTGAGATCCGGCAGGCTTTTAAAAAGCTCGCTCTCACAATGCATCCGGATAAAAACCCGGTGAGTAGCTTTATTATGGCATAGCAGCCAGACATATATGTGTCTTCCTTCGTTTGTGATGCTTTTGAGAACACTGCGATTGTCTTCTCAGAATGATGCAACGGCCCACGAGAAGTTCTTGAAGATCAATCGAGCCTACGAGGTGCTGAAGGATGAGGACTTGAGGAAGAAGTACGACAAGTATGGAGAGAAAGGCCTGCAAGATGAGCAGCAGGGAGGAGGAAGATATGAAAGCTGGAACTATTACAGATATGATTTTGGTAATGTTACGATCTGTGCGGATATTATTTCACGGTGTTATAGTACAACACAGTAAGATATGTGGTGCATGTCTCTATACTGGAGAAAAACCATGCATCTGTGTTTTTCAGGAATTTACGATGATGATCCAGAAATTACTACACTAGACAGAGGAGATTTTGGTAAGTGATAAATCCCTCAGATTATGATCTTATTTTGGATTTCTACACAAACTGATAAAGCGTTTTGTATGCTGGAGTCTCACAAATGCATGTCCGGGTCATATTATACCCCCAAATCAAAAGACAAACAAGAAATTATATTTCGCATAAAGTAAATTATACATTTTTTTACTGACTAATGACTAATTTTGCATTTACGGTTTCTTTTTTTTTCAATTTACTTTATTGTCATTAGATTATCATCATTATAATAGAGAAACCTTTTACTGTATTACAGAAGCAAAAAAAATAAACCATAGTAAACATTATATAAACATAATAGTACTTTATAAATAGTTCTATAATGATTCTAATAATAGTTATAATAATTCTGTAATAGTGTGAAATATAAATCTCTGATGTTGATCATAATAATAATAATTCTCTGTAATAGTGAGATATTTTTTGTTACTCGATGGGAACTGGAGGGGAAAATCTGCTTAATATTTCTAAAATATAATGCAAAAAAATGGCTAAAATAGTTTTCTTTCTGCAAAATTAATTTTATTCATTTTTTGTAACATATGGGGTGAGATATGACCTGAGAATTTCTTGTTGGGTTTCTTTAAACCCACCAATCATGTCGTTTTAGCTGATCTTGTAGAATTCAAATGGAGGCCTAACCTGTTTTTTTTTTTTTTTCCAATGGTGGAGTGTTGTGACACCAGTTTTGTCTTTTTCCACAGATGCAGCTGTAAATTCTGGGGAGGTCTGGTTTGTGAATTTCTATTTCCCACGCTGCTCGCACTGTCACGATCTTGCCCCCACGGTACGTAACTCTGTTTTCTCCTTGTCAGTCACTTCCTCCTCACACCTGTTAGGATTGTTAAAGCTACTGTAGGTTATTTGACTGACGTGTGATGCACCCCACAGTGGCGGGAGTTTGCGAAGGAAATGGACGGTGTGATTCGGATCGGTGCTGTGAACTGCGGTGATAATGGCATGTTGTGCCGTAGTAAAGGCATCAACAGCTACCCCAGCCTCTATGTGTTCAGAGCAGGAATGGTGAGAACGTTCTGCCTTTATCAGCATATGATACATAATGTATGTTTAATGTCTGTAGTGATCCTAAAATATAAATGTCATCATGCCAACAGAAGCCAGAGAAATATTATGGCGACAGAACAGAATCAAGCCTCACCACATTTGCAGTGCAGTTTGTGAAGAGCAAAGTGACAGAACTATGGCAAGGTATTCAATTTTAGCATGAGCGTTTACATTTTATTTTCTTTAAATCGAGAATTTTTTTTTTTTTCAGAGTTCATGCAACTGCTGTCATTAAAGCAAAAAAATAGCTGTACTAAAAAAGAAATGAATGCAAATTAATAAAAAAAAATGCTGTATTTATTAAGGGAAATACTTATCTGCCACTATTTATTCATTTTGTGTTATTCATTAGGTTATTATTATTATTAGACTTTTTTCATTAAAGTAAGTAATGCAAAAAAAATGTAATGTATTAATATAATATAAAATTATATAGTATTTTATTGTACTGTCTTTGTTGAAAATTTTATATAAAATATTTTATTATTTTTAGGGAACATTTTTAATGAGATTGATCGAGCATTTGCTGAAAGAATCGGCTGGTTGATAAATTTCTGCGCTGACACTGGGGGTGAGACAACTACTGAAGCTTAATATTAGAAATGCCAACCCATATTCACTCTTGTTTTATTCTAAAAAGCCTCTTTTTTTTTTTTTTTACAGATTGTCTGGAACCTCAGACAAGGCGGAAGCTTGCTGGAATGTTGGTAAGCATGGTTATGATTCACCAAATTAAATTTCAGCGTCACAGTGTCTCAAAGCATTTAATAACAGTTGTTTTTGTCTTGTGAGCATGAATGAACATTGTAACCTCTCCTCCACTTGTTTCTCTCTACAGGATGGTTTGGTCAATGTAGGATGGATGGATTGCTCCAAACAGGCAGATCTGTGTGAGAGCTTTGAGATCACCACTAGCACTGCTGCCCTCTTCCCCCCTGGCAGCTCTCTTGCGCAGAAAGACAGTGTAATGGTACAGACCTTATTTATAAATATGCATCCTGCCTAGTTCTTGAAGGAATAGTTCACCCAAAAATGAAAATTAGCTGAAAATGTACTTATCTTCAGGCCATCCAAGATGTTGTTGAGTTTGTTTCTTCATCAGAACAGATTTGGAGAAATTTAGTATCACATCACTTGCTCATCAATGGATCCTCTGCAGTGAATGGGTGCCGTCAGAATGAGAATCCAAACATCTGATAAAAACAACATAATAATCCACACCACTCCAGTACATCAACTAACATCTTGTGAAGTGAAAAGCTGGATGTTTGTGAGAAACAAATCCGTCAAGATGCTGAAAACGCTCATTCTTCAAACTTCAAGCCATTGCTTCCTAGGGCTGCATGATATATCGTTTCAGCATCGATATCGCGATGTGTGCATCGCCGATATAGTCACATTGCCAGATGTGCGACGTTTAGTATACTGATGTTATATTTATACTGATTGTTTTCGAAACAGGTAACGCATACGCGCAAAACTGTCAAAATGCATGTCTCTGCAAGTACCCTTGTAAACACGTTGCTTATGAACTATTGAGAAAGTAAATGGATAGTATATTGGTTTAATGTTCTTGAGGCTTTCTGTGTCGTGAATGTTAATCAAACAACAAAAGACATAGAGAAAAATCACTTGATTGAATCATTTGATTATTCAATTTCTGTACCTAAATACTGCTAGACTTACCTGAAGAATATAAAGCACTGTTTATTTAATTTGTATAATTTTTCTATTATATTTATCTATGTTTGTAGTTTGCTTATTTTCTGTTCTGATTTATTCTCCTACAAAATCATCCCAATCATTGATTTTTATTTTTATTTTTTCATATCGCAATATATATCGCAGAAAAAAAATCGCAATGTGAGTTTTTTTTTGTTTGTTTGTTTTTCCCAATATCGTGCAGCCCTATTGCTTCTGGCTAGTGTCCTCTATCTATAATATTGCTTTATCTTGTGAAAAAGTTGTCTCGTCTGAATCAGGAGAGAAATATGCACAGATCAAGCACCATTTACAAGCAAAAACAATTCTAAACAAATATTTGAGTGGATTTTGATTTGAGAGGACAACAGAAGACAGACTTTATCACTGGTGGAAGCTCTGTTATGGATTGTGGACTTGTATTCTGGTCAGAAGCAATTATTTAAATTTAAAATGCCTTAATGGTGTATTTGTTTCTTACAAAAACGTAGCTTTTTTTCACGTCACAAGACATTAATTGATGGACTGATGTGGATTACTTGTTGATTATTGTGGTTTTATCAGCTGTTTGGACTCATTCTGATGGCACCCATTCACTTGCAGAGGATCCATTGGTGAGCAAGTGATGTAATGTTAATTTTCTCCAAATGTGTTCCAATGATGGCCTCAGGGTGAGTAAATTTTCAGCTATTTTTGGGGGGGTTGAGCTATTTTTTTATTTATTTTTTTGCAGTTTATCCAGAGTTTGGATACTAAAGAAATATATGCACAAGTGTTGCAGCATCTACCTGACCTGGAGATTCTTACAAAGAGCAGCTTTGAGGTAAGAGTCAAAGTCACTTTATCATGAATATCATATGTTTGCCGTCGTCCTGTACCACACCCAGCACTACCTGCAATACCACTGTTTACACAGTAACTGACATGCTGCATGAAATATGATTGCGTGGCATAAAATGTCATTAAAGACATCCTACTTATTTTTAATGATGTATGTTTTTTCTGGCTTTTCTCTTCTGTCATTTCAGCATAAATTGGCTCATCACCGATGGCTCATCAGTTTCTCCTTTGGACATAATGATCTGGCGTCACATGAGTATAAAAAACTCAAAGCTGTTCTGAAGGACTCTCACATACAGGTTCTTTCTTTATTTATTTTTGATGTCCCTGATTTGATTTAGTTCACTCAAAATATAAAAGGATATTTAATTTACTCTCATGTTGTTCCAAACCCGTAAGCCTGACTTTCAATCATTAAAACACATGCAAAATTGTCCAAAAAGCACCATGTAAGTAGTTCATATGACTTGTGTGCAATATTGCTTTGAAGCTGTAAGATATAAGATTTAGTTTGTTTATTACACAAAGTTTTCTTATGGCTTCAGACAACTTTTGGAGTGTCGTATGGACTGCTTTATTGTACTTTTATGGTGCTTTTGCCAATTTTTTGAGGTCAACATGAGAGCTAGTGAAACGACAGAACTTTTTTTAACGTTGTTTTACACAGTACATAGGTCATATGACTTCTGGAATATGGTGCTGTTATGTTGGATTAATTGCATTTATCTGTTTGCACAGGTGGGGAAGGTGGACTGTGTCGCAGATTCAGAGCTGTGTGCTTCTTTATATATACAGAAGCCCTGTGTGGCTGTTTTTAAAGGAGTTGGAATTCATGATTTTGAGATTCACCATGGTGAGTCTTAAAGAGCTTTAGTGAGACGAAGTATTTTGCATCTAAATAAAAAAAGAAAAAAAGAAAAAGCTTTTTACCATCTGCATGAATCCTTAAATACATTAATGCATATTTATACTAATATATTATGTTGTCATAATGAAAATAGCAATAATATACGTTACCATTCAAAGGTTTGGGGTTAACTTTTTTTAAGTCTCTTCTGCTCAACAAGGCTGCATTTATTTGATAAAAAAATGCAATAAAATGTTATTAGAATTTAAAAGAACAATTTCTATTTTCTGAATTTTCAGCATCATTACTTCAGTCTACAGTGTCACACACATTATACTAATTTGCTGCTTGAGAAACATTTCTTAATATTTTCAATGTTGAAAACAGTTGCGCTGCTGAATATTTTTGTGGAAATCATGATAGCATGAAACCATGAAAGAGCAGTTATTATTTTCAATAGTTTTTTTGTAACATTATAAATGTCTTTACTTCACTTTTGATCAGTTTGATGCATCATTTCTGAATTAATAATCTTTCTGACCTCAAACTAGGGTAAAGGTCAAATGTGGTTGACCTTCACACCCTAAATGGCTAAAAATGGCTTTTAAAGTTCTCCACTGTAGGAAAGCAGCATCAGAGGGTTAAAATACATTTTGGTTTAGCCAGTAACACTACACTGCAAACCCTGATATAAATTGATGAAATTTAGTTTGGTATTGCTCTGAAATTGGTCTAAAATGCATTCTGATGCCAATTACTCTGTTAAATGTTAAATCTCCAGGTAAGGATGCCCTGTACAATGTTGTGGCCTTTGCAAAAGAGAGTGTGAATGCCCACGTCACCACGCTGAGGCCTGAGAACTTCCCCAGCCATGAGAAAGAGCCCTGGCTGGTTGATTTCTTTGCTCCTGTGAGTTGTTACATCTAAACCTCTCTCTGCTGAAGCCTCTGTTTGAACGCTAATGATTATCTGCTGAGCACGTACTTACATTGCCATGGTAACTTCCTGCCGATGGTTAATTCATCAAGCTCAGGAGGGTGAGAAATGATCTGTGGAGGCAAGCACAGTGAACATTACTGCCACAGTGTGAAGTCAATGAAATTAAAAGGATAATTTGCATCTGTGTTTGAAATTTGGTCGCTTTAAAAATCATTATGGGTAATTATTCTGTCCCGCAGTGGTGTCCGCCATGCCGAGCTCTTCTCCCTGAGCTGAGAAAAGCCTCCATCCAGCTCTTTGGACAGCTGAAGTTTGGGACTCTGGACTGTACTGTGCACGAGAGGCTCTGCAATACGGTACAGAAATATTCGCCTCTTGCTCAAATGATGCAGAATTGATGGTTGATTGGGCATGATGGCTTATATTTGCATTTTAATGTGGTTTCCTGTAGAGTGTGTTCTTAATTGGGATTCAGATCCTCTTTAGCTTCCTGTCTTACCAGTTACCAGATCTGTTTATAAAATGATCGTGACACCTTCTGAATCTTTGCCACAGGAAACCACAGCATCTGACTTATGCCTTACATTCTGTTCATAAGCGGTGTCATTTCTACACCACTAACAGCTAAATTATCAAAACAATAATAATAATTATCAAAAATGACTAATAATGCTTTTTATTGTCTTGTATGATTAAAAGAATTGATTAATAATAATTATTCATAATTTATTATTTTTCTATTACAGTAATTATATATGTCAGTGCGTACAGATTTGTTTACAGAAGTATCATAACTTTATGCCACAGGAAACCACAGCATTCGGCTTGTTACTTAAAGGTGAAGTGTATCATTTCTGCAGCACTAGCAGCAACAATAATTATTAATTTAATATGATTATAATAAGTAGAAGGATATTATTATATATTAATATTACTATTAATAGTATTAAACTAATTTAATAATAACATTATTAAATTATCATTGTCATTATCATCACTAATTCATCATTAAGCCAATATTAATATTGTTATATGATTACTATTACTTTTTATTATATCATATTTTTTAGAATAATTTATTATTATTAACAATACTTATGTAACTGTGTACATAGATGTATCATAAACCGTCTGAATCTTTGCAACAGGAAACAACAGCATTTGACTTCGTTTCACTTCGTTCGGTTACTGGTGAAGCATATCATTTCTGCACCACTATAATTATTAATTAATAATAATAATCTTGCATTGTACTGAGAAAGAGATAGTCCTGCCTCACACTGCCTTTGACTGTTTATATTGAACTTTTATTATTTGAAGCCTTTTGATTTAACACAAGCTGATTTTACATGAGTTTTAGTGATAAGGTGAGAGCTGACACTCATCTCTTGCATGCTTCCCTTCTTCAGTACAACATTCATGCTTATCCAACAACTGTAATATTCAACAAGTCCAGCATCCATGAGTATGAAGGTCATCATTCTGCAGATGGCATCCTGGAGTTTATAGAGGTAATGCACAGATTATAGTTATACTTATGCATACACTCATTCAGCATACACACATTATATACAGATGTAATAGATGATTGTGTGTTCTACAGGACCTGGTGAACCCTGTGGTGTTGACTTTGACCCCAGAGTCATTCCAGGAGCTGGTTAAGAGACGCAAGTCCTCAGAGACGTGGATGGTGGATTTCTATGCTCCATGGTGTGGCCCCTGCCAGGCCCTGCTGCCAGAGTGGAGGAGAATGGCACGGGTATATGCGCTCATATATTACACTGACACTTCATCTGAGTGTTAAAGCATTTCCTGTTTTTTACAGTTGTATATGATCTGTGTAATTGGCCTTATTACATAAGCGGCTGTCGAAAAATGTTTGATTTAATCATGATGTGTGATTCTTAAGGCCTAAAATCCTAAGACTTTACATTCTAATGTCAATTCTAATATATTTTGCCAACATGTAATGCAACTCTAGAAATGCCATGAGAATCTGTACACAAGTTGTACTCAAAATCATACAAAGTTTAAACAATTTTAAATGACTGAATATTCATAGGAAGTCCAGTAGGACACGTAAAACTTTTAAAGATTTTTCTTTTAAATAATTTAAAAAAAAAATTGTAATTTTTTTTATTATGCTTTGGACAAAATCTATCATAATCTGCTATACAATAAAAATAGTAAATATTAAAATTGGACTGGATTTTTAAAGAAAATTTGAGAACAAAGTGGACCCAACATATTTGTATTTCGTTATTTTAATATAATGATATTTTGTTAATATTTAGATTTAAGAATAATATTCAATAATAGTATAGTTTTTATTTCTGCCTTAGTTTTAGCTATTATAGTTCACGAAGAAACTAAAATGAGAAATTTGGCAGTATAATAACCATAATAACCCTGTGATCCGTATCATTTTAACCTGTGCAAAATTTGTTTTCCAAAGCCTTAAAGAAACTCGATTTAAATGTTTCCGAGTTCTGTGAGAATAAATCAGCCTACTTTTTGTATCTGTATTTAACTTAAACTTTATGCAATTTATTGCTGTCATTTGACACTTAATCACTTGCAGAAATAACATGATCGTGACAACCCTGTTGCTGTGTCTGTTCTAGATGCTGAATGGGATTGCAAACGTGGGAACGGTCGACTGCCAGAAACACCACTCGTTCTGCCAGGGCGAGAATGTACGCGCTTACCCAGAGATCCGCCTGTTTCCTCAGAACAGCAACCGCAGGGACCAGTACCAGTACGTTTCTCGTACATTCTGTAACTCAAACACAATTACACACATCGGTTCAACAAGTTAAGTGGTTCTCTCTGATTGTTAACAGGAGTTACAATGGATGGCACCGGGATGCCTTTTCACTCAAGACTTGGGCCTTGAGGTGAGCTGAAATAATTCTCACGAAGTATTCGCCAATTATGTGAACTATTTTATTGGTAGCTTTCAGTATTTGCATCATGCTATTACTAATTTCAGTTTGATGCTTTTTGTTTTATGCTTTATTTTTGTGGCTTTCTTTCTTTTTTTAATTATAAATCAGTCACTTTTGATTTCATTTCTTTAGGATGCTATCTATGTAGGAAAAGCTATTTTGAATCTTGTACCCTCTAACCCATGGACTCTTCTGTCTGTAGCTCTCTGCCTCGTGCCTCAGTGGATCTGTCACCTGAGGACTTTAAGAGAAAGGTTTTGGGAGGGAAGGATCACTGGGTGTTGGATTTCTACGCTCCATGGTGCGGCCCATGCCAGCAATTCGCCCCCGAGTTTGAAGTTCTTGCCAGGGTAAGACAAATTAATGAAGACATCAGCTGATCTCAGCTGCAACGTTCAAACTTTTTTTTTTTTTTTTTTCTCTACAAGATTTCTGCTGCTTTGCAAGCATTGGCATTTCCTTCAGGAAATGCAAATATAGCTGCAAATACTCTTTTAACAGCTTGGGGCGATGAGAGGAGTGCTTACAGTGCTTCAGCCAATCACATACATTCTTTTCTTTTTAATGCAGCCAAGTAGTTTTACTGTGTATTGTGAAGACTAAAAGTTAGCTGTAAGTAATTGTTGAACAACAGAATTTTTGGTGGAAAAACTACATTATCCATGATTCTGCAAACAAATCTGACCAACTAAAGAATAGTAAGTTCTAATATCAATACTTCAAAAAACTATTTGGTCTTGGAGGAATGTTGTTTCATTAACGTGTTGAATATGGTAGAAATTACTAAAAAATCTACTGTGACTCTGACTCAAGGCTGCGAAAACACTGTTGCACTCTATTGAAGCCCAAGATTCTCATTGGACAATTCTTAAATTATGCTGGAGACCATGAGCTTCAGTAAAGCAAAAGGGCAATTCGGTTAGACTTTTCACTCTAATTGTTGTGCATTTGTAATTAAACATGCAATTGTAATAATGTTAAAAAAGCAACACATGCACTGGCTCTCAACTGGCTTCAGTCAGTGCAGGTGCTGTGATCATGAATCGTTCAGCAGCATCAGTCACCTGTTCCTCCTCCTACAGATGATGAAGGGAACTGTGCGAGCTGGCAAAGTGGACTGTCAAGCACACTACCAGACCTGCCAGAACGCTGGGATCAATGCTTACCCCAGTGTCCGATTCTACCCCCACCTGGGCACCACACGGGTACGACACAAGTGCTGACCTTCCTATTGTTCCAGGTGCTCTCTAAATGATTTCTGTTCCTATTCTAACCGATACCTTTATGTCCAACCTGTTTTAGCGAGATCAAGGAGGAGAGCATATTAACAGCAGAGACGCTACAGTCATCACAGATATTCTCCGACAGAGACTCCAGCAGCTAGCATTACAGGGAAAGTCCAAACTTAAAGTAAGTTAGAACAGTTATGATTTTTAATGTTTTTTAAAGAGCTCTCTTATCCTTACCAGGGCAGCATTTATTAGAATTACAATAAAAACAGTAATATTGTGAAGTACTATTACAATTTAAAATGATTTTTTCTGTTTTATTATATTTTAAAATGTCATTTATTTCAGAGATGGCAAAGGTGAATTTTCTTTCAGAAATCATTGTAATTTGCTGCTCAATTATTATTTGTACTTAATTATTAATAATGGGTCTTATTATAAAAATAGAAAACCATTTGATATATGGAAATTATAAAACATTTTTTTTTTTTAGCATTCTTCAATAAATGCAAGATTTTTTTTTTTCTTTTTTTTTTTAAGGGTTGGTTAAATATGGCAAATTTTGATCAATATTAACATCACAATAAACATGATTACTTTGACTTTGGCAAAAAACTAATTTGCACCACTCTCTTCCGTCACTTAATATTTTATTTTGGTGTGTCAGTCTATTAAATTGCTTTGTTTATTTATTAAATTTTTATTACTATATACCATCAACTGCATCTACTACTACCCAAATTAAAATAAACGATAAAAAGAAGACTACTGTGGATCATGGTCTCATATACTAAATACTTGTTGACTTTGGAAATATCTTGCATTTATTGTTTTTTGTTAGTTTGTTTTTAAACTTTAACAGTTGATTTCCTTGCATGGAAAATGTAAAAAAATAATAATAATAATTTGAGTTTGCTGCCTTTATTGTAAATCCAGCTCAGATCAGCTTGGTTCACATTAAATGCAACAAACTTAATCTTTTTATGTGCTGTGAGTTTAATGTGAAAGCATCATTGTGAAAGTTTTATCATAATTGTTGGAAGCCAGAATCCTAATTGTAAGTATAAGCCACCCAGGCCTAATTCAAAACATTTAGTTGCATCTTTTTTGTGTGCATCCCTACAGGATGAATTATAGGACACATCTTGCGATCCACAGAAGCTGCTGTATATGGAGCGGTGAGAGTGATGGGAGAACTTGTGAACTCACTTTGGTGAGCGCGTGAGAGATTTGTTTGAGTTTGTTTACTGCCAAGTGGACTGTAGAAAGGAGCGGCTTCACCTCCATTGCTTTAGAGGAGGGAATCAGGACTCCACAAACACCTCTAAATGTGTTACTGATGCAGAAGAGGTCACCACAGTGCAATTATTTATGACTTTCTGTAATCTATGAATGTACTGTCTTCATTTCCTCACACAGACTGTATTTATGACTGTAACAATAGATGTATTTTCTCACAGCTGCTCCATTTTGGATTTCTGTGATTAAATGGTCTGGTTAAATACAAAGGAATTGTATTTTCACTCGGCAAAATGTAATTCAAGTGGCATTTTACTTTTTCTTTAAGGTTTTTGTTTTTACGTGCTTCTGGAAGTTGCCAAAACTATCATGTAGTTTGTTATCCAACCAAATTATAGATTGTAGAAGCATCAAACTACACTGGCTATAGATGAAATCTGTAGTTGAATTCCAGCAGGTATATTTGTTCTCAGAGATTCGTTGTAGAATATGTTTTTTAAACTTGGTTTACTGATATTTCTGTATTAATGGTGTGTGAATGTTCTCCAGGTGGCCACTAGGAGGGGATGATTTAACATCAGTGGCTTCAATTCCTCCCAGGCCTGTGAAATTACATGTTGGCAGTCATTGTGATGGATATTCACTATTGTTTTGTAGAAACAGCTATTAAACATGACACAATTCCTGTTTATGCTGAACACTGCTTTCTGATATTTTGTTTCGGAGTTGTCACAATATGGAAATGTTTCCATTTGGGGTTTAATGAGGCACGTTCTATAAAGCACACATTAACTATATTTCTAATATTTCTTGAGAAAACAGGATAAATATTGCTACAGCGTTCTAACGATTACTTTAAGTCGTGAAGTGTAATGTTTAAATGTAATGTTTTAAGACCCTTTATCACTCTCTTTGAATTAAACAAGCCCTTCCCTTCTTGTTTTTGCACATTTTCCTTTTAAAATTTATGTAATGTAAATGGGTTTTTTTGCTTATGAAATGTCTGACATGAAGGGATCAAGATTTAGCTGGTTAGCATTATTTATTTCTTTATTTTATTTAATATAATTTTTTGATTAATTGTTTTTCTAATTATAATTTTATATATATATATATATACTCTATATACACTGAACAAAATTATAAACACAACACTTGTTTTTGCCCCCATTTTTCATGAGCTGAACTCAAAGATCTAAGACTTTTTCTATGTACACAAAAGGCCTATTTCTCTCAAATATTGTTCACAAATCTGTCTAAATCTGTGTTAGTGAGCACTTCTCCTTTGCCGAGATAATCCATCCACCTCACAGGTGTGGCATATCAAGATGCTGATTATTGCACAGGTGTGCCTTCGGCTGGCCACTCTAAAATGTGCAGTTTTATCACACAGCACAATGCCACAGATGTCGCAAGTTTTGAGGGAGCGTGCAATTGGCATGCTGACTGCAAGAATGTCCACCAGAGCTGTTGGCCGTGAATTGAATGTTAATTTATCTACCATAAGCCGTCTCCAAAGGCGTTTCAGAGAATTTGGCAGTACATCCAACCGGCCTCACGACCGCAGACCACGTGTAACCACACCAGCCCAGGACCTCCACATCCAGCATCTTCACCTCCAAGATCATCTGAGACCAGCCACCCGGACAACTGCTGCAACAATCAGTTTGCATAACCAAATAATTTCTGCACAAACTCTCAGGGAAGCTCATCTGCATGCTAGTCGTCCTCATTGGGGTCTCGACCTGACTGCAGTTCGTCATCATAACCGACTTGAGTGGGCAAATGCTCACATTCGATGGAGTCTGGCACTTTGGAGAGGTGTTCTCTTCACGGATGAATCCCGGTTTTCACTGTACAGGGCAGATGGCAGACAGCGTGTATGGCGTCGTGTGGGTGAGCGGTTTGCTGATGTCAACGTTGTGGATTGAGTGGCCCGTGGTGGTGGTGGGGTTATGGTATGGGCAGGCGTATGTTATGGACAACGAACACAGGTGCATTTTATTGATGGCATTTTGAGAGTGAGAGTAAAACCGTTATAATGTTCAAATTAATGCTGTACTTTTGAATTTTATCAAACAATCTTAGAAAAAATGCATCATGATTTCCACAAAAATGTATAATAATAAAAACATTATTAATAATTAAGTACCAATTACAATTGATAATAATTGACCTGTTTTCTAAAGGATCATATGACACTGAAGACTGGAGTAATGGCTGCTGAAAATTTAACGTAATTTTTTTTAATGACAATAACATTTTTTTTCATTATACGTTCTGCCAGTGCCTGATTCATTTTTGAGGACTTTATATTTTTCCCTCTATGCTACTTTTGACATTACAACTGAAGATAGATTGCTAGGGAAAGCTTTGTGTTGGCCTAGTCATGAGTTCCCATAAGCAAAGATGACATCAAGCAGGTCCTGTACTGAGACGAATGGGAAAGCTAATGGTCACTTCTGCCCAGGTATTATAGACCTACTTATTTGGGTTTTGATCGTCAGCCTGAAAACTCCCGCACCTCTCTATTTGTTCCTTCATCTCCACAGGGGCCCACACGGCTGAATTGCCGCCTCCAGTCCAAGTTCATCTGAACTTCCTTCATTTTACCAAGGGAGAAGAGAAAGGAGGGGTTCAAAGGGCCCGGCTGCCCCGTGCGCAGATGTTCGGAGGATGAAATGTCTAGGGTCCGTGGCAGCACATCAAACCCTTTTCTTCCCCGTGTCAGTCCGTCAGGAGCTCCCTTCATAGTGCGCAGTGTGTGTCCTGGCATGTGCGCTGGAACAGGGCTCACCCCTGTGGCCACTGCCTTGGCCTCTGTCATTCGGGCGCTGGAAGAAAATCCCTCAGCGGCGTGACCCCAGCGTACCCCCCTAACCGCCGGGTCCCATCCAGCGCTTATGAAATCATGGATAACGCGCAGGGTGGGGAAGAAGGCCATAAAAAAAGCAGCACACCCCAAATTAAACAAGGTTCAGTAGTAATTGTTCAGGGTCATTTTGACCATTAGAGAACACTGGAAAGGAATCATGGGAAGCGTGTGAATGTCCTGCCCAGGTGAGGCAGCGTTCCCAGAGCTGCGGTTGCCCTGGTGATTCCTGGGGAACTGGGCGACCCTGCGGGATTGCTGCGCATTTATTTTCTTTCATTCGGAGGTGGAAAAATCCCACCTGGGGCCGCTGGACAGGCTCTCTCGGCTGGCAGTGCTTTTCCCAGTTCTGGCGTCAGCGCGTTGTAGCACCTTGTAACCACAATGTGGTTTTTACGAGAGGAACACTAGAGTTCACGGAAAACACACACTATATGCTTTTAAAAACCAACGTCATTTTGGACAATCATAAAAATGTGTTTTGAAATTTATACCCTGATTAAAGTTTTATGCTTTTTTTTATTAAATATCACACCAAAATAATACATTTTCTTATTTTTTTTAATTGACTTGGTTCACGTAGTCTTATTTTGCTGCGGTTGACGTTCACACACATTAAGGAGTCGGGGGAAAGGGTTTATGAAGCCCATGTGATAACCGTAATGATTTTTCTCCATCAGGTGCACAGCTCTACTAAAATGACTATAAAGCTCCCTAATGACTATAAATTCAGATGCACATACAGACTGGGGCAAGTCTTGTAGATGGGTTGGTGGCATTATTATTAATATTTTTTCATCTTTTATTTTATTCAGAAATTCATACACAGATATTTTTGTAAATATGTTTTCAAAGTCTGAATTAAAATTAACTTTAATATTTTTATTTTATTGTATACGTAACTTCAAAGAGATTTTAATAAAACAAACGTTCATAATTTACATATTTTATTCCTTAAAAATGTTAATTATTTATTATTATTATTTCATCTATCATGTTATTTAAAAATCATAAAGAGAAGCTTTTACTGTAAATGTTTTCAATGTCTGAACTAAAATTTGTTTTTAGATTTTTAGTGGGGTTTAAAGTAAAAAAAATAAAATATCTAGGTGGTGTAACTTCACAGAGATTTTAATAAAGCAAACAGTTTCAGAACTTCTTAAAAAACAATAATAAACTTTGAAAGTAGTTCGTTGTTCCTTAAAAATATATTGTTAAATAATTTTTATTATTAAAAAAATCAGCTCAGTGCATAGTATATGCAGTCCTTTTAAAGTAAAAATGGCTAGCTCCCTCAGTCTGAATAATTAATAATATTATTCAAAATTTAAAATGAAAATAAAATTCTAATAAAAATAAAATGCTTATTTTTTTTTACATTTGAATGCTTGAAAACATAATTAAGATGTGCTCATAACTCATAAATCAGAATTCAAAGTGCAAGGAAAACATTTTATTGTTAATATTTTACTTGACTATAAAACTGTAAATCACTATTAAAAAGTAATTAATAATTTGCTGAAAATTGTATTTTTTTTTTTTTTTTAACTGTGTGACAACAACATGAATACAAAAAATATGTAGCATCTGTTTTAAATCAGATTTTTAAAATATCTCTGGCATCCTTATTTGTCACTGAAATTTTGCCCAAATTTGTCAATGAAATGTGTATAAAAATGACAAAAACCCATCAAGTTTTTTTTTTTTTTTTTTTTTTTTTTTTTTGTAAATCTCCTGTTTGATGTGTAAAAGTATTTGGTGTTAATGATTAAGTACATAAGATGCCCAACCGGTAAAGCCCTTATTTGTCCAGACAATGTAAACGTGATAATTGGGGTTTTGTGATCAGGTTTTCTAAAGTACGTCTGTCCTGTGTGACTGGCTTTACAGAACATCTGAAAGCTTGCAGCTGTTTATCACTGCAGAGATCTTATGATAACAGATTCGTCTGCAAGCAGACACAGTCCTCAAAACCTCAAGGCAGGTATTTGAGCAAATTAGTGTTGACTTTTCCCTTCAGAGAAAAAGGTTTGTGTACAGGTAATTAATCAATTAGTATACAAAGTTAATAGGAAAAATGCAAGACAAAGCATAATAGTTGAATTGTGGGAGTCTTGGAGAATGTGGTGCTCAGAGGGAATCTAGTGTGAAGAGAAACACTGCTGCAGGAACTGTGACCAATCCCTTCGAAATGGAAGTTAAACCCCTCACCTGGTCCACTGCTGCAGACTGCAATGTTTTAAAGGACCTGTTCACCCAAAAATTACAATATATTTGACCTCAAATGACATCTGCCAGCTGGATATCAGGGATTATTGATCTAAATTCGCTGTCAGATGACTTCAGAAGGTTTTAAAGCTCAGAAGAAAAAAATTATATATATATATATATATATATGCACACACACATATACAGTCATGGCCAAAAATATCGGCACCCTTGGTAAATATGATCAAAGAAGGCTGTGAAAATTAATCTGCATTGTTAATCCTTTTGATGTTTTATTTAAAAAATTCACAAAAATCAAACCTTTCATTGGATAATAAGAATTTAAAATGGGGGGAAATATCATTATGAAATAAATGTTTTTCTCAAATACACATTGGACACAATTAACGGCACCCTTTGATTCAATACTAGAAACCCCTTGAAATTCTTATCTTATCAAAGTATATCTCTGAAGTATACTCCCATTCATATTCACAATTTTGAGCACTCCAGGATGATTATGAACATGAAATTATCCAGCCATGGCTTCCTGTTTCACAGAAATATAAATAGGAGAAATATAAATATTCCCTTAATCATCCATCACAATGAGAAAAACCAAAGAATATATTTCTGATGTGCAACAAAAGATAATTGAGCTTCACAAATTAGTGAAGTGGCTTTAAGAAAAGAGCTAGAGCAGTGAAAATCCCCATTTCCACCATCAGGGCAATAATTAAGAATTTTCAATCAACATAAAATGTTACGAAACTGCCTGGAAGAAGACGTTTTCACAGCCTTCTTTGATCATATTTACCAAGGGTGTCGATATTTTGACCGATATATATATTAGTGCTGTAAAATAATTAATCGTGATTAATTGCATCCAAAATAAAAGTTTTGGTTTACATAATACACTTGTGTACTGTGTATATTTATTATGTATATTTAAATATACACACATGCATGTATATTTAAGAAAAATCTGTTAAATTTATACATTTAAAATATTTATATATAATATCAATTATATGAATATAAATATACGCATGTGAATATTTTCTAAATATATACTGTATTTATGAGTATTTATATATACATAATATATGTATATTATGTAAACAAAAACATTAGATAGATAGATAGATAGATAGATAGATAGATAGATAGATAGATAGATAGATAGATAGATAGATAGATAGATAGATAGATAGATAGATAGATAGATAGACAGACAGACAGAGTTAGATTATATAGATAGATAGATAGACAGACAGACAGACAGACAGACAGACAGACAGACAGACAGACAGACAGACAGACAGACAGACAGACAGACAGACAGACAGATAGATAGATAGATAGATAGATAGATAGATAGATAGATAGACAGACAGAGTTAGATTATATAGATAGATAGATAGATAGACAGACAGACAGACAGACAGACAGACAGACAGACAGACAGACAGACAGACAGACAGACAGATAGACAGATAGATAGATAGATAGATAGATAGATAGATAGATAGATAGATAGATAGATAGATAGATAGATAGATAGATAGATAGCATCTCTATGTATACATTTATCTTATTTTATAACTTTTTTATTTTCATGTTGATATAAATTTGATGTCTTTTTTCTGTGGAACACACACAAAAAAAAAGTTCACTGCATTTGTATGAAAAAGAGCAATTCTTCAGCACAATTCATCACAACTCTTCAAACATTCTCAAGAATTCTGAAGAATAAATAAAATCAAAGCAGTTTAAAATAACACAAGAGGGAGGAAATGGTCCCAAAATTGTATTCTGTGCGTGAACCAACCATTTAAGACTAACAAGCAGTCTTTGCACACCAGAAAGCAGCTGTTCAGGTTTTGACGTCCTCCTGTAAGTGTCCACATGAAGTTCAGGAAGCCTCCACTTGTCTTTGGCCTCATTAAAGGGCAGAGTTATTTTTCTGTGGCAGAGGGCAAAGAAAAGCAGCCATAAATGTGAGCTGTACAGATGTTTTAACATTCTGCAACAGCAACAGTGAGGCAGCCTAAGTCACACATCTGTAATGCATTTGAGCTGGATCTCTACAGTCCAGACAACCCTTCATCATCCACCACTTCGCACCTGTGGAGGAGACTCACGCATATGCACAGCCCTCTGTGGGTGCGTGATATAAATGGTAACAAACAGTAAGTGTTGCTGATTCAGTGACAGATTTCTTTTGATGCTTAATTGGAAACGATGGGTTTGATTTCAACAAAACAGTCCAGTGCTGTGTTGTGCAATAGGCCTATTCATGTTCCTGCAATAAGTGTGATTAGACTGAGGGCGATCACACAGCAGAGCTCCAGCCACATATGAAAGTACTTAGTTATCTGAACAGCCACATGGAATCAGAACTGAATCAGAACAGATTTGGAATTCCTCACAAAGTTCTACACATACAAACCCATATCTTGTTGTGTGTTTGTTGGTTTTGGATCATTTTATCATGCTTTCAGCTACCACAAACGGTGTAGTCCTTTCAGCTTTGCATATAACATTTAAATATCCAATGAAATGGCTTGACATCCAGTTTTCTTTCCATGTTAAAGAAACCCAGAAATGAACATTTGCTGAAAATTTACTTACCCTCAGACCATCCAAGATGTAGATGAGATGAGAACAGATTTGGAGAAATGTAGCATTACATCACTTGCTCGCCAATGGATCCTCTGCAGTGAATGGGTGCCAAACAACTGATAAAAATATCACAATAATCCACAAGTAACCCACACCACTCCAGTCCACCAGTTAAAGGTGCTACAGAATGAAAAACTGTCTTTACCTTGGCATAGTTAAATAATAACAGTTCTGTACATGGAAATGACATACCGTGAGCCTCAAACACCATAGTTTCCTCCATATGTAAATCTCATGATTAAAAGACCACTGAAAAACAGGCGAATCAGAACATAACACCGACTGAAAACCTAAAGGAGGTATTTGAAAGTTAGCATCTTCTTTCTGTCATTTGTCAATTTTCTTTTAATTTTCCCTCTTTATTTGAGTATGTGAGTCAGTACAAGTCTCAAGCTATCAGATTACATTCTAGTGGTCATGTCAAAGTGAAAATGTTGATATTTTCAAAACTAATGGCGGATAATAATTCGGGAACATGTTTTGTACTATCATTAAAATATATTAAAGAGAGGGACTCCCAAAACGCGTTAAATGTAAAATAAGAGGTTTCTTCCTTGTAAAATTCCAAATTATGTATAAGAATAACTGTTGCCTTGTTTGAGAATGTTTTTTGCTAAGAGACTCTTGGCTTTGCTGTGTCCATTTCATTCCCTTTGCGTGCAAAACATAATTAGCACTGGAATATCTTTTTTCCTTGTTAACACGTACTGAAGAAACAGAAACCCAAACAAAACGTCATATCAAGGAGGAGTTGAAAGGTGTACTCTGTACTTTTTTCCTCATTACATTTTTTTTACACATAAATACATAAATAATACTACTGACAAATATGATTATAGTTAAGATTACTCAAATGAGATATGACTCCAGAATGATGTATCATAGGGCATAATAATAATAATTCAGCTTTAAAGAATGACTAAATGAACTAAAGGGTATATTTGTCAATCATTTAATTTGGTTAAATGTAGAATAAAAATATTTATTGAGTTAGTATGGCAGTAATTAATTCCAGCATTGACAAAAACAGATTAAATGGGGAAAAAAAGATCATTAATATGAATGACTATGACCTTGAAATATTATCAGCATGTAATTGCGACTTGGCCTGCACTGCACACCTCAAATTTGAAACATTTCCCAGATTTTTCACACACATTTCAACATGTGTTTCTGATCAGCGTTCATATTCATGAACGCAGACCCTACGGTGTGACAGGAAATGTCTAAAAAGGGAAAAAGAGACCCAAAAGGACAGTTCCTCTTGTCAGCAGTTCTTTATGCTGTGAATTATGGAGGTCAGTAAGTCTTTGATACTTTCTCAGCGTTAAGGAGTGCATGGAGGTCCTGTCCAGGGTCCAGGGATGGTGCTCGTTGTCAGCGGTTCTGGATAGCACTGCCCACATCAAATAGGGCTAGATCAATTTTAAGACTTGTTTTGCTCAGCAATGTTCTCTAATTTTTTTCTTGCTGAGCAAATCATATTTTATTGGTACTCTTCTGAGCTCCAGACTCCACTGTGCTGTGCCAACTAAAGGTTTTGGGGACTATCTATCTATCTATCTATCTATCTATCTATCTATCTATCTATCTATCTATCTATCTATCTATCTATCTATCTATCTATCTGTCTGTCTGTCTGTCTGTCTGTCTGTCTGTCTGTCTGTCTGTCTGTCTGTCTATTATAAGATATATATTATATACTGTAGTGTAGATAGATATGAGACATGTAACAATATATATATCTCAAACATTTGAAGGTATCTTTAAGCAACAATATATTAAAGCCATTAGTATACATGACATGGGCTACACAAATGAAGATGTGAATATTTGGTGCTTACTGACACATTGAACTCGTGAAATTAGCTTGAGTAGAGTATATTATGGGCTTTAAACTTAGCGTATTTCTACATAAGACTTCTCACAGCTTCACTTACATACTGAGAATGAATGGAAATGCAATTTAAACATCCACCCATCCATTTAATACTAGATTTTCCATATATTTGTGTCTCCTTTCGCATCTTTTTGTCTCTTTGCAGTGCAGTTTTTCTTTTGGTCTGCATGGAAGCAACATCAAAAATCATCTTAGAGGGAACATTCTGCTCAGCATCATAAAATGATCACATCAGTGCATCGTCTGCCATTCTTTCCCTTCTCATGCATAATGGATGTCAAACCAATCCAGTGATTGTGCGTAAGCTGATTTTATATGGAGAAACTGTAGTTAGGCCTCACTGAAGTGCTCCTCTGGTAGTCATTACAGGTCTGTTTTGTGAAGTCAGTGATGTGTTTTGGGGAAGCCGGCCATCGGTTTGACGCAGGGCCAGATGCTGAAGGAGACGTGCCCCCCTCCACTCCTCCGGCAGCTCTAGAGAAACGGAAACAGGAGATTTACATTGCCGCTATGCTGTTTGATGGCTCCCACATGTCGCATAATTTCAACAAGTTAAAATATGAGGGCTGCAGGACGGACTGATTGTGAGGGCATTTCATTAGCCCCGGTATACACACACACATATATATATATATATATATATACACACACACAATGTCAGTTAACGCTTATAATTCAAGTAACGAAAATTGTTTATATGGTTTTAGTTAATATGCATGGAGTAATCATGCACAATAAGAGTAGGAACACACAATAAAAAAAAAGAAAAAAAAGGTAAAATGTGTCAAATACGTTTTTTGTTACTTTAAAATTCTCTTTTGCATTAGTGTGCAATTTGTGGACACTAAACATGCTCTTTATTATTGCACTCTGTACCTGTAACAGTGGATGTGGGGTCAACAGCTGTCATTGCAATAGTTCTGTGGAGCAGGTTGTTTACAAAGAGTAACTCTGTATGACTCTATTACTGTAGATTACTGTAATGCCGGGCCCAGTACTGAGCCACGGCATTGAGAAGCACAAACAGACTCTCTCTCTTTCCCTGACAGCAGGAATGCTTCACAAAACACTGCAATAGCATGCTAGTTTGGACTGGCTCCAGGTTTGCTCTCTATCCATCGACCAACAGCCAAAGGAAGATGAGGGGAGTTTTCAGGTCAGGAAACCTGCTTGAAAACAGTTATTATTTATTTGTAATTCTTAAATTTGGTTATGCAGAAATTACATATTTCAACCTTCAAGTAAATATGGTCAGTTTTGACTTGATACGTGAAAACATATCATTACTTTGTCGTTTTCTCATAAAAAATGTTTTAATATTCTTAAATCAATTTTATTTTTTGAATCTGTATCAAAATTATGTGAATTTATCCCTAAACACACACTCACAAAATCTGCCAATTTCAAGAAAAATCAACCTAATTTAATGGGAAAACAAGATTAGTTTCTTGTTTTAATATTTATATTTTAATAAATATTTCAAGGATGAGACCTAAATGAATAGTTCACCCAAAAATTTTAATTTGCTAAAAATGACTCACCCTCAGGCTATCCAAGATATAGGTGAGTTTATGTCTTCATTGCAATAGATTTGGAGAAATGTAGCATTACATCACTTGTTCACCGGTGGATCCTCTGCAGTGAATGAGTGCCGTCAGAATCAGAGTCCAAACAGCTGATAAAAAACATAATCCATAAATAGTCCACATAACTCCAGTCCATCAATTAGTCTTAGATAATGTCCAGAACTGTTTCCACTTGTAAACCATGCTTAATATGTACATATTTCTATCCTGATTCAGATGAGACTTTTTCACTGGAGCAAACAATATTAAGGATAGAGGACTCATATTTTAGCCAGAAGCAATGGTTTTAAGTTAAAAACGTCTTAATAATGGATTAGTTTTATTACAAACACACAACTTTTCACTTCACAAGACTTTAATTGATGGACTGGAGTCGTGTGGATTATTTTGATGTTTTTATCAGCTGTTTGGACTCTCGTTCTGACGGCACCCATTCACTGCAGAGGATCCATTGGTGAGCAAGTGATGTAATGCTACATTTCTCCAAATCTGTTCTGATTAAGAAACAAACTCATCCACATTTTGAATGGCCTGAGGGTGAGTAAACGATATTAATATCTTAAATCATTTTGCTTCTCAAGTAAATGTATGCTTTTAAGTATGTGTATATAAAAATAAATACGTCACACCGAGTTAAGATTAAACATCTTTACTTGAACCGAAAGTACAATGAAGAAATATTCTTGTTTGTCTTGGAAGACAAAATGTCTATTTGTGAAATTGATGTCATTAACAATGCATATATTAATGGTCATGTCTTCAGCTAGATGTAAACCAAGTTATAGACTGATAATGGACTCAGAAGGATTATGTACAGTTTGTACAATAATAGCCATTTTAATTGCATGACACTTGCAAACGCAACGTCTTCCTAGGAACAACACTTAAGATCAAGCATATCTACGAGAGAACAGAAATACAGAAATTATCATGTAAAAAGCTTTTTTTCTTTTTTTAAATGAACATCATTCAGAAAGACCAACAGCTTGTTTTCGTCGTCCACGATAATGTTACACTCCTAGTCTTGGATCATCTCGACGTCTCTGTGCTTCTGCCAAAGGATTCTCTCTCTCTCCCCCCGCGCTGTTCATTGTTCTTCAGCAGAACGTTTAAACCTCCTGAGGGGAAAATCCAGCGCAGCTGCAGTTTGTGATGAGAGCGCGTTTGTTGCTTTTGTACGCAGAGAGCTCAATGGAGCGCTGCGTCATGTCAAAGCACACTGGCATCTCCGTGGCTCTCCACCTCAACGCCGCTAGAAAAATACTCCTCCCTCCCGTTCATTCCTTCTCTCTTTGATGGGCAAAGGCTGCCCGACACTCGCCACCCTTTCCCAACAAGTATACACAGCAATGTAAAACCAACATTTTGTTTGTGCAAAGGCAACATTTTGTTTATGAGAATATAACAACAATAAAACAAAGCAAACAACTAAAAAAACAGTCTCAGCCAAAAATGAAAAACAAACAAATAAAAGTACAATAGTGCAATTTTTCAGTTTTTTGAACCTCCTCTCCTCCTCGGGCTTGTCCGTGTGGTTTTTCTGAGGACAGTTAGTGGCGGCTCCGTCTCGTGTTGCTCCTGCCTGAGTTTGCTCGGCTCTGCTCACGCAAAAGCTGGTCCCAGCGCTGGCACACACAGAAAAACATTAGTCACTTCCCATTGCCCTCTGCATCAGGGGCCTCTTTCCATATTCTCATTCAAAGGCTCTACAGTCTTAGATTTAATGTCAGCAGGTCAAAGCCATACAACACAGAAATTGATGACATTTTATTCTATGCCAAAGTTTGCAGAAGAGAAAAATATTCTTGCTAGCTATTATATGCTTACAAAAACTCTATCTATCTATCCATCCATCCATCCATCCATCATCTATCTATCTCTGTATTTTGGCACTTAAAAAATAAGAATATCATATAAATATAATTTATATATTTTTAAATAGTGCTGTCAAACGATTAATTGTGATTAATTGCATCCAAAATAGAAGTTTTTGTTTATATAATATATCTGTGTGTACTGCGTATATTTATTATGTATATATAAAGACACACATACAGTATATATTTTGAAAATATTTACATGTATATATTTATATTAATTTAATTTAATTTAAATTATAAATAAAAATATTTAATATATAAACATAACATAAAAAAAACATATATGCATGTGTGTATTTATCTATACATATATGGTGCAAACAAAAACTTTTATTTTGGATGCAATTAATCTAAGGTTGATTAATCGTTGCCCAGCACTAATATATATATATATATATATATATATATATATATATATATATATATATATATATATATATATATACACACACACACACACACACAACAAATTTTTATATTTATTGTATATATGTTTGTATGTATGTATGTGTGTGTGTGTGTTTATATATATATATATATATATATATATATATATATATATATATATATATATTACATAATAAATTCTGTATTTTATATATAGGCAATCAAAATTCTGTCTATATATACTTGTATTTGGAGACTTAAAAACACAAAAATAAGTTTGTTGGGTATAAAACTGTTCATACTTTGAAAGAAAGACAAAGTTTGTAGAAGAAAAAAATATTTCCTTACTAGATATAATGACCAAAATAAATAAATAAATGAATGAATAAGGACAGATTTGTCTACATGAATATATGATTTGTAAATGTGAATATATAAAAATAGATTTTATGTATACTTTGATGTATGTTTGTGTGTGCTTACATACAAACACATATGTCTATATATACATATAAGTATCTGGAGACTTAAAAATACATTAATGCCATTATTTTCAATTATCTATAATATAAAACTATGTTTGTTAGATTTGAGATGATAAAACTGTTCATATTTTTAGAAAAAGAAAACCAAGTATTTGGATACTTTTTGGTAGTTAAATGTTAGGAACATTCTTCTACACCTGTAGTTATTCTGCTATGACACCTGTGTGAACTTCCAAGAAAATCACCTTAAGACCGGTTGATTAAAAGTGACTGAGCAAAACTGGCTCATAGAAGTATCATCAAGCATCATTTCTTTGCAGCTGCTGCTTGATTTGATATCTGACCTCTAATGCAATATTTAGATATTTTAAGACTAAAGAATGTAAATGCTTTCTCGGGCCATGGTGATGAATTGAATGCTATTTTCATACCTTCACTTTCCGGCCCATTTTGTCTTTCCACTTCTGTGCAATGGATCCTTCAATGAGCAGCAGTCTGTGGGAGAAATGATTAATGAGAACAGGAATATAATCCACAAATATCCTCATCACATAAATCAGGCCTTACCTGGACCTTTCCTCATTTTCATAACCCATGATGATATATTCCTCATTGGCTGCTAGCGGAGGACACAGACACCCGGAGTTATAATAGAGAGTGACTGTGTCTCGAGGGATGTTGACCAGAGAAGACTTCAGGACGTCTTTGACCTCCACGATGGCACTCAGGTCATGATTTCTAGTCTTGATCTCTTTCACTCTTGCCCGGATGACTGGAAAGAGAAACAATGAAAGCGTGCCCTGAGCTTTAGGAGAACATGTAAGAAATATAAAGCAAACAAAAAGAGCAGTCTGAGACTGCTGAGAACTTCACACAAGATAAATGATAAAATAAGACCTTACCATAATTGTAATTGTTCTTTGAATATGTCTTTTGACCAAGTCTCACAGACTTGCATTTGCACCGATCTAAAACAAAGTAAAGGTATTTAGGTTTAGAATTTTTAGGCAGAACTCTAGTAAATTTGTAATGTTATGTTTATAGAAATATTTTTATATTTTTGTACAGCAAAAATAGACTGTAAAGCACTTTGCTATGCCATTTTAAACATATTTGCACATTACTTATTATGCACACAAACAAAACTAAAAAACATAAAACCATAGATACTTAAATAGCATACCATTAGCTCCTTTGCAGTTGGCATTATGTGAATCCATTGGGAAGTCTGGATTTCCTTCTGTACAAGAACCAGAACTGAGATTACATTTCAAAATGGATATGCATTTCAGAAATTTCCTCTTTAAAATTTGCAATACTTAATCATTCCCAAAGTAATATAACATTATCTCACCAGGGTTACATTTTGAAGGGTCTTGATAGTAAGGATTATCTTTAGGGAAGAAAAGTTCAAGGATTATTTTAACAGAATTTCATTGATGATAATGATTGCAGGTATTACAGAAAAAAAATATACTATACATACTATAAGTTATAACTAACGTATATGAATATAAAAGGTGAATTCATGTAAAAGTAGCCACTTTGGATACTGAGATGACTGTCAAAAGTGCCCCAATAAGACACCTTTTATTATAATATAATATAATAATTCATCACTACTGTGTATAAATATAATATAAAATGGCACATTTTTTGATACTGAGATTACCAAAAGTATTCCAGTCTACCTGAATTCATGCCATATAATAACAATGATGATAAAAAAATTATCGCACACTTTACATATAAACATATTACACACTATATGCATAGACTACAATAAAATCTGTATCTATATTATATAAGCAAATTTTGTATTGGGTAAATTTGCACAAATTGGGTCACTTTTTGACACTGATAAAACTGCCAAAAGTGCCCCAATAATACACCTTTCATTATAATATAATGCCATAATTCATTACCACAGTGTAAATATAATACAAATTGCCTACTTTTCGATAATGATATTATCAAGTGTTCCAATCTACCTGAATCCATGCCTTATAATAATAACGATGATAACATTTTACACACTGTATGCAAAGACTACAATAAAATCTGTATCTATATCATATAAGCAAATTTGCACAAATTGGGTCACTTTTTGACACTATGATTGTCAAAAGAGTCCCAATTTACTCTATATATCATTAACAATAAATAACAAAAATCAATGATAAATGCATGAATAACCTGGCCCCTCCGCCTTGACTATCGCCTCAGGTGAGATGCAGACTCCTCGGTCGTACACAGGTAGCTCCTCGCAGGCCAGACTCTCCGGCCACGTGTGGTTGTACTTCTTCATGACCGGCTCGCAGCCGCACTTGGCCCGCTCGCACACGGACTTGCAGGGCTTGATGGGGTCGTGCTGGAAGTCGATGGTGCATATGGGCGCGTACATGGCGCACAGGAAGAACAGCAGGTCCGGGCTGCACTGGGTGCCCAGGAGCCCCTCGAACTGCTCGATGGCGAGCACGGCGTTGGCCTGCGTGCTGTGATGGAGGTGGTTGGGCATCTTGGTCATGTTCCACGGCATGGACCTGCACATGGGGATGCGGATGGGCTCGCAGGACGCGGCCGCGGTGCCTCGGGGGATCTCCAAGAGACAGGCGATGGCCAGGACGCAGATGAACATCTCGTAGGAAAACATGTTTTTGGTGATTAAAAAAAATACACAATTGAGAGACGACGCTATATATAATTCACCAAGGGCATGCGGAGGTCTTCTGGAGAGCTGGAGACTCTTGCGCGTAAAAGCTTCCCAAAACAAAGTTCCTCAAACTAACTTCAGCACACTGGAGTATTGCACCAGATACACAGAGAACGAAAGCTCTTTAAAAAAATTAATAAAAAATTCTCGCTGAAATGGAGGTAAAAAAAAAAAAAAGGATTTGTCTCCTGGAAATGCTCGTCGGGTTCCTCACTTCAGGAGCGCGCTGGTGAACTGATCTCTCCTCCAGCTCCTGCCGACAGAAAGCGACTGGAATCAGCTGGAGGAGGAGGAATAAGAGGAGGTGGGCTGGGGACATAAAGCAGACCACCTCCTCCTCCATCACTTCAGTCTCCCGTTGCGCCCTCAAACACAAGACTGTTGACTTACTGCCGTAAAAGACTTCCAAGACAAAAGCGCCGTTTGAACAAGTAAAATAGTACATAGAGTTGTGGACA
This sequence comes from Barbus barbus, assembly GCF_936440315.1. NCBI lineage: Eukaryota > Metazoa > Chordata > Actinopteri > Cypriniformes > Cyprinidae > Barbus > Barbus barbus. The sequence continues at coordinate 27,954,219 of NC_136738.1, read as the reverse complement.
TAAGGTGGTGTTAATTTAAAGGCAGACCTCTAATCAACATCGGTCTGTGTTGATTAGGACACTACAATAAGCTTAAACAAAATTAGAGAGGAGAAGGGTCACACTTTACATGTTCTTGAAGTGAATTTACAAAAGTAGCTAATGAACGGCATGCAATTATATTTGGAGCTGATATTTTTGCAATGTAGGCTAAGGCTTAACTTAAAATATGGAGACATTTTTGGCTATACTATAAATTAGCATCTACATGAAAATATAAATATCGTGAAATCAAACTTGCTTCTAATTTTGTGTCTTTAGCATAACGTTTATTTATTTACGAGTAAAATAAGGTTTATGGTTAACATTAATTTCAGGTTTTTGCATAGTCATACCTCAAACATGATTTCTTGAAGAAAAAAAATGCTAGTCGCTAGCAAGTTACTAAACAAAGACTACAACTACCATAAATATATCAGGTTATGTTCTTGACGAATCAGACATCCGTTTGTAGTCTTTATGTAGAAAATTGTTAGCATCTTACTTTCAGCTGCATTTTAGGAATGACTTCACAATCTGTTATACAACAAAATGTGAAAGTCTCCTCAAGAAATGTTAACTACACACCTTAATTTACTCATAAATCGAACAACTGCTAGGCTAAAAACCCATTAGAAATTTCTGAGGGAACTCATGAGTCAAATCCTAATTCTCTTCTGGGGTTTAGGACAATAAACAGCTCTTTTAAGCAAATTCATGAAGTGATACCCGTCCACCAGATGATATAATCACTGAAATAATGTGACAATGTACCACAAAATATCAATATGCTGTGAGAGCCAGAGACATGAATCTAGAACAGCTATGTAGCAAATGGGTTCAATTATGCAGTTACACCTGGAGAAATATGTTTTTTTGTTTCAGCAGCAACTTACAAATTAGGTTTTAACTATATACCTAAAAGGGTCAGGCACAACTTAAATGTGAAGCTAAAAACAGAGTGCAAACAAAAGGTAAAAACAAGTCCATAAAAGTATATCTAAAAACATCTGCACAGTGCCCCCTTTGGCTCATGTGAGAAGATTTAGATGAGCAGCCTCGGATCAAAGAAGTTCAGCAATGTTTCTGTCAGCTTGGACTAAAAACAGAATACGAAAAATGCTGTATATAGAAGCCATTTTTCATATTCCCACATAATACAGTGTCAAAATCACACATGCAACCTGTTAAAGGGTTCCCATACTTTTTGACAAATGAATTTTCCATAAAGTTGCTGGTGACCTCTGGATAAGGACTTTTAATAAAAAAAAAAAAACATCATAAAATTGAGAAAATCATTTAGACAAATATGTGAATTGGCTTGACTGAATTAAAACGAATCGACTCAAAAAGACAATTTACTGCTATTTCCAGGTTTTTCACGACTATCAGAACTACTTTACATCACTAAACAGCATTAAAGTGGACCAGCCAAACTGCATTTGACCTGATGTTTATTCATGTTAAGGAAGATACATCGTCATTTCCAAAAAATCCAAAACATATAAAACCGGTTAAGAGAGAGGAGGGGGAAAACAACTGATAAACATTCAATAAATATGTAAGAATGTTTATTGTAGCTCACAGACAAGTACAATGGAGTGTCAATGCCACAAGGCATCATGAAAGTTAGTTAAAAAATTATACTATGCTTTGTACAAACAACACACGGTTGCTTTTATAACATGTAGTTATGCACAATTCTGCCGTTTCAATCCAAATGAGATGCTGTTTTATCCATTAATTTGGCAAGTATGTCAAAGGAACACAAAGTGTAATGAAAATCAATGCAAATTCACGGGGGGGGGGGGGGGGGGGGATTGGAGAGAAAGCACGCCGTAACCCACACAGATTAGATCTAGAACAACATCAAAAAAAGAATCACTGTTTCATAGAGGCATCTGTTATCGTAACAAGCATTTAGCATGATGTAGAGTTTTTAATAATTCACCCTTGCCCTCCCCCCACGTCCCAACACACACAATTAACTATTTAATGTGTTTATTTCCATGTTTAACCATTGCAAATTAAAACACAAACCAAAAAAAATGGTCAAAATTAAACTTAGTGTCACTAGTTCCTGGGATCAAACTCGATTATTGTAAGTGGTCAATAAACAAATCATTTGTTTCCCTCTTTATTCAGTGTCATAAAAGTTTTGATCCCATTAAAAGTCTTGAACTGGTAAGACTATAACATTGGAGAATCCTACAGAGGAATATGGAATGAGGGCTGAAGTATCCGCCCCTCGAGTGCTCTACGCACGGGAACTCTTACGCGGAAGAAGACACAGACTGCTTGTACACAGCGTGGTAGGCGTTCCGGAGCAGGACGTACGGGAAGCAGGATTCCAAGAGGTCCATGGTGAGGAACGGTGATTCTTGAACGATCTAGACAAAAACAATCATGTTCAGAATCAGAACAGATGTCAGGGTGATGGGATTGGGAGGTTCGTGGGCTCATTCTGATAAAAACCCCTTCTTGCTTTCCATGACGCTCTAATTCAACGCATCCTGTAGATTGCGCTTCAAAGAGTGAAAAATCCCAGGGACAAATCCCCAGCAAGCCTTACAGATCAAAAGAGCTGCGTGACTCAAACAAACAACAGAAACGGTCCTTAGCACATTTCCCAGTCATCACATGGTAATGGACTTAAAAGAACCAAACCAACTGCTTTGGTGCGCACTATTTCTCCATATTGCCATCATTTTTTTAAGTATTTTCCCTATTCATTTTCTCCAGAGGGAGTTCAAAACTCTCCAGTTCTAAGCACTGAATCAAACCATTCCACTCTGAGAACAATCACATTATTATTGCATTTGGTTCAAGGCAACAAAGTTTATGAAGAAAAAAAAAAAAAGACAGACAATTCTAAGTAATATTGTTTATGGGGAAATGGACTATTTATGCCATAAAGCATTTTGAAGTTATGACAAAACTACTGACTTTAGTTCCAGCTAAATAGTTTAATTTTACTGCAAAAAATTATATATTATAATTTGGGATCAGTAAGATTTTAAATGTTTCTTATGCTCATCAAGGCTGCATTTATTTGATAAAAAGTAATATTGTGAAATATTATTGCCGTTTAAAATAAGCTTTGCATTTTAATATACTTCAAAATATAATTTATTCCTGTGAAGCAAAGCTGAATTTTCATACTTGAGTCTTCAGTGTCATATGATCCTTCAGAAATCCTTCTAATATGCCGACTTAACCAACTGTTATGCTGCTTAATATTTTTTAGGACCTGTGCTACATTTTTCAAGATTCTTTGATAAATAAAAAATTAAAAAGAACAGTGTTTATTCAAAATAGAATTTGTGTTACAATAATACACCACTATTCAAAAGTTTGGGGTCAGTAAATGTTTTACTTTTTTCCAGCAAGGATGTTAAGATTTCTACTTTGATGAATAAAAAGTTAAATAGAACAGCATTTTTTCAAAGAATTAAATAAAAAATTATCACAGGTTCCAAAAAAATATTACGCACCACAGCAGTTTCAATACCGATAACAAATAAGCATATTAGAATGATTTCTGAAAAATCACGTGACACTGAAGACTGTAGTAATGGCTGGTGAAAATTCATTGCTGCGTCACAGAAATAAATGACATTTTAAAACATCATAAAATAGGACACCAATATGAGAAACCGCAATAATATATTGCACAATATTACAGTTTTCTGCATTTTTGATCAAATAAATACAACCTTGATGAGCATAAGAGACAACCATTAAAACAAACATTCAAAATCTTACTGATCCCATACTTTTGAACGGCAGTGTATATATAGTCCCATGCTCATTTACACCGATCAAAAATACAGTAAAAACTATTTAAAATTAGTGTTAATCGCATCCAAAATAAACGTTTGTTTACATAATATATGTGTGTGCTGTGTATATTTATTATGTATATATAAATACAAACACATGCATGTATATATTTAAGAAAAATTGTGTTTATATATTAAACATTTATATATAATAGAAAATATATAAATATATATGCATGTAAATATTTCCAAAATATATGCTGTATATGAGAGTATGTATATATACACATAATAAATACACAAAGCACACACAGATATTCTGTAAACAAAAACGTTTATTTTGGATGCGGCACCATTTAAAATGTAATTTAATCCTGTGATGCAAAGCTGAATTTTCAGCATCATTCCTCAGAAATCATTCTAATATGCTGATTTGGTGAAGCATTTATTATTCACTGATGAAAGCAGTTTTTGCTGCTGAATATTTTTTGGTGAAAATCGTGACATTTAGATTCTTTGACGAAATGGTTAAAAGTTCAAGTTCAAGTGCATTTATTTAAAATGCATTTATTTAAAATGGAAACCTTTGAAATATGTCATTTCAACAAGTATGGGAAACAGACTTAACATAATTTCTTCAGACTTAATCAGTTCTCTTTAATAGACCTTTTTATTTTTTGAAAATTTGAAACCAGTTGCTTTCACAGAAGTATATATCATATATACTTAAAAACCTCAGCATATGATAAATCTGTCTTGAATAATTAATACATTATCATTAAAAACTGATACGTCTACAGGGAATATGATTGCACACCATTCTGAAAGGCTGTCTTTTGTCTTGTAACGGAGGTGTGGATTCACTCACCATGTCCAGGAGCAGGTAAACAGACTCCCTGTTCCGTGTAGTGGTTTTATCCGTCTCCTGTCCAATCTTCAGCAGGCTGGAGGAGGCGAGCTGTGGGAGAGAATTACAGTTTTATTAAGCTGCAAAGTCCCAGAGAGAGAGAGTGTTTATTGTTGACATGTTAACGTAAATCGCATGTTGTGTCGTAAAAGTATTGGAAACAAAAAAGCCAGGATTTAGAACAATTACAGCTAATTCTGTTACTTACGGCGAGGAACTCTTTGAGGCGATCCTCTATGCTGCCCTTGTGGATAGTGAACAGAGCAGCGGCAATCTGGTTTATCGCTTTAGCCAGACAGTGAATGTTGTTGCAGTGACCTTAAAAGATTTATAGAGAGTTAACACACACAAGATAAATGCCACGCGCATTAAAACGCGTCGTTCCAGCAGACCGCAGTTCAAACCGCTCAGATGTAATCGGATTTCATTCACAGCGGTTCAGCACGAGTCTGAAATGTAAAAATTGGTACCTTCTATTGCGGGACTGTACTGTGACATCACGTTGCTGGCCAGGGTCGGCATGGAAACGGCCACGAAGACCATCAACAGGCAGGCGATCTTGTACTCCTCCTCCGGGCTAATATTTTCTGTTACAAAAAGAGAATTGAGTTCATGAATTTTCCTTTAGGTAACTCTGAGAAATACTGATGTGCTGCCACTGTGAGATGGCAGGGAACTTGCAGCGATTGCATTACTCTCTCTGGACAGTGTCCGAAAATCTGCACGAAGAGCCAAGAAAAACGGCACTAATGTCCAAACATTAACTCTTATTTATGTTATTAGCGCAACAGCATTTGGAAGTGATTCAATTAAGTCTAGTTTGAGTTGACTCGCTATTTAGATAGTAAACTGAAGACGTTTGGATTTAACCATCAGGGGAATAGAACAAAAACATCGGTGCTGGCCAAGAGGCCTTGGAGGGTCTGGGCTGCCCTGAGAAAATGAAAGCTGTTCACTGGAGAGCTTTGCTCAATTCTGGGGAACTGCTGTGTGGAATGAGGTACGTTTAAGTGCACAAGGCTCTTCTCAGGAAGCTGATTCCTCGAATGGGCTCTAATGCCTGATGAGGGTTTGATAAGCAATGCTGGACAAATGCATCTCCAAACAGCTGTGTGAGAGAAGCTACTTTGAAACTAGCTTCACAAACTATAGCGATACACATCATTGCACAAGCATTGGGTACAAAAAAAATTACAAAATGTTAAGACTAGTGCAATACACTGCAATTTTATACATGCTACCATTTAATATATTAATTTACATTTTAAACAAAAGCACTAAATATATTCTATACTCTGATGTAAAAATACCGTACAAATATTGAAATATTGATTTAAAAGTGTCAGTTTTCCATTAATATATTTTAAAATTTATTCTTGTAATGGTGCTGCTCAATTTTCAGCAAGTTGAAAATAGTTGCCTAATTTGTGAAAATTTTCAGGATTCTTTGATTAGTAGAACATTCAAAACAGCATTCATTTCAAATAGAAATCTATTTATATCATTATAAAGGTTATTGTGGAGCAGTTTAATGCATCCTTGCTAAACAAAATAAAGTATTAATTTCTCTTACTTTCAAAATAAAAAAAAACACATTTGAATAATAAAGGTAAAAGAATACATTTAACATTAAGTAATTTTTTTTTAAATTACATAATATTTATATAACCAAGTATAATATTAAAAATATTGTGATAAACAGCAGCATTTAACTGAATATTTCCATTAAACAATGATGTAAAATGCCTTGCATAGACTCTTTTTTGAACCAGTTAACTGAAACAACCTGTCCAAATGAACTAATTCAATAAAATGAAGTGTGTTTGATTATTGCCTCAGTTTGCATGTCTGTTTGCAGCATTTATAGATCAACCTGCTCAAAATGTTGCTTTATTATGGTAGTACCTCTAATATCAAGGCCTAATGTCTAGTTTAACACATCCTTTGTGGTGGTGGAGAAACTATGACACGAAATGGGCTGATGGCATAACATTTGCCAAGTTCAAAGGTCTATTAAAAAGACTTCGGTCTCTTTAATGCATAGTCTGTGGTGGTCAAGAAACCACACCGCGAAATGGGCTGATGGCACAACAGGTGGCTCATTGTCCTATATACTAAATTTAATGGTTTCTTGTGCACATTTTCACTAAAAAAAAAAAGAAAAAGAAAAAAAAGTGGCCTAATGCTTAGAGAGTCAGACTCGTAACCTAAAGGTTGCGGGTTCGAGTCTCAGGTCCAGCAGGGATTGTAGGTGGGGGGAGTAAATTTGCAGCGCTCTCTTCCAGCTTCAATACCACGACTGAGGTGCCCTTGAGCAAGGCACTGAACCCCCAACTGTTCCCCGGGCGCCGCAGCATAAATGGCTGCCCACTGCTCCGGGTGTGTGTTCACTGCTGTGTGTGTGTGCACTTTGGATGGGTTAAATGCAGAGTACAAATTCCGAGTATGGGTAACCATACTTGGCCACAAGTCACATCACATAAAAGTCTGTATATTTTTTTATTTTTGCAAAGGTCCTTGAGTTATGTAATACAGTGCTAAGAACATAGTGTGAAGAAACCCAAAATTTTGCATAATGAAAAAGTGCACCTCAAATTCATTCAGTCATATTTGGCGATCACTAAAGAATCACTACACAGCTGCCAAGTTACGGGCAAAGTGATGACGTTTCAAAGACAGCTGAGTACTATCACACAACAACAACAAAAAAAAAAGTTAAGTGTCGTTTTCGTTAGCCAATCTTCAACCCTGAAAACGACACTCATGAGACAGATCTCATATGCACAGATATTTTTTATTATTTTTAACTCTTGAGGTTGTGGTTAAGATTGGCCTGGCCAAGTGAGGTTTGAAGCTTTCTTGTGAAATCATTCACCACAGAAATAATAAGACATGGTAAATTGATACTGTGACCAAAGTGAATATGGGTGTGGATGTAATGTATGTTTCTGAGTGTGTATTATAGCATGAGGTTACACCGTAATCACAGTGCAAGCGAGCATCCCAGCGCTGCAGTACTTGACCAGATTAGACCCGATATAAACCATGTGATACCACTTAACGTTTCAACACAAACCAAACCTTTTTTACAGCCAGCTAGCTTGCATCCAAGGTCTTAATACAGGGATTTCTGGTAAATCATTTGGCATGAAATGGCCTTTAGATTTGACTTGCACTTTGGAAAAAGAATTCCAGTTCAACTTTTCTTTCAAGTATGTGCACACCGACGTCACACTTTGTTAACTGCCTATTTTGTAGCAAATGCTGATGAAAGCTGAATTCCGAAAGTAGACGCTCTGCGTTCTAACAAATCTAGAGCAAAAACACCTGATGCGTATCGGCACATCGGCAAAATCTGCACTTTCTTAAGAGGCCAAAACCAAAGAACTTCCAGTTACGCCATTTTATTTTCCTCTGACTGGGAAAAAACCGAGCCAGTTTATATTTTGATGCCAAAAAGTTACATCTGGGTTAGAAATGGCCTGATGCGCATTGCCATCTCAAAAGGTCTGAAATAACCTACCAGACTTCTGGGAAGACAGAGCCACTACCAGAGCAGGGTCGATCTCACAGGGCAGGCCTGCCGCAGAAGACAGCTCGTACACGTTCATGGCGACCTGAGGAAAGGGAGAATTTCAGGTCTGGCGGCCCATCGTTACTGCTGACGGCAAGTCTGAGCGTCACCTACCTTCATGTCAGTTTCACGAGGAATGTGGTCTTTGAAGTCTTCCACGGAGCTCACCAGGAAGGGAATGTGGCAGGACAGCACCTGGAGAAAAGGATACATCTGTGATTAGAACTTATTAGGACAACGACGTCTTCAAACAAAGGAATAGTTAACCAAATTGTTTATTTTACAAAATATTTGGAAAAAAAAAAGTTTTTACTCAACCTCACTTCATTCCAATGCTGTATTATTTTATTTCTTCCTTCAAACACAAAAATCAGAAGAATGTCTGAGCTGCTCTTTTCCTTACAATAAAATGGGACAGTAATTCACACCAACAAGCTTTGAAAATGACAAAAAAACAAAACAAATGTAGTCTATATGACTTGTGAGCTACATTCAAAGTCTTATAATTTCATATACATATTTATGAATAATGATTGTCTGTAAATTTCAATTATCGTTTACAGAGAATCTCTTACTGTAGCTCTCATTCACACTTATGCATATTCAAACTTGTCATGTGACACGTGACAACCAAACTGAAGTATCTTCAGGTGGCATATTTGAAAGTTTTATTTTAGCATTATTTATATTCTATTATAGTATTTAATAATTGGCATTAGGTTTTATTTGTACATTTTCATTTTCCATTTTAATAAATTTATGTACTTTAGTCATTTTTATTAGTTTTTTTTATTTATATACATACACATATATATATATATATATATATATACACATATATATATATATATATATATATATATATATATATATATATAAATAAATATATAATTCCAGTTACTATTAGGGTTTATATAAATTTTATATAAAAATACAAATTTTATTTTTATATAAAATGTCTTATTTTTTTTTCTTTTTCTTTTTGGAGCTTGGCAGTACAAATAATCATCCATGTGTACTGTATGAAAAAAAGCTCGGACATTTTACTTTACACCTTGTGCATTTCATGGAAACAATAAAAAGCTAATACAGGATTGGAATGAGCAAAATCTCAGCTACGAGATGTATAACATCCTTGTGTTAAGCTGAAACGATGTCCATGTGAGTGAGGAGCGAGTCATGAAAGAAACCAGACGTCTGGATAACAACTCACATCTCTGAGAGCTTCCTGAGCCAGAGAGCGGAACGACAAAATCACGCCGATGATGGTCATCCGTTTCAGCACGCTGTCAACCGCTACAGAAATAGAAGACAAGGCATATTAATAAGTTCCAAAAATAGGCCATTTTCTTCCTTTAGAACCACTAAAAATAGGTCTGCAGGTGGAGTGTATACGAGTCACATTCCTCAGACGGGATTTTTAAATTCCTGCTCACATTTGAGCTCAGTAATATGACTGTATGAGGACAAGCCATAACAAATAGCTCTGTGTAGAGGGCCTGTCTGCAGTGAGAAGGGGCCGGTGGGTATTATTACAGCTCTTACCATGACATTCCAAACAGCTACTGTCTAATACAGGGCTTTTCCACCTGTGGTGCATGGACATGACTGTAAACTTACAATCTTTACACCATCTCAATTTTGATATTTTTGGAGTTTTATTCGTCATTTCTGACCTTGTCTCACAATATTAATTTTAAAGCTTTGTGTCAGTCTACAAATCATTCTAATATGCTGATTTGCTGCTAAAAAACATTTCTTATTAGCATTAATATTACAACAGTTATGCTGCTTAATATTTTTATAAGGGGGGAGTGGTGTGTGGCCAAGTACGGTGACCCATACTCGGAATTTGTGCTCTGCATTTAACCCATCCAAGTGCACATATACCCGGAGCAGTGGGCAGCCAATGCTGTGTCGCCCAGGGAGCAGTTGGGGGTTCGGTGCCTTGCTCAAGGGTCTCACCTCAGTCGTGGTATTGAGGGTGGAGAGAGTGCTGGTTATTCTCTCCCCCGCCTACAATCCTAAAGTCGATTGAACTTATTGAATATATATATAAAAAGTCCCACAACTGATACGCACATGTGAGCCGCTTAAAGAGTGCTGCCATATGGTCCGGCTTGTCGAAGCTGGTCCTCATCTGGGTCAGAACCTCCACATTGTCCACCACAAGTTTCTGTAAGGGTGACAAAAGACACTATGATGAAAAAGCAGAAAAATTACGATAATAGATCTGAAGCAGTCTGTACATCTTTCCAGGAGGACATCATAAGCTACACGCACCTTTAAAGGAATTCAATACTAATAACAGCATTTATGACAACGTTGATTACCAGAAATTAATTTTAATTCGAAAATCAAAACAAATGCTGTCGATTGAACCCAGAAAATTACTTTTTACATCTAAACAGAATAATCTTGAACAGAAGCAGATTTAAGATATGAAATCGCCTCAGACGGGAACAGGAAAGAGTTAGCACGTCAACAAATGATTTGCGTAATTTGAGCTCTAAGAGAAAACACGTTCTGCATTAAAATCCTTTGGTGAACATAGTGCAGAATAGAAGTGCAAAATAAACCATTTCACTCCACAGCTGATTGTGGGTCAGATAGGAAACTTGGTTCTTTTTTCCCCAAATTACTTTCAGCTGAAGGAGAGAGGCTTGCATGTTAGAACATCACTGACATGTGCCAAGCCTGTGTTCACACACTTGGTGGTGGTTGTTGCTCAAGAAATGTTTATAATACAGAGGGCTGTTTCAATTATATATATCACGCATTTGCAAACCTGCTCCCATTAATGAAATGAAAACAACAAAAAAAGCAATATACAGATACTCCACAAGAAAAAGAGAAAAGCAGTCCATTCCTTTATCATTGTGTCAGGGAGTGCAAACAATACACCATTCATACCCCACGAGGAAGGCTTTACCTTCAATGTAATCAAACTAGCATTTGGTTCAGGTTTGATCACAGTTCCCGTTAATTCATCATTGCTGACAGTAACTCAGAGTGAGGGGAAGTGCTACCTAAACTCTGTTCCCAGAAAACAGGCCCACATGGAATCTGTGGCTGCAGTAATCCTCAGAAAGCCATATATCCACAAAATTAGGACATCCAATCATTCAAAAAGTTTTATGTAACCTCTTGTGTTTTGGTTTTACATAATTGGATAATTTAATCATGTTTTACAAACGTAGTTCTGTCAGCCACGTTTTAAGGTCATGAGCTATAACACATTGTACCATGTAAAAAAAAAAAAAAAAAAAAAAAAAAAAAGAGAATTTTACATAGTTTTTCTTAAAAACACATACACATATACATATATATATATATATATAAAAAAGCCCACAGATTCAGACAAGACCTGCCAGTAAGTCAAAGTGACTTTTTCCTAAAGAAAAAAACAAATACATACGCAAGTTATTAAAAAAAAGCCAAACTGATGTTATCAAATAAATAATTTATTTAGGTAGTTAGTATGTTTTTGAGTCTGGGCCTGCCGGTGAGTCTAAGTGACTGTGGGAATCACTGTTCAACAGGAAGACTAAAAAGAGGCTCTAATTGCTCTCAGGCAGTCTCCAACAGAGATCTGTGCTTCCTAAACACTTTCAGTGGAAAGCAAAGACGTCAGAACTGCGACTAGCCTAACGATGTGACCTTTCACCTCAGAGACCCCTTATCGCTCACCTTGAGTTCAGCCACCTGGGAGGAGATGTGCCACATGAGGCTCTCGCTGAGGAACTTCATCCCGTACGGACCCAGCAGCTCGGACAGGGAACGCATTTCTGAGAGACAAAGACAAGAGCTTTTAGACGTGCTATGACAGTTTGAGTGTGAATATAATCACGTCCAGCTGAAGATTGTGTAATGTTTCTAAACAAGGAAATCCTTTATCCAAAGTGTCTTTGTGGAGTGCTTTTTCCCCTCACCAGATATGTCAGAATACTCCTCCGCATTAAAGGTGAGCTCATTCTCTGTGGGCAAGTTGACGAAGGCCTTCATGGCAGGAAAGTAAGCGATGTGACCGTTGCTAACCTGCCGCAGGAGAGTCTCCAGATACCTGCACACAGATTAACACCAAACCAAATTTCATTATGACATCTTTATTTAGCTATTATTTTTAAAGACTATTACAACATATTAACTTGTTTGAACCTGTTATGTAGCACTTTGTTTGCCAAAAACATGAAATTAATTTTAAATATCCAATTTATGTTTTAAAGACTAATTAAATTGCTTAAGTTTTATGCATTCATTTAATCTTCACCAGTTTTGCTGGTTTAAATTGTATTAAATAGTAACACACAGAAATCAGAAAAAATAAAATGCAATTCATAGGGCCCTTTGAGCGAGATACTAATGGTCTAATCCGATTCAATGATCTATGCTAAGCCAAGCTAAAAGTGCTACCGCCAGACCCGGAGATCGGCTGAATGGATTCAAAGTAAAACTCAGGTAAAACTCAACTCAGGTAAAACTCAACTGTTTAACTCTAGGGGAGTTGTAAAATGAGCCTATTTTCAAATAAAGTGGAGTGTTCCTTTAAAATGTAAATTAAACCATTAAAAAAGGAACCCACAAAAATTTAAATTAAGATTTCGTAGGCCCCTTATAAATATACTTCAAAACCATTAAATACTTATTAATATATAAAATATAGTTATTTACTGTTCAAGTTATAATTATATAACTGTTTAGTCAAGGCTGTCTGTTAGGAGTGCTTTTTGTGGCTTCCTATGTAGAGGGCTCTAAATCCGTCACTTAAGAGGTTCTACTTCAGTTAGGACGTCTTAGAAGGCAGCAGCCTATGCAGGCAGTATACTTGGTTTTGGAACCATTCTGGAATGGGTGTGTAGAATCTCACCAGTTGGTGTAGAGGCTGGTGATGGTTGGTTCTCCGTGGCTGTCGAGGTGTTGGGTCTGCTGCAGCAGCACGTTGTTGAACACTCTTGTGATGTCAATCTGCACATAATTCTCGATGGACTGCAGCACTGTCATGTAGGCCCGCACGCTGGTGAGCAGCTCTGATGGTTTGGCAATCTCCTGTGTAGCCTGGTTGTACATGGTCATCCCGACTATGGACCTGAGAGACAGTTACAGAAATGGTCAACAAGGCCTGAATAACAAAAATGAACCGCCCCTACTGACTTTAGCATATGTCTCTGGTTTTATTGCACAATTGGTGCATATAATGCTAAAGGAACAAACTGATTATTTTTGTAATATTTTATCAAAATGCATCCTTCTACACCTCATCAAAAACATTTCTGCTGATGTAATCAAGACCAAGCAGCAAAAAAAAAAAAAAAAAAAAAAAAAAAAAAAAAAAAAACACAATCTAAATGAATAAACAATCCAATAAAAATCCCAATGGATGAAATCAATTTCCTATCTTACATAATTTCCTAGTAAATGTTCAGTTTCACTCAGAAATAGTTCCCATTTGAAAGTCATTAAACCAAACATGAAATACTGCAAAACTAACATTTTAAATGAAATATTGATAGCTAATCGATATCGACTCAAATCGAAACCATAAAAATCGAATCGCAGAATTGGTCACAATACCATACATATACATACATATACATACACACACACATACACATACATATATTCATATATATATATTTTAGATTATTTCAATTAATGTTTATTTCAAGCAATGATTGTTTTTCTTTATAAAAAAAATTATTCTTTAGTTTTTGTTTCAGTTTAAGTTAATAATAATAACCCTGTAAACAATAAACCTTAATTAGTAGAATATTGTTGATGTTGTTGTTATTATTAATTATACAAGTAAATAACCCTATGTAAAAACTGTGATCACCCCCCCCCCCCCTCCCCATTTAAAATTTGGAGCAAGTTATGACATTTTGATAAAGGCTTATGAAGACAAACTATTTTTTCTTTGGAATAACATGGCTCAATGAAACATTCACAGTAAGACCTGGACTATATGTTAAAGTAAACAGGGTCAATTTGGACTTGGTTATGTGGTGTTGTTCGGAGAGCAATGGTGGCCACTATAAACAGATCCATAACCACAATGACCTGAATCAAGGCTATTTACCCCGTCAGATGGAAATGGGTAATAACAGCACATGGTTGGGTGGTGAGATCTGCTAACGGGGCCTCTCACTGCTGAGAAGCATGGCCACATGAGGGGTTCACAGCCCGGGAGAGAGGGGCCAGCCAATGTATCCGCGTCAGAGTTTTGAATCCAACAGTGGAAAATACCTGTTATTCCTCGGCCTGATGTTTATTTAGTTGGACAAGCGCTATTCTGGAACCGTGTCAAAAATCATGCTAACCCAAACTCTCACCGCTAGTCCAATAAATTACACAAATCGAACAATAAACCCAAGAGGCTCTTTAAGCTGTTGAGTTCTCAGCTTAATTAATAAGGGAGAGCTGGACGACAATTTTCCTTGACATAAAACACAACAGTAACTCTCCCCTATGAGGCAAATCAATATGATTGATGCTAGTGCGGAACGAGAGTGGATAGACCTCATCAGGAAGGGAGGACTGTGGGAAACCTGATAGATAAAACGAGCAGTGATGCATGTACGCAGGTAGCGGCCAAATTCAGTTCAAGCTATTGGGATGTTTAGACTCACAGAATTCAGGAAAAAGTCTCACTACAACAATGTTTTGTATATGTATACAATTTTATGCATTCTTATATACACATATACACACACATACATTTACTATAAATATATAAATTATATTACGATACTTTTTAAATTTTGTAATATATAATATAAAATACTTAAAATACAAACACACACACACTTACACAATCAGTAGAGATAGAAAGTCCCTTTTATTTGTGAACTAATTAATGAACTAGATTATCCAAAAATAGGCATTACCATGTGGTTATACAATATATAATGCATTTTTTCCCCCACAGAATGTCCAAAAATTAATAATTACCTAATAAACCAAGATATTTTGGTCATTTCACCCAGCCCGAGGTAGTTCAACTTACTTAGTGAAGCGGATCTCCAGGTGGGAGGTCAGGTACTCGCGTGGGGTGAAGGTGTGCTCCCAGACCATCATGTTGGGGACGTAGTTGATGGAGAAGCAGAGCTCTGACAGAGCAGTGTGCAGTTTGTCCAGACTGTACAAAAACAACAACAGACAGCAGCCTTAAAAACTAATTTCCTTCAGATTACACAGTCAATCAGGGAAAGCTTCACCAGCACTATAGCGCTGCTCACTATGGGGCCACACCACTCCCAAACTGTTACTACTACTGCTCATGCGTGTCCATAACAGGCTTTAGGATAAATCCATTTTATATTATAAGGAGGATCCGTTTGAATGTCTGCTGAATGTGAGGATAATACAGAAAAGGCCCCCAGCAGGGTTTTGTTTAACACAGCGATTCTCCACTGGTAAGATCTAATAGGTTCGCAGACATGCCCGCCCCTCATTGTCGAGAACCATGAATTACAGAAACTAGTACAAGGTAAAAAAAAATATGACCCAGACTGAATTAAATATGAGTAACAAGTGCTTGATTAAATGTAGAAGAGCAGCGAGTTTCATCCTTACTTGGTGACCAGGAGTCTGTTCTTCCTCATGCTCTCAACACCAGGCTTTTCTCTCTCGGGTTCCCCCTTCTTCCCAGTCTGCTTTTTCGACTTCTTGTTCACGGCCTGACTGATGGTTTTGGCACAATGTTTTGGCAGTAGCTGTGCAGAAAAGCAACAGGAAACAAGCCCCTTTTTAAAGTCAACATGAAATCAAAATTGGCCCCATTTACTTTCTTAATACAAGTTCCTGGTAATATTGTGCACAATTCATCAGTGCATGTAATTTTAAATGTGCGTTTAGAGTTGGGAATAGAAAAGTCTTAACTTTTTCTTCAAATACCGGAACTGAATGATTTACATATTAAAATAAAGAACCATGGCAAATTAAATTGTGAGCTTGAGTTGTGGGCCTGCAGCCTGAACAAGATGTAATGAAAGCTTGGGTGTGCGGAAATAAAGCCCATAAATAGCTATATTTCTGTTGCACGCAAAAACATTCAGCATTGACAGTATAGTCTGACTCATGAACAAATCAGTTTGAATCGGTCACAGTGGTTCTTAAATGACTGAATCACTTGCCTTGAAATTAAGACATGATTCTGTGAAATGCACATTCTTGTTTTTTAATACATGAGTTTTGCATATGGTAAACTGAACTGAACCACAATTTATAAAAAGCAGAAAAATATGATTTTTTTGTAATAAAATTCAATACCCTGCTCTGCCTCTGACACAACATTCCTTTTTGTTTGACAAATCCAAATCCCTCTAATTTTTCAACTCCTCTCCTCCAATGACCTGTAACATACACTTTCCACCATCCAATCAAATCCTGATAGATAAAATCAAGACCTACCCCAAGTCTTTGCAAATTTAATATCTTGTTTTAATAGAAAATATATCAGATTACAGAGGGAAAACAGTTTTGATGTTGACCTTAAGACTGTAATTCCTGTAAATGTGACTTCCACAGTCCAGACAAGAGCAAAGCTGGAAGTGACTTATGAGCTGCTGTCCTGTTTCCTTACAACATGAAGGGGGGGGGTGAGGGGTGGGAGTAAGTGTATTCATTAAAACTGACCGTATGTCATCGAATCAGTGCTGTCAACTGTGTCCAGGAAATCAATCACTGTTTAATTTCATTGTAATGATCATATTGCAACGGAATGGAACAATCCTGGTGAATCTGCAGAACTCTTTGTAAACCCAGTTAAGTTTGTTAAAATCCCAGATATGACATGGAAAATTCCAGAACTCCCAAAAGTCCCTCTGTGATTTGGCAGCGCTGAAAGCATGTGTGTGCGTCACTGACCTGGTCGCTCAGGGTGCACTGCTCTGTGCATATGTCTGTGATGAGATTGCGGGCTTGCTTGGCCATCTCGTCCAGGAACATGTTGCAAAGGGACAAGCTGCGGTCTCCGATGTGGTGCCTCTGCAGGGAGGAACAGACAAAGAGACATTAGTGGAGATTTCCCTTAGTACAACCACAATGTTAAGCTAGACTTTTGATTTTCAGTATAAGGTACGATTCACTTTGCAGTGTACATTTAGTATGGGCAGTGTGAAGCTGCCAATGCATCAGGTGTGTCATTTTTGCGCCACAAACAGAATTACAGTTCTATTTGGTTCTGGTACAGGAAATATATCCTTTACCTTTAATATCAGCTGTAAATTACAATATGGCTCAAGTGGCCACCTGTTACAGCCATCTGTAAACAAGGCCTTAAACTCGCAAAGCACCACCCAATTAAACAGGATGGGGTCATCTGATGGATGCATAAACAGATTTTGGTGTTTAGGGGCAGGGCAGGTCAATCTGAAATGGCCTATAACTTCACACACATAGACATAAGCAAGATTTTTAGGGTAAGAAATGAATGTTGAGTTCCAGCAAAGACTTTGTTCTTTTGAATTTTCTATTCAGCTTTGCCATCACATGAATTGAATTTTAAACTATATTAGATTGCAAAACAGTTACTTAAAATTGTAGTGCTATTTCACTACATTCCTGTTTTTACTGTATCAAATGAATGTAGCCCTGCTGTGCATAAGACTTCTTTCAAAAATATTACAAAAAAGACCCCAAACTTCACATATTAATCTGAATGACTTGAATTATTTGGACCAGGGTGGAGAAACGTCTTATTTGTCAGCATGCCCATGGATCACTCATGGACACAGTTAATGGCATGCTGTCAGAGGCTGAAACTACTCCAACATAAGCTGCTCAGGTGAATTTGGCTCACAGTGAGGTGCTGTTTGTGACCCGTCCATGTGTAAGTGAGGCTCTTTGTTATGGCCCAGCTGGTCTCGTTGCCTCAACTCCCTCCCCAGAGCAAACAGTGCATACTCTCTAAATTTCTAATGCAAAACAACCTTTGCCCCTGTGTGGAGCTGAAGCCTCCGGCTCCTGCACCGTTTTGACGAATCCCAAACATCACATAGGAGGCCTTCACGACAAACAAAAAGTGTAATTTAAAGCTTTGGTGGCTCGACTCAGATTTGGCGAGTGCTCTCATCATCCGTTCATAACCCAAACATTCTGCCCCTGCTCTTCGTGGGCATCCGAGGGGAAGAGTCGGAGACAGTGCAGGTTGGAAATAACACATCTATCCGACGTGATGCTGAGGCTAACCTCTGCTGAAGCACCGTAATCTTTTGTTGTTTCTCTAAACCGCTGTAAAAAGTTTTCTGTGCGAGGATGGAAATATTCTTGGAAACTTTTAGTGCTTTTCCAACATAAATAAAGCTTGCAGCTGTCCAAAGCTGTGTGGAGTGGACATAGGAGGAAGACCATTTCAGAGACATGCTGAGAGAGGGAGTTTCATGTTTGAATAAGGGAAACCCAAGCCTTCTATGGCTCAATAAATCTCTTTTATTCCTCTAAGTGCTCTCAGACAGCTCAATGTTCAGGACCCGCAATGACATGAGAACGCTCATTGTGCTGTTTGTTTTGGTGCCGTTTGTCCACCAATTAGGAGAGAAAATGTGGGTTTATTTACCAAATTAAATTGGATATTGGAGGGTACGATGTTTGGCAGGAACAAACACTTGGTGAATGTGCCGGCCGTATAACGGCGGGGGGGAAACAGGAATCTGTTGTGCTCCTCATGTGTGCGGAGGGGCTTCCATATGCCCCCGGGGAGCCTGGGTAGCTGCACCGGCGTATGGTTCAATTACAGATTTAATAAATCATGCTTTTCAGCATTTGGTTTTCTATACACATCCTGATACACGGACCACAGTGCTCAATGCTGCGTGTTGGGACATTCCAGCTCTAGTAAACTCGTGGAGCCTTCCGGATTCACAGTACGACTCCATCCTGAACCCTCGTATGGGTCGCGGCTAAGCCGTGGTGAGACCCAACAGAGAAGAGGAAAGATCTTTTCCAAACTCCTCTTCTCAAAAGTAACACTGACCATATTCACTAGGGGACATTCACAGACACATAAAACACAGTTTTTTCCAAAAACACAGAGCCTGCATAGAAACTAAACCAGAGATTTCAGGACAAGGCAAACAGAATATATAATCTGAACAAATTAAATAAATTAACTGTGAACTGATTTATAATAGACAAAGCAATTACACAAAGTTAAAAATTGACATTTGTCTAAGTACAAACTAGAGACATATATTTAATATATACATAACATGTGAAAAATGTCATAATATATGATTTTGTACATAGTGAGAATTATTTTAAAAAAATCAATTTAAATCATCCAACAACTTGATTAAACCAAAGCTTTGTCATCTTCAGAATACTAATCTCACTGATATCTACAAAAAAAAATTATCAGTTACAGATCAGATCGGTTTACTGAAGTGAATCTGACATTTGTACTCCTCTTGGGGCCTTTTGGACTGATTCCAGGTCAGTGTGACTCACCTCTTCAGGGCAGAGCTCATGGGTGCAGCTCATAAAGTGGGTGCAGAGCAGAGGGAAAGAGATGGAGTATCGAGACTGGGACGGCAGTTCGAGACACTGCTGGAACATCTTTTCAAAGGCGCGGCTGTAAAAGCTATCAGAGACAGAGAAAGAGAGAGAAAATGGGCTGCCAGTTCACTTCACCGTCTGGTACAGTCATATCTAATCAGTTGAACGAACGCCCCTGTCCGCTTTCCACCCAGCATGAAAGAGAAATATCTAAAAACAAGAGGCACAACAGACAGTTGCTATGGCCTTCTGAGAACAGATATGCCTTCTGCCAATTGTGGAGCTGGCGTTACACAGTGTTTCCCGCGCCATTGCTGAATCGACAGCGTCACGGCAAAAAGGAATCATATTTTGCCCAAGTTATGAGCTTGCAGTCTGAATTAAAATGTACCAAAAAAAATTATAAAACAATTTTGCATGGTCTTTGCTGGTTGCTTGCAAAATTAGACCATTAAATGAATAAAATAACTAAATCATTATAAATTGGTCAAAATATTCTAATTTCAAGTTTGAATTAAAATAACAGATCATTCAATGAACCAGAGCAGCTGCAGAATTAACAAACTCACACAATGAACTGCAAGCCAGCGTAATTTGTATACATTTTCTGACTTTATACTGATTTCTAAAGCCACTTTTTGCCTATTCATTGTTTAACTGTAATCACATTAATCTTTGAATGATCTTTTCTCCGATGGAAGGTCATACCAGAAAATGGAAAGGTCAGAAGTCTCCACAAGCATCTCCACCAGAGAGTCCACCATCTTGGTGTGGAAGATGATGGTGTTCATCATTTTTCCCAGCTCCCTGTGATCAGCCAGTCCTAGAGAGGCCTTGGACACGCTAGTGTAAGCCTAAACACAAAGACAGACATCATCGTTAGCTTTCATCTTTAAAGTTCATTAATTATTCTGACAACTTTTCACAATCTATTCTCAAAGGCTGAGCTTGGTGGGCTTGATTTCCATGAGCAAATCCTCAAGCAAATCAAGAGCATCGAATCAGATTGGAAACTGGACCAGGGTAGAGTCTGAAGAAAAGTGTGGTTTGATGTTTTACCATATCATTAACTTCTGAGAAGGCTTTCTGGGAAATATTTTCGTAAACTTGATACTGTTGAACCAGACAATGTCCAACCAACACAATTTCCTCTCTAGCATACAAGATCAAATGAAGACAGTATGCAAAACAGATTCCCTCTTTGGTGTTTAAGTAAAAAAAAAACTTTTTTTGCAGCAAAACAGCTGTGCCAGCCAGTGCGTTCAGCTCTTGGACAACTTGAACATAAGTAGTGTGAGAAAACTCAAGCAAATGAGGACTGCACACGCCCTGCCCTGGCTTTCATCATCTAAAGATCAGCCAATTCAAAGAACGCGGCATGCCAGGATGATGCCACATGACATTCAGCAGGTGCTAAACTCACAAAGCTTGTGGTTATGGAGTCTGGGGAACGACAATAAACATATCGTACAGCACTGAAGTCCACTGCGGAGTAGAAAAAGTATTGAAAAACAGGGCTTATTTTTAGATGTACATTTGCAGACGGCTGCTGGTAGTTTAATCGGCCATAGCGATAAATAGGACCGCGCCTTTGGAAACGCAGAGGCCAAATGGAGACGAGCAGACATGAACTGAGTGAACTGTTAGTTGTTATATACTGGCAAGTGCTATCTCAACAACCGGGTCATTACACAAGAAGAAAGCATGCTAAACTTAAGGAGAGAAGAGGACATCCCTTGCTTAGACAGCAGAGTCACGGCAGCTCTTCAAACTAACTTGCTGCTATCAAACCTGGAGGAGTGATGGATTCTAAACATTTATACACAATCATGGCATTTTATTTAAAGTCTAATTGGTTTCCTTAAGTTTTAATGACCAGCTACCCTCTATTTGACCCTTTATCTAACTGCTACACATTTAAGACTTCTATTTTTACACTACTGTTCAAAAGTTTGGGGTCGGTAAGATTTTTAAAATGTTTTCGAAGCCTCATCAAGGTTGCAGTTACTTGATCAAAATACAGTAAAAAGAATAATTTAATTCAAATATTACATTTTAATTGTTTTCTATTTCCATATAGAACAGAATAGCAACATACATGTTTTTACTGACACTATGGATCAATTTACTTGCTGAGTAAAAGTATTGATTTAAGTATTAATTCGTTTTTTTTTCGAATAATAGATGACAGATGGAAAATGTATTTCAGTAATAGTTTTATAAAAATACTAAATTACAGCAATGAGAATTTAAAAAGACCCACCAATAAAAATGGTAATAAAATAAAATAAAATCAAAAATACAAATGAGTAATTAATAAAAAAAAAGGTACAATGATTAATTTCATTTTAAATATATTACTATAAATTTGTTATACATTTATTGCTTTTGATTTTGGGGAAAATTGAGACTTGGACATGTTTTAGTGCGATTCACCTACATATCTGAACATCTATATCCACCCACCCACATCTGTCAACAGCCTCACACACTTACACAGTTGCTCTATATCTGACTGTTTAAATCCTTGAATTTGCTTTGTCCTGGCAAACTGAGAGCAGTCTGAGCTCAAGGCCTTGCAGTGAATAAACACTGCTGTTATTAGGGCCGATTTGTTTTTGTGGCCATGTGAAAGAGAAGACTCAGGCTGTGAAAAGAGCGAAGGAGAGTGGGAAAAGGCTCAAACACAGAAAACAGTTGTTCAGCTGTGAGAAAGGTTAACATTCTGCTGATAGCAGTTTCTCCTGCTGAAAAGGTGAACTGAAACCTGTGTGAAGAGGTTTAGGCCTGCTTTAGAAGCGATCGCCTGGGCTCATCACAAATTAAGTTCTTTTTGTGGGATCTGTGGCATTACCGCAGGAAATAATCTGTCCAAAAAAGCACAAATTGTGGTAACTGTAAGGGAAGTGCAACAAACACAACGGTTCAGGCAAATAAGATGGCGCAAGGTAAAGTGTGACAGATTGATTTACTGAACATGCCTGTGTAAAGTTACATGGAGTTTTTCAACATCAGTGAATAGATAAAGCAACTTGCACCAAAAGGAATTGCATCAGCAATGAACAAAAAAACCCGGCCAAAAAATGTAGACATTACAGCTTAAATAATAAATAAGTTTAACATAATAAATGTTCTTACAAACACTATGGATCGATTTAATGCATTCTTGCTGATTAAATGTATTCATTCCTTTAAAATGTGGGATGGAGCACTTGTTTTGTGGAACAAATGGAAGACAGATGTATGAATATATATTAATATATACATATTGAAGTACAGTTAAAAGTACTCATTTGCTGCAATATAAATATAAACAAATACATAATGCACAAAAAAAAGAACAAATTAAATAAATAAATGGGTTTAACGAAATATTAAAATGTAAAAGGTTCCTACAAATGAATACCCTAGTCACTCCTATTTTTACTTTTTATTATTTTATAAAGAATGCAAACACATAGATAATTTTAAAGCTGATTAGATATTTTAGAGCCGAATTTAATAAGAAAAATATATTATAGTAATTATAGTTTACTTATAATAAGATGTCAAGATATTATTAATATATCCATTATTTTCAAAATTTTGAAATTAAGGTAATCAGTGCCTGGAAATATTTCCAGGTTTTCTATGATAATGTAAAGGTTTTAAATAAAACTGCAAGTATGTTAGAGTATCTGCGATTACAAAAAATAAATAAATAAATGGTAATTGAGATCATGCCTCAAATTCAGTTGATAAAGCTTCACTTTTGAACCGAAAACATTCCTGTAAGGAAGAGTTCAAACGGCTTCTCTGCTGTGGGGCTGCCTTGTCTCTCCATCTCCGCTTCCATTCCCACCCACCCACATGCGTATTCCACAGAGACAAAGTCTGATTTACTTGAGCCTGGATGAAAGGCGCAGGCTCTTCTTGAATAATCAGAGCTTCAAAAGAACAGCTTACATTGTGGTTCATTTCTAAGTAATTCCAAATTAAGCCATTTTTCATACAGCATGTAAAAATGTTGCTTTTATTCGGAAAACAAAGGATAAGCAAACTTTTGCAACAAACATTTACCAGCATGAACCTTTTTGTTGTGTTGCATCTCAAACTCAGAGCATTAGTTGCTTTATGTTAACCGGCATCTGCTAATTAGTAAGAGCAAAGCAGAGATAAGAACTGTTAATTATGTCTGATTAGGATCAGAGGAAGCAAACACCATGTATTGACCCAGCTCAGATGACTGAGATCAGTTTACCTGCAGTCTAAACCAGTCCAGCCTCATCCCTCTGAAATCAAACACTTCCCCATCTTCAACTGCAACACACAACCAAACAAAGTTAGTTATTTTGTGATACCGTACAAACAACAAGTGACAGTAGAGATGTTATATCACACACACAAAAAGTACACAAGCCTTTATTATTTATTTAATTTGCATCCATAAAGTTCTGTAGTACTTTTCATTGTAAGGTACTGATTTGGCTGGATTATGCAAACATTGCCCAATGACCTTGATTATTTAATAAGCCTTTTTTTAATTTATGCAAAAATAATTATTTTGCCGTTACCATTAAATAATATGATACAAGGTAAGTGTTTAAATAAGAGAGGTTCACTACCTTGTTTAACACCGAGAGAAGTCATCGTGTTTACGAAGGATGACATAATAATGGACTCATCCTCTGGGCAGACAGACAGGTTCTACAAGGGAGGAAGACATGATGATTTTACCATTCATTCGCACGTGTATTTTAAAATTAAAACACCATGACGAGCAAGTCTATCTCCTGATTGGGGTCTCAAAGCTGAATCACAATACTAGTTCTCCATCTAGTGGTGAAGTTCGTGTATTTCGCCTCATGTTCTTCTAGACGCCCTACATGAGATCCTGTGAATGATTCATAATGTGACTAATGTTCATGTCTGAACCACCCAACTGCATATGACTGATCCTCATCTCATGAGAGCACTACAAATAACAACTGCTCTCATAAGGAAGTGTAACTGATCTGTGTCCTTTCTTTAAGTGCATTAAGAAGGAAATGGATCCATAGTTCGGACAGTCTCACCTGTACTAGCTCATTGAGCACCACGGCATCAAAGCCGGACAGGTACTGCACATAGTACCTCTGCATCACCGGGCCGTACTTCCGCACGTGTGCCCTCAACTCCTCCATGTAAAAGATCAGCTCTGCGATGTGCCTGAGAAAACAAGCAAGAATGAAGAAAAAAACAACCTTGGTTTTACATGCATTTTTCCTATTCATTTTCTCCATAAAGACTTGCAAAAGCATGCAAAAAAAAAAAAACACAAAACAACTAGGATTGGTTCTAAGCCGTAAACCAAATCAACCTGCTCCAAGATGAATCACAAGACTCAAAGATGTTAATGAAATTAATTAATTACTCATTCCATTATGACCAAAGATGGTGACAGGGTGTAACATTACAAATTATATCAAAATAAATAAATAAACAAATAATGTCCTGAATGATATAATCAAACAAGAAGTGTTGTTATTGTTAAACAAAAACTATAAAAAATATGAAAATTTTAACTTGAAAACAAATGAAAAATGTTGCCTAGGCAAGTAACTAAAATAAGTTTAAACTGAATAACTTAATTACTCAAATTGAAATAAAATAAAAAAGACAGAAAAAAATACTTAATTGAAATAAAATTGGCAAAAGAACATAAAAACACTAAAGTGCTAACATGAAAATGCAAATATATAAAAAGAGCATTTAAAATATGAATATACACCGTTAACTAGTAGCGCTGTCAAACGATTAATCGCATCCAAAATAAAAGTTGTTTACGTAATGTGTACATATAAATAATGTTTATTATGTATGTATATATATATATATATATATATATATATATATATAAAAAAGACACACATGAATGTATATATTTTAGAAAAATGTTATGTTTATATATTAAATATGATATAATTTATATGAATATAAATATATACATATAAATATTTTCAAAATATATGCTGTATGCGCGTGTCTTTATATATACATAAATATACACGGTACACACACATTTTTATTTTGGATGCGATTAATTGTGATTAATCGTTTGACAGCACTACTTTAAAGCTAAAAAAAGTTTGTGTTAATTGAAATAAACCTGAAATAAAATAAAATATAAACATTAGATTAAAAACTTGGCAACAAACCAACATGTTAGTTTGCTTTAGAAAATGTGGAAAAAGGCAAGTCAATATATTAACAGTATATAAATAATACTAAAATTTGCAATGCACTGTAGGAACAAACTGTAGTGACTCACATAAAACAAAATGACAATTTTTAGCTTTTGAAAAGTACAAAACTGTAACAGTCTCATTAAAGAATAAATAACTTGAAATGTAAGACCCGGATTTACTTGTCAATGAAGTCATCGGTGCTTTTCTTTTGGATGTTGTCGGCGTGTCTGAGCAGCCAAATGATCTCATCACGGGCGAAGGAGAGAGCCATGAACACAAACAGAGCCTTGGGACCCAGTAAGCCTGGCTGGTCCGCCAGCACTGTAGCAAGTTCTTTCAGGGCAGACCTCAAGAACTTGCGGCGTTCTCTGTGCATGGAGCCCCTGGATGAAATCATAAAAAAATATAGATCCAGCTGTTTTGGTTCGGTATCCTCAGAAATACCAAGTTACCACTTGCACCTTTATTAGAATTTTTTTTTATCCGAAGTACCACTTACGCATGTGACAGAGCAGATTCTTTGCATTCACGGATGTCATTGACACGTTTGTTGTAACTGTAAAAAAAAAAAAAAAAAAAAAAATCAATATATGCTTTATATGAAAAGCAGGAACCACATTTTGATAATTAAAACTAATTACATTTATGTTACACACAATATGTAAACAAATGATAGAAAACGTGAGAATGTGTTTGCCAGTGGAAATGGCTGACCCGCGAATGTTTACAAAGAGATCCTCAGCAGATTTGTGGATGTGGAACACCTCGTCCCTGAACAGACAGAGACAGGAACTGCTCTGAAGAGCTAACTTCCACAGACTGAGAGCTGCAGGGTCACTGTTCAGAGCTGCGTGACACAAGATGAACCCGACTAGGACAGAGAACAGAGAGAGACTCTTACATACCACATACACTACTGTTACATACAAAGACACTTCATGTCAATAAAGTGATAGGTGTAAAAACTAGGCCCTTACACCGTATAAATGGGGACATTTTATAAGTCAGTAAAAAGTGTCAGTTCTAAATTTCATGCTGTCTTTAAAAACACACTTACAGACAATCCATTTCTCCATAGCGTCCAAGGATAGATATTCACAGGGCATCTGAAACACAAAGACCAGCAGAATACATCTGATCAAATAAACAATGTTCAAAAATCCAGTATGAGTCATTGGCTTTATTTCATTTCTGTTTTACTAATTTTAGCACTTAACCTTATTTCTGTTGTACACCAAGACACAATTTCCATTCATGTTTTCCATTTCATCAATAGTTTTAATTAAACATTACAACACTGGCTTGTGCCCCTTATTTTAAGCGTTGTAAGATGCTGTTTAGGGCTTTTTTAAACAACTTGATGATACTTAGTTTTGGCCAGAATCAAAGGCAAAACCACAGACATTAGTATACACTATGTGCTTATTTGCTAAGTTGTTTGTGAGCTTAGCAACATGTTTACATCAGACTACTAGAATCAACAGAGTGCATTTATTTCGGCTTGTGTGCTTCATGTGAGGAACTCATTTATATGGCGTTCATGAGAGGTCATTACTGGAGTTATCCATGAAGAGAGTATCAAATCAATCTCTTGCCATGATGGTTAGTACGTTAGTATAAGATATTATGACTGTAGGTTTTTTGACTGTTTACAAAAATAATTACTACAGCGAATCCTGACCGTGTCTGACTGAGCTGGATTGAGCATGGTACTGGGAGCACTAATCAAGCTGAGCAGCTGAGCGTTCCTCCACTGATCTGCAGACAGATTCCGGCGTGGGTACACCATCTGCAGGGAGACCAGTGCATCTTGCAGCGACTGTCAAAAACAGAACAAGAAGTAGGCAGAAAATATCAGAGAGCTCGGGTTAAAACATGTCCTCCATTTGAGATGGGTATTTAACAGAGTAATAGGATTTTAGGAAATAGCAGATTTTACTTTTCCATGAGGGACAAACTCCTCCATCATCTTTTTCAGTGGGTTCTCATAGTCCACAATCATCTGTCCAAGCCTGGGATATTCTCGATCACTGAACAAAAAACATCACACAATACGTGACCTCAGCAATTTGCGGCTCTACATAAGATGCTACTTTACATGTATTACCTTGAGCCGTGTGTCATTTCGTGGGCATAGTTGTAGAGGCCGATTATCGCCTTGCGCTCCTCAATTCGAGAAAGCAGCATCATCAGGGTAGTGTACGTCACCACCAAATCCAGGTAGTTCTTTGTGAGGTCAAAATTTACAGTCTGCATTGTGGAAAAAAGACACTTTGTTATACATCTGCCATGTCACTGAACAAAAAATTCAAAAGATATATAATGCTGATTGCTATTAATTCAACTCACAATGTCAAAGAAAACTTGACAAACGTCAATAGTGTTCAGAAGTTCACAAACGTGGTCCTGGAGGAACAGGAAAGCACAAACATTTCAGGTTTAATAGACCCTCAATGTGTCTTTTATTAAATATAAAAAAGAACAAAAAAAAACACAAATGTACAATTTAGTATTTACTTAAACTATATACTTGCATTAAATTACAGGTTGAAATAAAATAAATATTAGATGAAAAAATTTAATTGGAAAAATTAAAGGATAAATAATGACAAAAGCACATAAATTTACTAAAATTAAAACTGAATGTATAAATAAAAGACAATTCAAATTATGAATACTATAATAGTATATAATACTAATAAACCATTGTCACATTATGCAAGTATAAAAATAAGAACTACAGTCACGGTGTCTTAAACCTTAAACTGCATCTAATTCACTGCAACTGAGGTCAACAGAGTGGGACTGCTCTCATACCTTAAATTCCATAACGTCCACAAAGGTGAAGTAATATAGAGCTAAATTCTTCAGTATTTCTGACTTTTCTTTTTGTAGTTGTGCAAGCTGTTGCTGTAATATAAAAAAAGTGCAAATTAAACATTGTCACATTAAACAAAGTCACATAATTGTAATATCTGACCAGGAAACTTATCAGCAGGGCTCACATTAGATCATTTAAACTGAAAAATCCACACAGATCTCAACCTGCTGGATTGTGTCTCAGAGCAAGGGTCAACAATAATGGATGTGAGAGCGTTTCGGGACATTTGACGGGAACTGTTACTTGTGCTTTTAGGACAGTTCTGAATTGTAATTTATGTTTACTGATGTACATCTATTTTAAGACTTGCAAACTTCAACATTTGGGTTTTTGTGATGCACTGAACACTGCTGCTGTGAATT
This sequence comes from Barbus barbus, assembly GCF_936440315.1. Taxonomy (NCBI): domain Eukaryota; kingdom Metazoa; phylum Chordata; class Actinopteri; order Cypriniformes; family Cyprinidae; genus Barbus; species Barbus barbus. Next base: position 27,924,996 of record NC_136738.1, on the reverse strand, counting down.
CAAGTGATCCTATAATGAGTAGTTACAACGCTGATGGTGTTGTAAAGAGAAAAAAAAAAAAGTTATATCTGCTGCATATGCCATTGTTTTCTGGCACACTTGTTTATAAATATACACCTGTCATGAAGTTACACTGAATGTAATGAAAAAATACATAATGTATAAACACATGAATATATATCAGAAAATGTGGGCATACAAAACTACTTATTTCTATGGCAGACCCAATGAAATGCTGACAGGGCAAGAACAACCCTCCTGTACATCCTTATCGTTGAGCCCGTTCAAAGACAGCGTTTCTCAGATTTTATTTATGACAGTGAAACTAGTGAATGAACCCTGCATCAAGTCCTGACACGCACAGGCCTTCACCCTTTGGTTGTCTTTAAGGTATTTGCAACTCTAGAGCAAAAATGCATTACCGCTGCACCTGGGAAGGTACTCAAAATAACACGAGTATTCTGACCTCATTTTAGACATGCACATCTATATTCTATGATGTCCTGCTAATATCATTGTATATTAGTGATGTTTGGATAATGTTATATATTAGTTCAAAGAGTTACAACTCAATTAAAACATCGTAAAAATGAAAAAAAAAAAAAAAAAACCATGATTTGTAATGGCTTTTGCCATTTAAGCAGTCTCCTCCAGAGTGAAGAGTAGTGCAAATATGCTCTAGACTCAAGTTAGTGACAGAATCCTTAGTATCTATCGGGATTTCCAGATAACCAGGTTAGAGCTAATAGAATTAATGATGCACTTCAGATACCCATAAAGCTCAGAGAAACTACGTTTAAGGCAGAAGACACAAATTCCATCAAACCACACCATCCCCACCCTGCATACGTTTACTGGAAATATATTCACATCCTATCCTAATGAAGGATATAATCCCACTAGATTATAAGGTTAAATATAAAATGAGTCTGGTATTTAAATACTGTAAGCCTATATGAGGTAGAGGTGATAAAAACAGCAGAGAGGGAGATGAAACCATAATTAACCGAAAGACCTGGAACCGCTTAAGGGTTAATCTTAAAACAAACAAACATGTTCCGGTCACATTTCACTCCTAAATCAAAAAGATCAAAAAATGTAGAATTATATTTTGCATAAAGAAAATGAAGCCTATTTTTAGGACTATGAAGTTGATATTTTCAATACAAGTAGTCACATTTTTGAGCAAATGATCATTAGAATGGAAATTAATTTTTTTCTTTTTAGTTTTGCTTTAAATTTCTATATTCCCATTATTTAATGTTATTTTTACAATTTTAAATTTGTGTATGCTATTTTTACTAAAATAATAAAAATAAAGCATTTAGTTATTATTGCATCAATTGAAGCCAGTAAAATAAACAATATAGCATTTTTTAACAATATTATTGCATTATAGTCATGAGAATTGGGAGAAAAATGTGACAAATATCACAAAACAAGATTAGGTGTGTGGGCGCGTGCATACTGTATATACATATATATTATACATATATTAGGGCTGTCAGTTTAACACAGTTAAACTTTATTAGTTAAAAAAAATTTACGTGGTTAAAATATTTTAACGCAGTTAACGCACTGACCACGCCCCCAAACCTGAACACCATTTTACATTTCATAGTTGACTTGACAAATATGATGCAGGGCAACAACTCCATAAATGCAGTTATGCCCTAAAAGTCAAAATATTGGTGCAAAAAATGCCCCCTTATGAGTTTGTCTCATAGCCTATTATATAATATAATAAGTAATATCACATGAGCAGCGAGAGTACACGAGCATTGCTCGTCATGATAGCATGAGTGCAAATGTGATTTTAAACAACAGTTCAATAAATAAGTAGTTAATACTATTATATTTTAAATACAATATTGTCTTTCTGCTCAACTTTGCTAAGGTAAATATTACCAAAAGCCACAACAGAACTACTGTGCGTCTGTGAGCAACGTAGCGGTGTTTAGTTTCCGAATGAATGAATCCATGTTTTGAACAAATCAGGTGAATCAAAGATACAAAGGCCCATTCATAAAGCGAGTTGTTCACTTAATTCCTGAATCAGCCATTTGAACGAATCGAATAAATAAATGGCTCAAAGACATTTACCGCCACCTACTGGCAGATTAAGTTTCTTATTTAGAGTTTCATTTCGGTAAAAAATTAAATAATAATACTAATAATAAAAACATTAGGGATAGTTCACCACAAAATAAAAATTCTGTCATCATTTACTATGTCGTTTCCAACCTGTATGACTTTTGTGGAACATAAAAGAAGGTATTTTGAAGACTGCTGGTAACAAAGCTGATTTGGTTACCAGTGACTTTAACTGCATGAACAAAAAAATACTGAGATGTTTCTCAAATTATCTTCTTTTACAGTATGTTCCACAGTTAGATTATGTTATGCTGTTGTAGCCTAAACATTTGTGTGCAATACATTTTATGTTGAATCAAATCATTTTTTCTTTCTAAAGCTACTATCTGTAATGTCTACTTGATACTTTTCCCATTTAACACAATAACAGCTTTATCTTTTGTGGGCATTTTCAAAGCCAAATGTAGTTTGCGATTAATTAGATTAATCTCCACATCATGTACTTAATTAGATTAAAACTTTTAATCGACTGACAACCCTAATATTATATATATATATATATATATATATATGTGTGTATGTATGTGTGTATGCATGTATGTATGTATGTATGTATGCGTGTATGCGTGTATGCATGTATATATATATATATATATATATATATATATATATATATATATATATACATACACACACACACATATTTTTTTTATTTTACCCTCTCATTGGATACTTGGCAGGTTTCATGAGATTCTTCCATAAAACTATCATATTCACACATCTCCATCTCTGCTCTTTTCAGAGTAAAGTGTGTCAGGGCAAAACTATGTGATGCTGTGCACAATGGGCTAAAACTAATTTCAAATTTGAATAGTGCGCATAAATATATTGAGGAAAGCATGTAACCATGCAGTAAGAGACTCAAAAGGAAGCTCAGAGCACATCCCAATCAGTAGTCAAACATTACATAACAGCTACTCCAAACACAATTGACAGGCATTATATTTTAAGAATTATTTAAAGGGCCCATCTGAGATTCCTTTTGTCCACGTAGGTTACTGAAATACCGACATATATATGAGAGTATAACTGAAATGTTAAACTACATATACATAAGAGCAGGAACTAAATAAAGCAAATGGGACTCCACACGGAATCCAAACTTACCAAAAGAATAATCCAGAAAATAGCCATGTTAAGCATGCAAAAAATGCAAAAAAACAAAACACAAAAAAATGAAATAAAACACTAAAAGGCAACTCAAACAGTTAAACATGACACAGCTCCACATAATTGCGAGAAGCAGTTAAACATCTTTAACACAAAGTAGGAGGCAAAGCGGCATCTGAAATATACATCACTTCAAACGGACATTGTGGTTGGTTATTACAAAGAGACCAACATAAAAATAAAAAATGAACACAAAACACACACTTGAGACATGGAATGAATATAAAAAAAATCATTATATAGCACACATGGAAAAAAAATGTTTGGTTAATTTGTTATGAGAATCCATCAAGTAAATTAATGCAGATCCTGGATGTCATGATGCTGATGATTTTCCTGTTTTCCCAAAATCCCCTTTCCTTTGTGGCTTACCCGTTTTCCTCTAAAATGGAAATTCCAGAGCTTGTGCTTGGATAGCATTTAGGGCTAACCTCCATTTACTTGACAGCCGAATGTTGTATGTGATCTGTCTTTACATATTGCTTTGATGTAGCATCAGAAGTTGTGCAAATATGAAAATAAATTTCTTAGCAATCAATTCACAAACATGTTTTTTGTAAATAAAATTTCACTTATGAACAAATGGGCAAAATAAGGAGTGTCCATCAACTGAATGTGCATCAGGACACACCAATCGGGTTCTTCCAATTTAGGAAACTTTTTAAGGACAACGGGAGTGTTCTAGTTTTAAAGAAAATCCTGCTGGAAATGTGCAGAATTGTGTGAGAATGGGTACTCTGGCACCAGGATCTTGTTGGTGGAAAAGGGGTATCCGAGATAAAGAAGCAGGGAGAAAATGTACTTTTCCCAATAGTAGTACACGCCATTTGAGTTGTGTGCATAGAGATCAGAGATTGTAGTATCAGGAATGCCAACCCAAAACCAGTAGAGGTGTGAATCTATGACTCGCCTACATTCCTAAAGCAACATGGGCTGAACTGATGCCATTTCCTTACTGACAAACACCAGTAAAGAAGTGCTGACTGCATCTTTTTTCAGGGTTATATGGATTGATCCAGACAAAAATTATTCCACATTAAGAATAAATCATATCTGTGGTGTCGTGGTCAAGTTAAGTGTGGCCAAAGATTCCTGGAAACACAGACAGATCTGGGAAAGCCCCTCTCATGAGGACATCATCTCATGTTCTGCCCTAATAAAGCTGACACTACATCAGACATTTGGAAAAAAGAGTGGCTGAATGACAAAACATTGTGTTTTTACAATGACCTCAAACTAAACCTCAATATTCCACAACCATGAGCAGTGATGTCTGAATCACTCTCTGGTGGTTGAGGAATGAGCACCATGGTAACCCATGAACAGCATGGTAAACATGCTTCAGAGATGTTCAGGGTTGTGGCAATGGCAACAAAGTGTTACAGAAAGGACTGGGCTTGGTGGGGTATGATGGTAATCAGATGGGAGACTAAAACTGCTGAAACACAGAAAAGAGATTATTGAGCACTTGATTCACTACTACAACAACTGTCACCCAACACCACATCCAAGTAACGTATACAAATAATTAATATATAATATGTATATATTTGTAATGATTAGATATTAAAATAATATAGCTGTTATCTGAAAGCAAACAAAATCAAGATGTAAACTTAAATCATATTTTAATTTTCTCTCAACAACAACAGTTTATATCTTGATTTCGTTTATAACCACTGACATAGAGAAACTATTCTCCAAGTTTGCTGTTGAATCACATTTATTGAAGAGTTACTGCCATTAAGGAGCCCCTTTCAGCAATTTTATTTCATCAGCAACACAGACTAATGCAAAATATCTGATATGATCCGGGTCACGGCACCAGATTTAAACAGAGGGTCATATTCTCTTGTGCCTTGATGAGTAGGCTATTCTTAAAATTATGAATTCTGATTGCGCTGATATAACAGAATGGATAGAGGAAAAAACACCTTCCAACGACTGCTGAAAAACTGGGATGATCCTTGGTAATCATGGTAATCAAAACCTCATTTACTGATGCACCACTGAAAGCAGGAGAAAACATGCAATACTTTCTTTCGTCACATATTTTGACTGATTAATGGTGCTGTAAGAGGGTTTGGAAAAATAAAACAATCCACTTGCAGCACCTTTAATACATTAAACATTGATTGGAATTGGAATTTAATACATGGGAAAACATTCTACAGGCATCAACATCATAACATTCACTAAAGCATACTTGATTCATAATATGAAACTTACGTTGTTGTTGCGCGTCTCGACGGCCGGAAATTTTCTGACGATGAATTTCACAGCTGACTCCAGGTTTTTGTCAATCAGGTAAGAAGGCTTTGCCTTGGGATCTCCACAGGCCTACAATGAACAGGGAAAAACATCACTGCTAAACGTGCAACAGCTTGAACAGGAACAATATGAACATGTGCAACTGACTGATATTCCACTGATCATGAAACAAAGATTCAAACTGTTCGAGACAGATCAGAGAGGATGAACAGTGAGGTCAAGTGCAGGGATTTGATCACAGTTAGAAAATGCAGTGGAAGAAATAACAAAAAAGAGAGCCAGAATGTTGAGACTGAAAATAGAGATTGAAAGAGAAAAAAGGACAGATAAAATGGAAAGTAGGAATGGGAATCAAAGGGAATTTAATTTAAAGATGTTTTTTAGAACCCTTTTGGTAGCACAAAATTATTGAAATGATTAATTCTAATTATATTGTACTATATACCAAATACAATAAGTTCAAAAGAGTAATTAGTTTGGAAATCAAACTACAACCAGTATGCATGATTCAAGAGGAAAACAAACATGTTGTTCATTTATTTATTTAAATAGCAATATTTTGTTGAGCACAGTGTCACAAACACAAAAGTATTTTAGTACATTGTTCAAGTTTGGTTTTAAAAACATTAATATTCTGGATTCCCAAACCTAATGGAAGGACAGATAACAAGGAAAAAAAGAGGAAAAGAGAGAGGACAGAATTGAAAATGCTCTTCAAACGGACAAGGTGCTGCGTGAGAAGTTGGAGAGCAGTTAGTGGAACACAGACAGCAGTGTATGATCAGAAACAGTCCTGGAGAGAGAGAGAGAGAGAGAGAGCAACAAAGAGATGGTGGGTTTGCTGGACAGTGCGTCTGATTGGCTGGCTGTTCTGTAAGAGGTGAGTGTCTTACAGAGTGAAGGAGCTGGAACGCGCCAGTGGACGTGCAGCTGAGGCAGGGCAGTGTGTATGGTCACATGACACGTTACATGATGCTTTACATGCACCTATGGCTAACGCAGTATCGAACCTCGAGACCATTCCAGTGTGCATGGCAACACACAGAGGCTCTGGGTGCTGTAAGACAACGTTTTTTTTTTGCAAAGCCCATTAGGTCGTTCCCAAAAAAAAGACACCGCATGGCTAGCAAAGCCCTAGACGCAGGCCCTGGAAATAATGCAAACCGGCAGTCAGCTCAGGGTAACCGAGCGAAACCCACTAACATTAAATTTACATTAGCTAAATTACTTCTCTGCCCACTGATAATTTATCACAGCCAATCACAGCGGAGTAAATAAATAAACCCACAGAGAATCTACACTATGCCTCAAAAACGGCTGGTTTTGTTCTTCCTCGTTCTTTATCGTAGTGACATCCAACTGGTGCTTTGAAGTTAAAAGCAAACTTGGTGAAAATAAAGAGGATGGTAAAAATAAAAAACAAATAAGGGAAAAAATGGAAAATAAAAGAAAAATAAGCCTCATGCATTAATAATATTACCCCAACAAATGTAAGCAAAGGTTTGTGGTTACATATATTTGGCTGGGCGATATTAGTGAATCGGTCTATATTTAATATATTTACTTTTGTCATGTAGAGCTAACTTAAATAGAAAGACAGTAAATAATTAACATTTTAGGAGCAGTCATCTAAAAGTGAACATTTAATCATATTTCATAACGTACATTATTGCTTAATGAAATGTATAAAATATGGATAAATGTATGTTTTAGCTTATCAATGAAGATTTATCAATGAAGTAACAATAGCTGTTGAAAAGATGACTGCTTCATATATATTAAACCATAAACTGTTTCAGAGCACATACATAAATAGACCGTCAAAATGCAGCAAAAATATTGAGGGTATAATTGAGAAAATGTTGAAGCTATATCGCCCAGCCCTCAGCACTCAACATCTGTAAGACTGGCATAAGTTTAAGATCGCAAAACAACAATCAAAACGACACTCACTTCGCTAAAGCAATAGAAATTAATCAGTTTAAAGAAAGATTGAACAGAAGAGTCCTGCAGGTGCTACAGTTTGGGAAGGGCCTTTTTTTGTGAGTACAGAAAGATCATGGGACATGAAACTGGTAGGAGAGCGGGGGGAAGGGGGGAAACTGAGATTTTAGGAAGGTGAAAAGCTGTGCAAACCTTCCAAACTTGTCCTTGCTGGGGGAAGCATTGTAACAGAAAGAGAGAAAATTACACATAAACACAGGTTCCAACGTCTACCATGCATGTTCACTTCAAAACAAATTAGCTTTGGGAACTAATTGTAAGTCGTCCGGTTAGTGTGTTGATTCGGGTCCTAAGGAGGGACGCAAGGGGTCAGTTGGGTCACACAGTGCATTGAGAGGCAGTCGTTCCCAGAGCTAACATTGACACCATGCAGAATTCACTCCTCCGGGAGCAGGAACACTGTGGGCTGAGTTCAGAATTCACGTCCATGTTCAAGAAAAGACCAGGAAGTCGGTGATTAGTCAAAGAAACATAATCCATGCAAGTAAAAAGTAACCAAGGTCAACATGTTCACAAAATGACTGAAATCAGATCTGAACTTAAAGAATGACGAACAGAAACACACTGCAAGAATAGAGCGAGCAAACAAACAAAACAGACAAACAAACAAAAATGTCATTATTATCTGCTTTATCCAATGCATCAAAGCATCTCATGCACAGAATAAGACCGAAGGGCCAATTACAGTGAACCATCATTGATCTCAGACTGAATCTATTCTTCTCAACTTTGACTATCCGTGTCATTTTGAGCAGAAGTAATAGCAGGTAAGAGTGCTAGATGCTACATCAAGTAGTGCACTAAATGCACTCGTTCTTTTGAACTCAGTTTAACTGTTACTCTAAGAGGTATAGCTCTTGAAAGAATAATTCATTTTTCCTATGCTCTGGATTTCCTACAAAGAACAGTATCTATTGTCTCTTAAACCTTTTCCACCAAAATGATGTTGGTGCCAAAACATCCATACATAAGGCAATGTAACAGAGCTGTTTTGAGTTCCTTTGGTTGATTTGAGTTTGAGTCAGTTGATTTGAATCAGACAAGCAAGTAGGGCTGTGCAATTAATCACATACGTGTCATTGGCATCTCGTCAGTAAAGCCGGTTCTGTGATTAGTAGTAAATCTCCTTCACGTGCTTTCAGATGGAGCGGCATTTAATACACAGAGCCGTAGTTCACTGACAAGCTATACAAGATCTTAGAACCTCAGAATCAAAGATCCGGCTTTACTGACGAGATGCAAATGACAATCACATGCGATTAATTGCACAGCCCTACAAGCAAGAATACACAACAAGCAAGCTAACATTCTATCTTTCATTCCATTTAGTCATATAATATTATACAACATCAGTGCTGTTTTTGAAGATTGTGCACGTGCATTCAAATTCTTAAGGGAACACTGTATGACATACGAGGGAACCCTGGATGCATCAAACATCAAATAAAGCAAAATGACAGGGAACAAAAAAGTAGTCATAGTTAACAGATGTTATTTTAATTTGGAAAAAAATTGCGTAGTGGGGGAAAGATGCTGATTTAAAGGGATAGTTCACCCAAAAATGTAATTTCTGTCATCATTTACTCACCCTCCACTTGTTCCAAACCTGTATGACTGACTTCTGTTGAACACAAAAAAGGATATTTTGAAGAATGCTGGTTACGCAACAGCTGACGTCCAAAGTTTTTTTTTTTTTTTCAATACTATGGAAGTCAATGGTGTCAACGGTTTCTGTCACCAACTTTCTTCAAAATATCTTCTTTTGCGTTCAACAACTGAAAGACATTCATACAGGTTTGGCACAACTTGAGGATAAGTAAATGACAAAAGAATTTTCATTATTGGGTGAACTACAACCCATATGATGAACGAGTTTCATCATTGTACAGAAAACTCATCTCAGAATGGTTCCACGTTTGGGCACTGGCTTTGGCACCAGCATTCTTTTGGTGGAAAAGGGGTCTCTAAGGATTTCATATTGAGGTAAACACACTGCGAGATAAGAATGCACTTCCTGAGGTTGTTTCCGTGGAAGGATTCTGCTGTCATTTCCCGTGGCACAGTTTTGCTACCAACCTAAATGCTAAATCCAACAAATTCATGTTTAAAACAAAGTCAGTGTAAATTGTGTCGCTTAAATTGCACAAGAAAGATGAGAGGTGATCTATAGATAGATGCCTATTCAAGGTACAAAAAAAAAAAAAAACAATCAAATTCTTTTGGTTTAGATAGTAACCGTAACAAAGCAAAAATAGAGTGTCATGAATTCAGAATCAAAAGAACATCTAAAATTTTAACTCCCTCTCTGTATCCACCACAACGCAACGTAGATCTTACAGCACTCAATGCAATGCCTGCCAGTTGCTAGGCAACAGGACTACCAAAAGCATGTTTTCCAATTTCTAGTCCTGTGGAAAAGCTATTTTTCAACTAAATTTGACAGAAAAAAATACAATATGAAATAATGGCCAATATCACTGAACTGGTTCGGTCAAGTTTCCCACAGTGCTGTATTCTGAACGATATGGTGCATGGGAGTACAGAAGAACAACAGAATATGACTAATATTGGGTTGACCCCCAATGACTTGTTTGAATGAGTGAGGTCAGATGTACACGAGTGACATCAGTGGGCATGGAGAGACAGGCGGCACTCCAGAGACCTTCTTGCGCTCTAAACGGGCATCACACACACTAATGAATTCACATCACATATTTGAGTGAGTTCACGGCCAGAGGGAGGAAAAATGCTAACAGCGCTGGTCCTCCACTAGCCCACTTTCTACTGTGATCTGGATTGCTTCCAGTACTGCTAGCCTCAATGCCAAGCCTTTCTCAAAAACCTTAGAAAGTGGTTTTATTGGCAAAGGGAAAGAAAAAAAATATTTGAATATGCAGGCTAGAACTGACAGGCTTTCATTTGTGTGTGATGCTTGCATGATTCAAGATATTTCAAGCCCCTGACTGCTGAGGGAATCGAATGAAAACATGTCCAGCTCTCATTTCAACAACATTCAGGGGATACAACAGATACAACAATATAAAAAGAATGTTACTTCATGACACTGAAGCACTTTCCTACCAAATTCGCATTTGTAAAAAAAAAAAAAAGGAAAATAAAATATTTATAACAACTTTATTTTTTTTAACAGGTGTTTTATCTGTATTTCATATTTTGCACTTCATTGTATTGAGTTTTAAGGTTAACATAAATGTCCGTAAAATTAATGGATAATATTCTGGAAGAAAATTATGATTACATTTTTTTTTAGGCCAGTTTACAATTTGGCCGTTTTCAGATGTTCAAGAATCAGTCTGTTTGATTATCAGACATTTATTAATTTGTCAACATTTATTATCAGCATTTTTAACCGATTTTTTCCCCTGTAAATATTATGTAAAATAAGCACTTAAATTAATTTGAAGAATTTTATTTGCTGTTATTATATTTGTTTAGTGTGGACAGACAAAATGCATGTCACTTGATATCTAACCTATTTATGACACGGTCTCACAAAAAAACTGTAATATAATAAAAAAAAATCAAATAAGCATTAAAGCATTGATACAAATGCTATCATTAAGTATACTTCAAACTAAATGGGTATATATATATATATATATATATATATATAATAATTAACATAACATACATTATAACTATATATTAGAAAAACTTATTGCATTAAAATAATGAGAATTAGCGAGGAAAATGTGCTTAACTGCCATGAAAATGTCATTTTAGCAAAATATCTTTTGATTTTGAGGTGAAATATGACCCGGACATGCTGGTGTTTCTGTGATATTCACACAAATATGTTTAATCTCCCATAATCTCTTCCCATAACGCCTCTGATTATTAAATCACAGATCAATGATTTCTAGCTGAGCAAAATGAAACAATTACTTTTACCATTAAAACATCTTCTATATCATACCCCCATCAGACCCGCTTCAGAAACATCTGTCAGACTTGCTCTGGACTTCAGGTATGACTGAAGGAGTAAAAGGGTAAAAAACACATGCACTGACATAACAAACAGAAAGATTCAATTTATCCAGCACTGTCAGGCCACTACCAACTACCCACAATTAGATCTTTGTAGAAACTCACGCTTTCAGAGCTGAGATGTCTGGATTGGATTATCCGCCTTTATAGATGGGTCTTTATAAGTGCTTTAAAGTGAGGTTCTAGTCTGGACACAGGCCTTCTTCTCAATCATGGCTTTGTGCACTTATCCCTGAAGAGGCAGTGCCAGTACAAGGATGCATAGCTTGGCATCTTGCTTTATGATCGGAAGGGAGGTAAAACTAGGACATTAGCTATCCTCACCTCGCCATTAAAATAATAATTACTAATATGCATTAGATCGACTCGTTTTGGCTGGAAATTCACTAACCCGTACTAAATCTGATTCAAAATGAGCCTGCAATGCATTATGCAGCGTAAACATTGATTTATGGCTGTGTCGCACTCAATCAGGGCCTGGCCTCATCAACCCCGCGTGTGTGTGTGTGTGTGTGTGTGTCTACTGCAGTCCTGTGAAACACACATGCATGAAGCACTTATTCTCACCTTCTTGATGTTGTAGATGCGCGTGAGCATCCCGATGCCGCGGTCGTTGAGGATCGTCAGTTTCTCCGCCAGCTTCTGCTGGCTCGGCTGCAGAGCGCCCCGAGACATGGCTCAAACGACCGTAAAACGAGCTAAATCACAACCCAACGGATTCCTCGTGTAGTGTTAAAGGGTAAGGTGCCAAATCGAGTTGGGTTTTAGTGTTAAAATTCGCCCATATTACGGGCTTGAGGCGCGTCGTCGGGGATGTGTTTTTTCTAGGTGTTGCCCTGACGCCAGAACGAGGCTGCTTCCGGTAACGACGTCACTACGTCACGTGACTGGAGCCCTCCGCAGGACCTCCTCGTGCTGCTGTTGATAAGATGTGGCTCGTGAAGTTATTTCGTATCTAATGGTTTTATTTGGTGAATTTCATAGACATTAATGCGTTTCCCAATAACTTTTTTATATTTAAAATCTCATAGATTTATTTTTTATGAAAGTGAAATCTATATAATTATGAAGTGTCTGTATAATCTGTTATTTTATACATTTGTAGTGCATGTTTGATGTACATTGACATTTAGGCCAATTAGAAACAAATAACTATAACTCCAAAATGTATTAAAACTGAACCTACATCATAAAACTGACCGGAGCGAAATCACGTGACTTGAAATCCCTAATTGTGCGCTTATTGTTTAATTATTTATTTATTAATTGCTCGTTGTATTACATTTAGATGTTTTACATACAGGCCTGTTTATAGACAATACGTTCCAAAACGGCTTGTCAAATCACGTTAAAAACAAGATGTTAATGACTAAACATATTATTATTATATATATCATATATTATATATGATTTGAAAAGCGTATTGCATTCACTTGAGGAAAAAAAAATCTACTCTGTTTTTCTGAATTAACGAGTTAATTATCTCAGAATTACGAGATAATTTTTAATGAAAAAAAAGTTTTTGCTCTGTTTTTCTGAATTAACGAGTTAATTATCTCAGAATTATGAGATAATTTTTCATGAAAAAAAGTTTTTGCTCTGTTTTTCTGAATTAACGAGTTAATTATCTCAGAATTACGAGATAATTTTTAATGAAAAAAAAGTTTTTGCTCTTTTTTTCTGAATTAATGACTTAATTATCTCAGAATTACGAGATAATTTTTCATTAAAAACAGTTTTTGCTCTGTTTTTCTGAATTAATGACTTAATTATCTCAGAATTACGAGATAATTTTTCATGAAAAAAGTTTTTTCTCTGTTTTTCTGAATTAATGACTTAATTATCTCAGAATTACGAAAACAGAGTAGATTTTTTTTCCTCAAGTGAATGCAATACGCTTCCGTAGGTTCGCATATGCAGTTACATTTGTCTCCTTTGGGTGTCACTATGGTTTTGATCTTCGCAGGTAATTATGCTGAGGTGCACTAATGAATCTTCTCAGTTTTCAGGTAGTGCGGGAGCAACAAGCACAAACTCAGATTCGCAGCCTTTACATTTCTGACCTGGACATCTCCACCGCAAATGTGATGCAGTCGCTTGCACAAGAAATAAAATCCTTCTCCAAAGCTAATTTGCGGAAACAATGCACCAGAGTAACGACTTTGAGCGGCAGGCGGATTATTGAGACATGGAAAGGCTCTACTGTACAGGTGACAGTACAGCCTGAAACCGCATGTGGATATGTTCAGGATAATAACTGGGATCTTCAAGTTGGATATATTAAACCATATCTACTACTTGGTGAGTACTTCATATTCTCATTTGCCACTTAAAAAGTACAAACAAACACTTAAAAATATAATGAATTCTCAGAATGGGCTGTTTGCTCATTTGCAATAGACATGATAATTTTTTATAAAATGTTTAAAAAATGTAGAATTATATTTCATTTTTTGTTGTAATGTAGGCTATACATTAAATAGAATGTAGCCTATATTTAAGGTAAAATTAGAAATACAAATTATATAAAACATTATTCTAGCCTATATACATTTTTTATACTCTAATAATACATTTGCATTTTTAAAGACTTTTGAATGCAATATGTTTTTAATTATTATTAATATCATTGCTGTTTTTTTTAATTGTGTAGAATGTCATAAGTGTCTGATTGCTGATTTCCCCAAAATAGGACATATTCTATTATATTCTAATAAAAAAAACATTTTTAATTGTTTATTTCAAAGGGTCACAAGATGCCGCTCATGACTTTGGTACTCTGAGGAAATATAAGGTAATGTGAGTTTATTATTATAGTATCTTATTATTAAATAACTTTGTTTTATGACTTCTAATGTGTTTCCATTGATTTCAGGTCACACATATATTAAATGTCGCATATGGTGTGGAAAATGCCTTTCCTGACCTGTTCATCTATAAAACACTGAGCATACTGGATCTACCTGACACTGATATCACATCACATATCGAGGAGTGTGCACGGTTTATAGACCAGGCTAAAGCTGAGGTAACATTTGCCTTTGGTTTCATGGCGAATTCATGATTACATTTGGTTAATATCTTGATTTCCAAGAATGATTTTGCACAAGTCTTGAATTTTGCATAAGCGTATGGAGGTCTGGCAACATTATAAAAGGAATGTTTCATTCTCTCAGTGTAATTTCCTGAGTGTTGGGCTTTAGCGCCTGATACTGCACGGTCGTCCAATGGCTAACTCCGTTATTCTAGGTAACCGTGCGGTGTGCTGAATAATGGATGCTGAGTTTTCACGATGCATTATTTAGCGAGTTGTAGAAAGATCATATCTCTAACGGGCCATTGTTTGTCATACAACCTCTTTACTAAATAGTGCCGCCAGTCACCCTTAACCTGACACTGCCTCATGATTCAAATTCACTAAGGTTTATGATTACAATGGCTGCTGGAAATAAGTTTCCATTCCTTTGTAAAACGAGTGTAGCACCTCCTGTCACCTAATTTAGTATGTCGTCTATGATGCAGAGGGAAGCAACAGCTCAGTTAATCAAATAATGTTCTTCTCAACTCAGCGGAAAGTGGTTCTCTCACCCGTAACTTGCAGTTTTGTAATTCCCTGCAATTAGCATAGGATTAATTACATGCTTTATAATGGAGTATGTAATGATGTGAAATTAAATGCTTCCATTGAGGGATTCCAGTAGCTTCTGGAAACAGTTTATTTTCCTGCTGTCTGACTGAACAATTGGTTTCTCTCTCCAGAAAGGAGTTGTACTTGTCCACTGCAATTCTGGAGTTTCACGCTCTGTTTCGGTCGTCATTGGATATCTGATGTTGAAGGAAAATCAGCCTTTTGGAGACACACTTGCGCTGGTGAAGTCTGCTCGACCCACCTCGTGTCCAAATCCAGGTTTCATGGAACAGCTGAAAAACTTCAGACCACAGGATGCTACACAAGCAAACGGTTTGGGTCATGATTGAACATTATGCTACAGATGCATCAACGCAATATCAAAGAAATAGTTCACCCCAAAATGAAAATTCCCCACCTAATATCTGTTAAAGCTGGTTTTCCATTGAAGACAAATGGAGACATTTATAGAGCTGCTCTTTTCCTTACAGTGAAAGTGAATGGGTCCATGGAGACCTTTTGTGTCTATTCCTCACACTAAGCTTAGAAATGACAAAAATATGGGTTTTAATGATATGAAGATGAGTAAATAAAGACAGAATTTTTTTTTTTTGGCGAACTGCCCTTTTAAAGCTACCGGTGCTTCCATCATAGTTTCAGATATGGCTTTAGTTTAACACTTTGGAAATTATGGGTGCTAAAATGACAAAAAGAAAAAAATGGCTGCCTATCAGCTGGAATTTGAATTGAACTGACTCCACAGGATGTTGAAATGGAATTTGAAATGATGGGAAGAAGAATTTACTGAAATGCAGTACAAAGAAATTCCCAACCTATTCCATTTTATTTGTAATTCCTTCAGTTCAATTACAATTCTCATCCTGTGTGCTGCTTCAGTTTAATTTCAGTCATTCACATCCATACACTATGTAGCTCCATTTCATTATAAATCATCTTAACATATTGCATCCTTTAAGATGCGGTTATCATTGATCCGGTGAAATATTATTATTTTTTTAAATAAAGACCGGGTTCTTATACTCAGTAACTTTGATAGCAACACTAACTCATTTTGTCCTCACTTGACATCCTTGATTAGCATCTGGGATGTTAAGCTATATTTGTGCAATATAGTAACTTAAATATCAACCAAAGGAGAGGGACTAGTTGAATGAGTATTCCTGGTACATCAAATCTTAGTTCAGTTTCTTTTGTAATTTTGTAATTTTAATTACATATTTTGATGTTTTTGTCCATAGATTGCATAGTAATATAGAGATTTTAAAAAAACAAAAATCTTTAAGATTCTTGTTTAATCTTGTTTTGCACTGTTGTGATGTGTTTTTCTGAAGGTAGAAAATTGTCGTCAATACTTGTGAGGATGTTTGCCATGAAAGTTTATTTCACTTTTACAACTTCATTTTGTGGTGTAGACTGAGCCTTGCTTTTAAAGTATGGATGTGTGGAATGTATTGTATTGAATAAAATTTGTACATATATACAGAAATGCTTTTCATGTCTGTATGTTTTTGTATAAACTATGTGCTTAACAGTGATTTTAACTAGACCAAATTAAATGTATTCAGTCTACAAACATAAGCTGGCCCCATAAACAGTTCAGGGTTCCTACGGGGTTTGGAAAAGTACGGAATTTGATTTAAGCATTTTCCAGGTCTGGAAAAGTATGGGAAAGCAGAGTATGGAAAAATATTAGTGTTCCCAGACTTTTGCCCCTATTTAGTTTTTTAATAGTAGAAAATTAAGAATTGTATTAATATACATTTATCGTACAAGAAGTGAGGTTTCATGGGTTTCTTTAGTGATCGCCGAATTAATGAATTCATTCATTGTGCACTTTTTCATTATGCAAACTGCAGGTTATAAGCATTTTGGGTTTAGGACCATATTACAGCCTCAAGGATCTTTGCAAAAATAAAAAAAATAGGGCCTTTGCAAAAAATAAGCATATAGGGCAATGCACACTGTTGTGCCATCAGCCCATTTCGCTGTGTGCATTAAAGAGACCTAAGGCCTTGAAATATGGCATATTGCCCCAATGAAAGATGAATCTTAAATACTTTTTTTTTTCTTTTTTTTTTTTACAGTACCAGTCTATTTTATAGATGCTTAAACTTGGCAAATTTTATGCCATCAGCCCATTTCGTGTCATAGTTTTTCCACCACCACATAGGATGTGTTAAACTGGACAATAGGCTATGATTTTAGGGGTACTACCATAAAGAAAAGCAACATTTTGACCATGCTATTGTTTTATTCATAGTAAGATGCCAGTGATGCACAAAGGAAATATAGGTTATATAAAACTAGAAATTGTAATGTGTAAGCATGCAAAACATTCCCCTGCAGATGTGAATAGAAAAAATATTCCTGTGTGAATGTAAAAGTAGGGCCTAAAATAAATTTTAGGGTGTTATTTCAAGAAAATCAATGAAAAAAAACCCTGATAAAATAAAAATATTTACCGATGACTGCACTATATTCCAAATATAAAGCTGAAAATAATGCTCCATGAACCATTTATGTTAAATATTGTCTGAAAATCTACCGAGAGGTTTGGAAATTTGAGTCTGGAAAAGTATGGAATATTGAAATGGAAAATGTGTAGGAACCCTGTAAACAACATTATCTCATGTACCTTATTTTCCAAACCATATTGAGTGAAATTTGCTAACAATATCGGATGTAAAAATATTTGTATTTGATTCATAAAATAGTGAAAGTAACCTATGTTTGAAATGTTTAAAAGAATATAAAGAGACAAAGCACTTTCGTGATGCTCTGAACAAATCTGCTCAATATATTGTTTGATTGTATCGTTTATTTTTATAAAATGCCGATGGTGCTTTTAACTGGACTGTCTACATTAGGATATTATGGGTGAACTAAGATGACTTGTATCGAAAACACAGGGAAACTCTTTGGGCAATTGTCCTCACTCTGACTCCAACTCCCATGTTGTTGATAAACTCTGGGATTTTCTTTTCAACATGGGCACGTTCTCTTCCAAGCTCTCCAGGAGAAACATTGTGACCGTGAAGCCCAAAGAGTCTGATGACCGGGACCTGACCGAGAGCCAGACTCGGGTCATTAAAAATGCAGTTCAGAGGGTCAGCCGGGAAGCTCAGAGGGCGTCTGTCAACACTGAGGGAGGCAAGTGATGAGAGTTTCATTGCTGCTTTCAACACTGTCCGTGCTGAGGAAAAGTTTGGCATGGTCACTGATGGGTTTGTTTATTAACTTTCAGGGGGGGTAAAATGATGTCAGACATTTGGTTACGGCTTAATGTTAGTGCAGTTATATTAAAGTTATGTTTATATATATATATCTGAGGAATTAATTCACATAGTAATTCACAAAGAATAACACGGGATTGGTTATTTTAAAATGGAGGTTAAAATGTTCCATAGGCTATTCTTTTTACATAGCCTACAGTAGTGTCTTCAAACCACTAAATAAATATAAAAGTTAAATTACAAGTGTTACATCGCTGTCTGGGATGGCAAAAAAACAAAAAACTTGACACAAGTAGGGCCTGCGGTAATAATTTATTATCACTGTTATTATAGATGTAGGCCTAAACAACATAAATATAGCAAAAACTACTAGTGTTGTATTTAAAACGTCTAGGGTTAGCCTACATTCATACAATTTTGGCTACACAGAAAAAACCTTAAGAAACCTAAAGAACAAACATAATAGGCTACTTAATACTTAAAACAGGTAAGCACTTTTAATTAGATATTCACAGGGATTTGTTCAGCAAAAGCTGGATTCAGTATTTGTAATGTTATCACGTCCAAGCACATTTGTAGAAAACATGACCAAAAAAATCAAATTGGAAAGCCTATCTTGTGGTTACAGTTGTTTCGGTGGATATTTATGGGTGGAATTTGTAAAAGCTGACCCCTTTAAAACTCACTGAATAAACATAAGTTTTATGGGTTTGTGAGATATGAGGGACTCAGGACAGGTAAGCAATTTTTCCTTTATACATCACATTCATCAGGGATTTCTTCGGCAAACGCTAGATTCAGTATTTACAGTGGTATTGGGTCCAAGCACATTTTTTAGACAATGTAACCAAAATAGTAAAACTTGAAAGAATATCCTGCGGATGCACTTGTTTTGGTGGACATTTATGGGCGAAATTTGAGATAGTTTTGCACGCATCCTCAAAACAACCTGTTGCCTTGGGAACCTATATTAGTTCAGTTTCAAATTTGCCTTGGTGTACAGTTGGTCACTTACTCACTAAAGGCCACACCCCAAAATTGTTATTGGTAAATAAAATAAATGAGATTTTGACAAATCAAAATTGGTCTTTAAATAATACAAAATAAAATCAAAATCTTAGAAGGAGTTAAAAAAAATGAACATTTTAAATGGTTGATTTTATGGTGGGAGTGTTTAAAGAGATGTTGTGTCAAATCTCACATGATTTGACATATGATTTGACAGAGATGCTGTTGTAATCCCACAACAGCTTATATATAAACTAAACCTGCTGGGCCTTAACAATTCCCTGTGTAATTGGATCCTGGACTTTCTAACCGGAAGACCTCAGTCAGTCCGTGTCGGCAACAACACCTCGAGCTCTACCACACTGAGCACAGGGGCCCCACGAGGCTGTGTGCTCAGCCCGCTGCTCTTCACACTGCTGACCCACGACTGCACTGCCAAGTTCAGCTCCAACCACATCGTCAAGTTTGCTGATGACACAACAGTGGTAGGTCTCATCAGCAACAACGATGAAACGCACTACAGAGAGGAAGTGGCACAGCTGGATGAATGGTGTGGCACTAACAATCTGTCCCTCAATGTGGAGAAGACAAAGGAGGTTGTGACCACCCCCCACTGACCATCGACAGCTCGACTGTGGAGAGAGTCAGCAGCACTAAATTCCTGGGGGTGCACATCACAGAGGATCTCACCTGGACCACCAACACCATGTCACTCTCCAAAAAGGCACAACAGCGCCTACACTGCGCCACACTCCGCCGGCTGAAAAGAGCAAGTCTCCCTCCACCCATCCTCACCACATTCTACAGAGGCACCTTTGAGAGTGTGCTGACCAGCTGCATCACTGTCTGGTACGGGAACTGCAGTGCTGCTGACCGCAAGACCCTCCAGCGGACAGTGAACACAGCTGCAAAGATCATCGGTGCCCCTCTCCCCTCCATCCTAGACATTTTCCTTACACGATGCTCCAGCAAAACCAACAGCATCGTGAAGGACTCTACCCACCCCTCCCACAGTCTCTTCCAGCTCCTACCATCAGGAAGACGGTACCGGAGCATTAGAGCCCGCTCCGCCAGACTGCTCAACAGCTTTTTCCCCCAGGCTGTGAGAGCCCTGAACTCAAATCACCCCGCCCCCCTCTGAAACCCCATGCAAACCCCTACCTCCTGAAACATGGAGAATGCATTATGATGATTTGAATCTCTACAGGAAATTAAGTTTCCACAACATATTTATATATTGCAGAACCTTAATATATTTAATTTATGGCAAAATTTGGTAATTCTGTATGTTGCCTGAGCATTGGCATCCTCTGAGGGGTTGGCATTATCTTTTCTCAGGTGTTCGGTCATCTCAGATCATTTAAGGGTTGGATCCAGACTGAAGCTTCTGTAATTCCTAGTTACCACGGGATGTTAATCCCATGGCAGAAACAGAGAAACAAATATAAACATAAATAGCGTAGCTGCTGTTCCATCAAAAGCAAAAGGGATTTGTTCAACCCAAGCTAAAGAATAATAATAATGTACATTTGATCAGATATAACTGCAGTACAAGATTATAAAATGCATTATGTGAATGCTTGGCTAAAGAGATGTGTCTTTAATCTAGATTTAAACAGAGAGAGTGTGTCTGAACCCTGAACGTTATCAGGAAGGCTATTCCAGAGTTTGGGAGCCAAATGTGAAAAAGCTCTACCTCCTTTAGTGGACTTTGCTATCCTAGGTACTCCCAAAAGTCCAGAGTTTTGCGACCTTAGGGAGCGGGTTGGATTGTAGCGTGGTAGAAGACAAATTAGGTACGCAGGAGCTAAACCTTATAGGCAAGTAATAATATTTTGTAAATGATACGGAACTTAATAGGTAGCCAGTGCAGAGACTGTAAAATTGGGGTAATATGATCATATTTTCTTGACCTGGTAAGAACTCTAGCCGCTGCATTTTGGACTATCTGTAGCTTGTTTATTGAAGATGCAGGACAACCACCTAGCAGTGCATTACAATAGTCCAGTCTAGAGGTCATGAATGCATGAACTAGCTTTTCTGCATCAGAAACGGGTAGCATGTGGTGCCATCAGAATGAAAGTCCAAACAGCTGATAAAAACATCACAATACTCCACAAGTAATCCACATCAGTTATTGTCTTGTGAAACGAAAAGCTGCGTGTTCGTAAGAAACAAATCCATCAAGATGGTTTTAACTTCAACACATTGCTTTGGCTAAAATATGAGTTCATAATCCATAATAATGCTTTCTCCAAATAAAAAAGTTGTCTTGCCTGAATCAGGAGAGAAATATGCACAGATCGAACACTGTTTACAAAACAGTTCAAAATAAATATGTTGGCAGATTTTGATGTGACAGAACAACAGTAGATTAATTTTTTTTACTGGAGGAAGAATTGTTATGGATTAAGGTGTCATATTTTGGCCAAAAGCGATGGTTTAAAGTTAAAATGCCTTAATAATGGATTTGTTTCTTACAAGCACATCTTTTCACTTCACAAGACGTTAATTAATTAACTGGATTGGTGTGAATTACTTGTGGATTATTGCGATGTTTTTATCAGCTGTTTGAACTCTCATTCTGACGGCACCCATTCACTGCAGAGGATCTACAGAGCAAGGTCATATGGCACCACCAGCCAAAACAAGAATCGTCTCCACAACTGCGCAGGCAGAAGTGAGGTTGAGTTACGGCAGTGGTTGTGTTAATTGATGTAGTGATCTATATTTTAAAGTGCATAATTAAGTCTTTGAGTTCCCGCAATAGTGACTCTCCCATGCCTTGTCAAATGTGTCTGCACACTAGCGAGCCTGTAATGAAGAAGGTTTCTAAATACCTTCTGTTCATTTGAGACGCAGGGCTTGCTGTTACGTATCAGTTTTAGATTTATTACTCTGTCGCTGGAGCAACAGAAGAAACTCTTCCTGTGACATGCCTGCACTGTCATCATGGAAGAATAGGAGTGATGATTTAGTGTAAATTCAAAGACTTCCTCTTCGTTGTTGCTGATAATTAGATGACCTTGAGTTTGGCCAGGACAGTTTCATTAGACCAATTTGCATGTTCATGTCTGATAAACATGCACATTATTTCTAGAAACAAAATGGGTTGTTGAAAGTGACAATTACATTAATGAGAATCATCAACCTCCTCTCTTGTTATAATAAAAAGTGTTATGTCTTTTAGACAATAGACAGTGCAATTGTGATTCACCACTGTGTTGTTTAGCCTTACCGTGATAAATAAAAGGATGCTTCAATAGATTTGTTCATTGTGTGACTTCTCCTGCTTTAAAGTATGTGATTTATTTGGAATAGTGTGCATAAAATAGACAGATATCACTTGAATATGTATCCAGCTCACAAGTGTCACATTGGACATATATTGATAATATATTAGCTACATATACTGTAATAAATTATAATATAATATAACATATACAAATTTAGTAATATTTAAATTACATAATGTATATATTTTTTACAAGAAAATTTAATATTAATATATAATGTTTTATTTTATAATATAATATATTCTTAGTGACCTGAAAAATTCTTAATTTCATAATTTTAAATAAAATACCATTGACATGTACTACTGAATTAATGGATCTTTAGCATGTACTTGTTCTCTCTGTTGTCTATTTAATCTACCGTATGATTACCTACCAATACCATATAATTACAGTTAGACCCATAATTTCTAAACAATAGAAATGGAAATCTTACAGTGACATATTTACTAATGTTACAAGTTGAGACTTTAGTCACCAGAGGGCTCCCTTTACTCACAATTCATGAGAGAGTGCAGGAACTAAAAGGCCATCAGTTTAGTGTTTGAAAAATGGCATGCGTATGAAAAGCATTAGCAGTATTATCAGTAAGGCTCACGTGGAGAGTTATGTGTTGTTTGAAGAATGTTCCCAGATAGCTGTAAATCTAGGGTGACATTAATAATGCAGTGCAGACAAGCTCAAAGTGTTGTAAATGATAGCTTGGAAACAGGCAATGAATAACACAAGAAGAAGGATCTAGAAAACCATGCAGTTTTCTTTGCATATATTATATGCATTATCCAACTTGGACATAACAATATTGGCTCAACCAACAGTGTAAGGATTAGGGTGGGACAATGTATGAGGACAGAGAGGGTCATTATTTCACAAGACATTAATTGAACTGTAGTAGTGTGGATTAGGCCTACTTGTGGATTATTGTGACTCTCATTGTGACGGCACCCATTTATTGCATTCACAGTATCACCCATTCACAGTATCTGTTGGTTTGATAACACTCATCATTTTTAACATTGGTGCTGCTAGTAAGCGATTTCAGCTTCAATTTGAAGTTCCACCCCTGATTAATCCATTTATTATACTATCCCAATTGCTTCAATCACGCTTTCAAAATCCAGAGACTTCCAGAGACATAACAGGCAACTCAATTTCAGCAAACCTGAACATGCGCAGAGCTAGAGAGCATTTTTGATTGGCTAAAAAGTTTGAGTGGTTATCAACACTACAGGGTCTAGCTCTGTCACAGAGACAAGTGATATACAGTGAATCTTTTAGGGTGTTTACACTTGGCAGGTTTGGTTTTGATTGGTGTGTTTGCTCTGTTAGTGTGGTTAATTTGAATATTTGTGAATGCTGCAATCCAAACCTTGATGTGCACCAAACAAGCAGACCGAAAATTATTGAAAAGCTTGGTCCATTTCCAAATGGACTCTGGTGCTGTTTGACTGAAATAGGAATGCAACGTGGACCAAAGACCTCTAAGCAAGACGCAAAAACAAGTCATGATGTCATGAGATGTGACCCTAAAAAAGGACAGAATTCTCAAGCATACTGCTGTCTCCTCGTGCCTTTTGTTTTATATGTTTAGGTTTGGTGTTAAAAATGACAGTGTGAACGCTAAGCGAACCATGGACTAAGGCCTGGTTTCACAGACAGGCTTTTTCAGTGTTTCGTGCATGGATTATTATACTTAAAGGGGTCATGAACTGCCTTTTTAAAATTATTTTGTACTGTTCTCTGAGGTCCCCTTATAATGTTATCAATGTTTTACATCAAAAACATCATAATTTAGCAGTAATACGCTATTTTCTGTCCTGTTTTTAACCCCACACATCAGAACGTGCTGTTTGAATAGGCCTGGCGGATTGTAGACTCAGAAGTAAACGCGTACTGCTATGATTGGCTAAGAGTTGTGTAGTGTTTGACAGCATACATTCCTCATAGAGGGATGCTGCTGTGATTTCGGTCAAAAATGCATAAATACATATCAAACAATCTGTAATAAGACAAAGCAACAGTGACCATGTAATCAAAACAGTTACTCACACTGCGACATTGTGTGGTACTGCCAGATTCAACATTTGGCACAGGATCGTCTTTTAGTTTGAATCTTCATTCAAAATAACGTTCATTCACTCTTTCCTAACGTTTGAATCAGAAGGAAGGTGATGTAATGAAAACAGAAAATATTAAAAATAGTATAACTTTAATAGTGTTTCAGTGATACTAAAATAACACTGAGATGAGCCATAGGAGTGTTTAAAAAAGTGTCTTGATATATTCTGCGTTCTTTTCCTTTCACATTTTCAATATGTTCTGTTTGAACAGCCCCTTGGTGAATTTCTTCTTAATTGTGTTGGAAACAGGAAAAATACAGAAATGATTCAATGTCTTAGTTAATCTTCCCTATATTTATCTGTCACAGAACTTAGCGGCCACCATGCGAACAGCTCTAGGCTTTGGGCCAGGTCAGATCTATCCCCCTCTCCTCAGAGTATAGTCTGTCATTGCTCTAAAGATGGGAGTGTGATTGTTACTCACGGATCGTGTCGGATATAGCATTTGACATTTGAGCTTATTAAATCAAGAGGAACATCTACTCACCTTGAGATGATCCTTGATAAAACATTCATTAAACTTATCCTATTGCTTTATATCGTTTCCCTTGAAGGTCACGTGCTGTAAGATTAAAGACCATTAAAGACCTTTAATGCATTTAAAAAAAAAAAAAAATGGATTAAGGCAAAGGTCTGATCATTCCACCAAGAGTAAATTAGACAGTCAGAAATGATAAGAAATGCAAAGTGATGCCCAATCAACAACACAAAGGCTGCCTATCCATATGAGGATGATTTATCCTGCCAGGAAGAGGAAATTGGGCTCATTGTAGCGTGTGTAAATCCGGATTTATTTCCTCAATGAACCGGTGAGATATAATGAAACACTCTTTGAATTGATTAATATCTGCCTCCAAATGCCAGGTGTCAATCGCAGTTATTCAAGGTTAAAAACATCATTGTCTTTTGAGTGCAACACTTGCGCGCTGCTTTCACTGTTTAAACACAGGTGTGTGAGCATGATTCATGCCTTTTGTTGCAATAACATGCCAGCATTAAAAAAATAGTTATATAACGGTTATGCAATGCTTAATTTGTAGGTAATTCAGACACACTTGGTCCAGGCACATGCAACAATTTGAAATTGTTGTCATATTTTGCTTTTCAATATGTTAATGATAAACAGGTTTCTGTTTTATGTTTCTGTTAATGCCATAATCTTCCTTGCCAGAGTGATTAGTCTAATCAATTGGACTAGTCTATAATAAACATTCATAATGATTTTGCTGTCGGTATAAAAGTAGGCAACATCATGAATATCAAATGAGTGTAATATGGTTTGCAATTAGACTAAAATGAGAGTGACAGAAATATTACGTTTATACTTTAATTGATAAGTATGTTTATTTAGTTCAATCATTATTTATTTATTTATTTTGCATTTTACAATATAGCAGATAGGGAAATATACAAGTCAAAAGGCAAGACAGTAGCCTGCCTCAAATATAAATGCAAAGCCAGTGCTGTAACATTTGCAGTACTTGTGGTTCTTAAGAATAAACACACCACGCAGACCCCCAAATTATACATAATCAAGATAAACAAAACCTGACCCTCGGCCACAGCAGCTGCTACTGAGGAAATGATTTTTTTCTTGGTCTTCTTGGCCTCACTAAACTAGCAGCCTTAACAGAGACTGAGAATGATTCACATTTTGAATATTGAATATATTTGAAAATGATCTCCTGCAAACAATATAACACTTTTCTTTTTTTAAGAAATAAGACCCCCCCCAAATATCTATCTATCTATCTATCTATCTATCTATCTATCTATCTATCTATCTATCTATCTATCTATCTATCTATCTATCTATCTATCTATCTATCTATCTATCTATCTATCTATCTATCTATCTATCTATCTATCTATCTATCATTGTATCATTTTATCTATCGTTCTATCGTTCATTCTGTTGTTCTATTTAACGTTCTATCTATCTGTACTGCATAGCAACACCTTAGTAACCAAAGAACTCCAGCCACTCACACTAACCAGTCTTGGCTGTGCGTTGGCCATCAGGCCAGGCAGATGCAGAGATGTCTAGCGTCTAGAGTTTATTACATGACTTTTGAGTCAGCGTCAGTGAGCAATGAGGCCCATGAATATAATGACAATATATGAGCTTTCCAATTAGAGCTCTATTTTTGCACTGGCAGAAGTGAGGTATTACATCCCTAATGTGTCATATTTTATTCAAGACCTACATCTTCTCTGATAGATACCTTCAGCAGAAATGTAGTTTAACTTCAATTTCAGAGCGGATGCTATTAATCAGACATTTGACAAGGTGTAGTATATTTAGACAATTATATTCCAGTCCTGTTCTATTAACAAAGAGAACCTGGTCTTCATCCATCAAGGGTCCTTTGAGGTCTTCAGTGTTTCAAAGAATTTTTGTTCTAAGTCTATGTCTAATCTCGCTGTGTTTACTGTCCTGTTGTGACTGTCCTGTTACCTACTGTAGCTTCACTATGTGGTGCTAATGAAGGTCATTAACACATGCCACAGCAGCTAGACACACATATCACTCTTAATTTTGCACACACACACATACACACACACACACACACCTCAAATCTGTTAATCTAAAACAAATATCCAACTTTAATTTTTTTTAATGAATTAACTTTAGCCACAAATGTTAATTAAGAAATTTCTCTAGTAGCATCTGTATTGAATAGACTCACACTGTGAGTAACAGGCATGACGTTTCCATCAAATCCACTGAAGTGTAACCATCTGGCCGTAGCAGAGAGACTCACACACCTCAAATCACCCAGGCTGGGAACTGCAGCAAATGAGCTCGCAGCCCCGACTGATGGGAGACGTTTCATGAAAAAGTACATGAGCATTTGTGAGATCCTTTCATTCCGTCAATGAATTATTGAATGTTCTCCTTTAGAGAATGATCAGGAGCCACTTTTTCTGTAATGTGTATTTCATTTACTTTAATCCAGTGTCTTTTTAAGCACAATGCCCTATAGATTTCTTTGCTCAGGAGGACATTGGTTGTAATTAAACCCTTATTAAACCTTCAGATCGATTGACTTTGTCCTTTTAGCAATTCTTGGGTCGAAACCTTTACATTTTGACCTGTAATAGGATGTTTAAAAGAACAGTTCACCCCCTAACATTTAAATTCTATCATCATTTACTTACTGTCATGTCATTCCAAAGCCGTTTCTAAAATATATTTTCATGTTTTTACTATGCAGAAATATATATATTACTGTAAGCATGATAAAGGCAGCATGTTATTTGGAAAGTTAAGTTTTTGGATTTCATATGGTCATTGACATAAGGGTGAGTAAATTATGACAAAAATGTTATTTTTGTGTGAACCTAAGCTCTACCTGTTGCTTTTTGTAGTCACAGAACTGGAGTAGGTTGTAATGAGTGGATCATCTGTTTGGAAGTCAGCCACTGGATTCAGACATCATCTTACTTCTTGTGATCGTACAGGCACTTCATGATCATTCATCTGAATGCTTTTACTGGATATCCATAGCAATTTACAGTTGTTCTTACGTTAATGTAAAACCATTGCACTTTTTTGAGCCTTGAAAGGATTTTCACTGAATGTCTAGAGTGTCTGTTCCTCTTCTTCTCCATGGTAACATGAAGCGTGTCCTCACAGGTCTGGTTGAACTGCCACAAGCAAATCAAATTTCCTGCTAACGGACTGCAATGCCTAGACACCTCTTCTATCCCCACAAGTGTGAATAAATTGTCAGAAAAAGGATGAATTCACAGCCTTAATGTATCACATACACAAAATTGGTAATTGGTTGCACCTACTGATCGCTACTTTTATTTTTTTTTAATACACTGTTGCTGTTTTTTTTAGCATGCAATTCACTAAAGAGCTTGTGTGAATCACCAATAATATAGGAAACAGAGCAATTTCTATGCGCAATACCTTACTTACCAGTCAAATTTGCATATAAGGTGCACAGAAAAGTGCAAAAAAACAAAACAAACAAACACACACCTTACTTTTGAATAAAAAAATAGCTTACCAACTTAATAACACAATGTTAATTGTGGGCTTAATTTGTATAAAAAGAAAGCGTATATTCTCAGAAAAATATTGCAATGATTTTGTGTAAATCTGACTGGTGCAGCACTAAACCAACACAGATATCTGAAGGTAATTAGATAAACAATATGAGAAGTTAATTTTAAAGTTAAATTTGAGACAGATTATTGCTAGTAACTTAACTGTTTTTGCTTCAAAAAATGAAAATTATTTGAAAATAGTGTGCATCTCTGAAACGAAACACAATAGGATGTTCTGTTCCTGAATGAATCAGCATTTCCGAATGAATCTTTTGAGTGAATGAGTCAACGCAGCCACTTGTTTCATTCCTGAATGAATTAGTATGTTTGAGTGAATTGGTTGAATGAATAATTCAACGACTTACTCATAAAGCCTGTCACTTGGTTTGTTCTCAAATTAATACTTTTTAAACAAATCAGTTGAATGAATGGTGGGCTGTTACTGTCTGAGTAGGTACTTCTTTTGAATACATATGGCGCTTTTCCACTGCGTAGTACGACTCGGCTCGGCACGGCTTAGTACGGCACGGCTCAGTTTGCGTTTCCACTACAGTTTAGTACCGCTATAGAGTGGGTGGGATTATTCACATGTTGTTATAGTTGCACCGCCTCTACTGCCGTGACTCCTGATTTACAATATGTTGTAAATATGTTCTATATAGTTAGAATGTCTGTAGTATTAAGGTAATCTGGATGTATTACATTCACCGGCTGCATCCGAAACCGCCTACTCAATGAGTAGGTACTTAATTTCAATAAGTACTTACTTCACTAGAGTTAAAAGAGTACGTACTCTATAGCCAAATCTCATTGATTATGAATGCAATCCACCATGTTGACGTTATCATGTGATTTATGATGTTATAACAAGCGCAACAACTTAAAAGATGTGAGCAACAGGTTCTGTAAATATTTTGATGTCGATGAAATTTACTAATTTTTTGGTCTTGTAGAAGAAACAGCTGCCCTTGTGATTGTAGTATAACCAATACATTTTGGGTATAACCAATACTTTTTTTTTATATAATTTTAACACTACTAATAAAACCCACAGTTTAAAAGATTTTTTTTTTATTACGAAAAACCATAATCGTTTCTCTTGAATATGTTATTAATCTCTTAATTTTATGTGCAAAATTGTTCATCCCCACGCAAAACTGTCTTAAATCTCCTTCGTTTTCCTCTTTTTTTGTTGAATGTCTCTCAAATTTAATCCCTGAGGCTTTCAATATAAATAAAAACAACAAATGCAATTTTTAATGCATTATGATTATATGAATTTTATTATTCAGATATATTTATTCTTTTTTTCCTGTGTATATAATCTCATACTATGATGTACGCAAACCCATTACATTTTTTTGTCATTATGATTGTTCATTGTTAAAAATACTACCATCTTTCCCTGAGCTTGTATGTAATTATAAGTTCTGCAGTAATAATACTAAAAAGAAAATAAGAGCGACAGGTGCACAAACCTTATAGCATCAATAAATCCACAACCCTACCTAGTACAGTTTTCCTCCATGTTTGCAATATGTGCACAAAGGAGACGCTGATCAGCTGCTCAAAGATCACATCTTTGGAGAAGACTGTTGATTTTACACGAAAAATGTAAATATTACTACTTAGAAATTAAGTTTACCTCAGAATGCATTGCTAGTCTACACCAAAAACTATTAACAATAATAAAGATAAATGCTGACCAATAATTAATTGTATTTTTGAGTAAAATTAGCTAAATGTATGTTGTTTTGTTATATGCCATAGCTATGCATGACTTCCCACAAAACAAATTCTGCCAAGGTGAATGCATCTCAATTTCAGTCGAGTAATGAATTAATGCATGTTAATGAAACAATATTTTATTTACTGACAACATCAGGAAACATGAATAAATTAGTAAAATTGTCAGCATTTAATTTCTTGCCAAATGTTTACAATTACATGCTAATTTGTGATACACTGTAACTTCGTTACTTCTGTGGTGTAGTGAACTGGTGAGCAGAAGGTTGCTGTTTCGATCTCTGCAGTCGTCACCATCAGTGTGTCCTTCAGCAACACAAAAGGTGATTTTGGTCAAGTTCGTCCTGCTGGTTTCATGATTCATGACCTTATTTGATAATGCTTTTGAAGCTTCTGAAACTTGGGTTTAATTGACTGATGTTGTATGAACAGTAACCAGCAGGACAAGAAGAGACCTCAGCAACATCCAGCCTGAGGCAGTAAGGTCAGGTGGAGTGATGGAGCGTCTCATCTATGGCACTGGATCATTTATGGCATCAAATGCACAGAAATCAAGAATCAGAGAAGTGCTGTAATAGCTCTGTTTGAAATTACAATAATTTAAATAAACTACAATTTAAGATTAAAAAGATGTTTAATCCATTTCATTAGTATACTCACTGAGAGCCTTTGATGGCAGCATTCCTTCATCAGTCACGCTTCACTGGATAAACACACATCTCATCTGTCCCTGTAACATCCAGACAAAAGTCAGTCACCTCAGTCATCTGCTCAATACTACATTTATTTACATGCTGAGGTAGTTGCTCCTGTGTTAACTCGCTTTTTATCCAACACAATACTCAATTTATCGACAATACTAATGAACTAATGAAATAGATAACTCATATTTAGTTACTCCATGTAGAATTGTTACTTACATTCATCTAAAGCAGTGTTGACAACAGTGAACATAACACACATACATCCCTCACTCAGATGTCTGTTCATGTTGTGATGTGCTCATCTGTAATTCTTTTAGAAAATGTTCCTGTCTCACATTAAATAAACAGTTGTAATCCTCTTTAAGATGTATGGTTTATGTAAATGCACTTTGGACACGTGCATGTGTTTACTGGAGCTCCCCTCTTCGCTATAGGCTACATAATAAAACGTGTTTTTACAGCAAAATCATAAATATATTGTAACTTTACTGTCTAGCACCTTTACACTGTAAGCAAATTAACAGTTTACTATACAATATCTCAACAAATGTGATTTTAACACATGTAACCGTGTTTTTGATTGATAATACTCACATTTGTAAACAGCCTCGTCGCTGTTCTCCCTTGATCTCTGTATTGATCAGAGATCTGTATTGATCTCCCTTGGCCTCCTGGGATTGAAAAGTATCCATCGCATGAGCACTCATCCAGGAACTTCTCGTCTACTCATTTAGGAATACTGAGTTTTCGAACATACTTATTCGCTCGCCTACTGCTTTCCCCTAGTACTGAATATAGTAGGTAAGTAGGTGGTTTCGGACGCACTTTAGGTAGATGCACGTCTACACATACTGTTTTTGGCCTACAATATGGTAGGGAAGTATGCGATTTTGGATGCAGCCATTGAATGATAGACTCGTCATTTGTCACCACCTACTGGCATAACAATGCAAAATTCACTTTTACATGCTGTTTGGACATGAATGTGTGTTGGCAGTGTGTGTTCACACAACCACCATATACTGAGAAAAATCCACCCGCTCCTTTTTAAAAAAAAATCCCCATAAATCATAAGCAGTGTCTCAGAACAAACTCATTTGCATTTAAAGAGACATGCACAAAAACAGCGTAATTCTGCTTCCACTCGAAATAGGCATTTTCGAAATGATCAAATAAATGATCTGTGTTGTATTTTGAGCTCAGACTTCACAGACACATTCTGGGGACACCAGAGACTTATATTACACATGTAAAAAAGGCATAATAGGTGCCCTTTAATAAAAGGCCAATGTTTTATAATTGTTACATTTAATAAAAACAGTTCTCCCACAAAGTAATACATTTAATTATCCTTACATTAGGCTCTTTAAAGTTGGTAAGCAACATAGCAATTGGGCTCACTGATATGTGGTCATAGGTGTGTCTACAATGACTTTGAATGTGGCTCAGCCAATGGGAGTTTAGAGAAACTATCCATTTTATAAATGAGGTTTTGCAATATGCTTTTATCACCTGCAGGCTTCAGGACAGTTTGTCTGTGAGATGCAATGCCATTGACCTCAGCTGCAAAAGCTCAGTCGGACACAGTTGTTTCTGCAGACGAGAAGTGAAATTTTAATCGAGGCGATCACGGTCACACCTGCCACTCGCATGCAGTCACATATATCTCTTAAACCATACACACACATACAGCGATAAGACTTACACATGTAGGCTATTCAGAATGGCTCCATGTTTACACACACAAATATTCTGCTCTTCTGATTTGTGGTATGCATCAGCCTCCACTAATGAGAATTTCTGGGCAACAACATTTGACATTATGGATGAATAGCTTTGCAGGGAATTTTCAGAATATATCTCTATGGCAACCAGTAAAACCCAATTTCACCGACACTGAATCATAAATTAGGCCGTAATTGTCATGTCCACCCAACTGCTCTCTCTCACCATATTTAGTCACACATGCTACAGCATTCTCACGCTTGTCTCTGTCTTCTCTCTTTCACTTTCCTGTTTTTGTTCTGTCTTTGGTGTACTGCCACCCAAACACACTTCAAGCAGAATTAGGCTGGAATTAAG
Source organism: Barbus barbus (assembly GCF_936440315.1). Taxonomy (NCBI): domain Eukaryota; kingdom Metazoa; phylum Chordata; class Actinopteri; order Cypriniformes; family Cyprinidae; genus Barbus; species Barbus barbus. Next base: position 27,891,489 of record NC_136738.1, on the reverse strand, counting down.
TATGAATGTGCTAAGAATGAAATGTGCTTGCTGATAGCAACATTTATTTGAAAGCTATGTCTGCATTGTTTTAGTGCCTGCTTCAAAAAAGGTATTATGCAAATTGGGTAATGGTACAAGTGGACCCTTAAAATCTGTACTGAACACAATTGCATGCCAATTCCCAGTCTTGCACATTTGTAGAGGATGCTGTAGATTGCTGCATTATGTCGTACTTTACTTGGTCGGTACAGCATCTCTCCTCTACTTCAGTCGACTCTAGTCCAGTCCCAGCTAAGAAGGAACGTTCTCTGAACTTTGATTAGCATTCTGGGAAGGTTCTCTTAAAGTCATTAATGAATGTTCTTCTAATAATGGTAATAGAATGTTTGAAGTTATCTGCTATTTAATAATGTTCTCAAAACATTAGCACAAAAACATCAAAAAAATAAAAATAAAATACAATGTCGATGGAACGTTTTATTTCTGAAAGATTTTAGTTGGATGTTCATCTTACTACTTATTTCAAAATATTTAGAGAACATTCAGAAGTAACGGTTGGTAATGTTTGGAAACTTTGAAAAAAAAAAGTGGACATAATTTATGACATTTTCATAACTCGGTGTGAAAGTTAGCAAAGTATACTTAGAACATATATTTTATGCTGGAGTAAACCTAACATGTGAAATAATAGTCAGAATAAATAAATAAAATAAACAAGTCTATACTGAAATGTCATGCATATTTTTTTGGTGTATCATATTCAATACATCAGACTTTTGTGGTAATTTAGTGACCACAACATAAATATATCTTTCACTGTATTATAAAATAAAATTATTTTGTTTTCATAAAGACATTTTTAAATTTAGTTTTGTGGTAAAGGAAAGAATAAAATCAAATAAATATATTACTAATATAAATGTATAAATTAATATTAAATGTCAACTTTAACTTAAACAAGAACATTTTATAGTGAAAAACAATGGTAGTTTAATAATGCTAGAGCAGGCTGTGTACATAAAAATATTAATAAATAACAGGTCCCACTAAAAACATATCTATAAATTATATAAAAAAAACCCTTAATTTAATTTAGTGATGTTTGAAATAAATACACCTGCTTTCGCATTTAGTATTTAAATATTTACTATTACATTTGAATAAATTTAGTGTTTTAATTTAGCACCTGGTTAAAATGACTTATGGAAGGTTTGTGTGTGTGTGTGTGTGTTACAATACCATGTGCAAAAGTGCTGCAACTGTTCACTGAATTTGTCCCTTAGCTGTTTTTGTACAGATACTAAATGGAGAAAAGGAAAGGTACTGCACAGTGAAACAAAGTTTAATTGAATTACTTGCTCCTATTTGGAGCTTTAGGCACACTGAACCTTGAGAGAGCGACTGAAATAATTATCTGAGAGATTAATGAAGTCCACATCTAAATGCCAATGGAGGGTAATAATTAGAAACTTCAGCATGACAATAATACATTTTAATTCTAATAGAACGTCAAATCGTCATATTTCTCCTCTGGCAACGAGGAAACGAGCAGAAGTCTCATATCAGAGAGCTTTTAAATACCTACTGATCATGGTTTGAATTATTGCCTTTAATTTTAACTTCTCACACAAGCTGTGTGAGTTACTAATTTGGTGAAGAGACTTTCAAGAAAACTGCGCTGAACTGACTATCACAACACCAAAATTTCAGTAGTTGATGCCAGTATAGCCTTATTTTATTTTTTATTTTATTCATTTTTTGTGTGTTTTTGTATATATATATATTTTTTCTTATTTAGTAATTATTTAGTAAATTGTTTACTTTTAGTTCTTTTAGTACTAAATATATATAAAATAGTACTAAAAATATAAAAATAAATGTAAAAATAATATATCAAATAATAATAAAAAAAAACTTTTATTTTATTTCAAGTAATGATTTTTTTCATGGTTTTAGTTTTAGGTAACTATAATAACCTTGCACCAATACCAGTGAAATTACACACACACACACACACACACACACACATATATATATATATATATATATATATATATACATACAATATTTTTTTTACGTATTTAAAATTACTAAAAACAAATTTCAATAAACAGTAAAAACAAAGACAAACGGTATAAAAGTAATATATAAAACAAAAAATAAAGTAAAAAATATAAAATGAATTGTATTATAGTATAACAATCAAAAAAAGAGAAAGACCACACATTGAGTGAATCCTACAAATACTACTTTTTTTTAATCTTTTTTTTATTATTTAATATTTATATATTTTTAATGTAAAGTACATTTGACATTCCTAGAACTGATATTATCAGTATAAGGTGTTTTCATGATCAATGTTTACATAACTCTTCCATTATGAAAATAATCTAGATTAGAACATACTGTGTCTCCCACAGGCAACTCTGTTCACTCCATGATTGCGATGCAGCCCGGCTCTCGGGCCCTCAGGCCCTCAGGCACAGGTGGGGCTCAGTGAGGGGCCAGAGCCGAGGACTGGCTGGAAGGGACGTGCCCGTGGCCAAAGATCCCAGAATTAGGTAAGAGTCTCCTGAAGTGACCAACTGCCACCAACTACCACAGCCAGTTCCCTTAAACCTCACGCTCTAACTGTCATGCCAATGCAGCTTCAAGCTTTTTGTGAGGACACCATATGTTGCATTTGGACAAGGCACATTATATAAGTTGTGAGAAAATATAACCAAAGTTATTTGCTTAAGTTGCATAATTACACGCAAATTATACTTGCAATTCAGTTTAGTTGCACAGAAATGACACATTTTGAATGCTATGCAGGCTATAGCATGTCATATTACCCAGAACAGTAATTACATCTTGAGATTTATTGCGGTTTTATGGATTGTGGGCGTTTGATGTGTACAGCGCCACAGTTTCTCCATGGTGAAACATTTCAGGTTGCCATAGCAACTCAGAAGACCTTTTTACACCTGACTGTTGCGCAGAATGTTGACAGTCATCAGGGTGTTGTCAGTCTCTGGAAATGGACTCAGAGAGTTTAAAAAGCATCCCCACCACCTGCAGGGGAAACGTGAAGACATGCATCAGAAAGCCATTCAGTGTTTAACAGTAAGCTGTTAAGGAGTTTTTGCATGAACCTTTAATGGAAAATTGCTGCATATAAATCTCTGAGAAAACTTTAGCACCCATGATCCAGATACATATGGGTGTTCATATATGGGAGACACAGATTTGAATACAGCCTGTGTTGTGTTCAGATCCCATTCTACCCCATGATTTCCTCTGCTAGGTTTGTGCCATATATGGCTAAAATAATCTAGATATTTAAATATAAATATCTCTTGATATTTACTTGTAGACTCTGTTTTGAAGTTTGAGATTGGTAAGATTATAAAATGTTTTTAAAGAAGTCTTTTATGCTCAAGGCTGCATTTATCTGATTGAACAAAAAAATCAGTAAAAAAAAGGCATATTATTACAATTTAAAATAACTGATTTCTTTGAAATATATTTTGAAATGTGATTTATTCCTGTGATGCAAAGCTAAATTGAATCCTTCAGAAATCATTCTAATATGCTGATTTCCTGCCCAGGAAAAATTACTTTTTATTATCAGTGTTGAAAACAATTGTGCTGCTTAATATTTTTGTGAAAACTGTGGATTTTTTTCAAAAAAAATGTAGAAAGCATTTATAAACAAATATAGAACTAATTTATTTGAAATGGAAATGTTTTGTAACATTATACATGTCTATACTGTCACTTTTGATCAATTCAGTGCATCTTTGCTGAATAAACGTTGTTTTAAAACAAGTTTTTAAAATAATAATAAATTAAATAATAATAATAATAAATTAATTAATATAATTATAAAAATGTTTGGAATGGTAGTGTTTGTATTTGTATTTAACAAAACAACAACAACAAAAACTATTTTAGCACATCAAAATCAAAATGATTAATGCACAAATTGAAAGAGGTCTTGTGTCCTGAAGATATTTAGATATTTAAAAAAAAATAAAAATATATATATATATATATATATATTGTAACGTATCTGTTTCTATTTAGTTTCCTTTCTGCCCATATTTGGTTCTTCCTGTTTTAGTTCATGACCCAGTTCTGTTAATTAGTTATATGCATCACCTGTGTTTGATTAATTATCTAGTTTGCTCCTTTGTTTCCTGTTTCTTTATAAGTCCTCAGTTCTGCCTTTATGTTTGTCGGATATTAAGTTGTAAATGGTTTGAAGTGTGTTGATGCTATTAAATATACCTTTTTGTTATCCTTTTGTGTGGGCGCCGATTACTACAACCACCGACCGTGACAGAATATCCGACCCCAAACGAAGACGAGATTAACGCTCGTAATGTTGGAGCTGGTTCCCGTAGTTTGCGGGGGTTCACGCCGCCGTTCGCGGCTCGCCCCTGCTCGTGCTGCGTGGGATGTCGGGCTGCCTATCGCGGCTTACCGAGGCCATCCGTTTTGGGGAGAACGGGTTGCCATTCGCCGCTCGCCCCTACCCACCGCCCGAGAGAGAGTCACTCCGCCTGAGACGGCGATGAATGTTCCGTCCGCGGCGAGGAGGATTCCGCCGCAAGGGGCGATGAACGTTGCGCCGTCCGCGGCGAAGAGGATCCCGCCGTACACGGCGATGAATGTTCCGCCCGCGGCGAGGAGGAAGCCACCGAAAAGGGCGATGAACGTTGCGCCAGCTGCGGTGAAGAGGGTTCCGCCGCCTACGCCTCAGGTAAAGGACAGGGGGCTATTGGATGAGGCTCTTCCCCCGGAATTCTCGGCTCCCATGCTCACGCCAGAAACTACTCCTCACCAGTACCATCCAGTGCCTGCTCCTCGCCAGTGCCATCCTGTGCCTGCTCCTCGTTTGTGTCCGCCTATCCCCGCACCTCGCAAGAGGGTCCCGTCCAGCCGTCATGAGTTCCCGCTGGTCCCGTCCCGCCGTCATGAGTTCCCGCTGGTCCCGTCCAGCCCACCTGAGTTCCCGCTGGTCCCGTCCAGCCCACCTGAGTTCCCGCTGGTCCCGTCCAGCCCACCTGAGTTCCCGCTGGTTCCGTCCAGCCCACCTGAGTTCCCGCTGGTCCCGTCCAGCCCACCTGAGTTCCCGCTGGTCCCGTCCAGCCCACCTGAGTTCCCGCTGGTCCCGTCCAGCCCACCTGAGTTCCCGCTGGTCCCGTCCAGCCCACCGCCTCCCGTGCGCCCTCTAATGTCCGCGCTACAAGAGCGCCCTCCTGCGTCTCCGCTGGTCCCATCCAGCTCTCCTTCGTCTCCGCTGGTTCTATCCAGCTTCGCGCCTCCCGTGCGCCCTCAAGTGTCTGCGCTGCAAGAGCGCCCTCAAGTGTCTGCGCTGCAAGAGCGCCCTCAAGTGTCTGCGCTGCAAGAGCGCCCTCAAGAATCCGCGCTGCAAGAGCGCCCTCCTGCGTCTCCGCTGGTCCCATCCAGCTCTCCTTCGTCTCCGCTGGTTCTATCCAGCTTCGCGCCTCCCGTGCGCCCTCAAGTGTCCGCGCTGCAAGAGCGCCCTCAAGTGTCCGCGCTGCAAGAGCGCCCTCCTGCACCTACGCTGGTCCCGTCCAGCTCTCCTTCGTCTCCGCTGGTTCCTTCCAGCTCCGCTCCTCCAGAGCGCCCTCAAGTGCCCGCTCCTCCAGAGCGCCCTCAAGTGCCCACTCCTCCAGAGCGCCCTCAAGTGCCCGCTCCTCCAGAGCGCCCCCAAGAGTCCGTTCCTCCAGAGCGCCCTCAAGAACCCTCTCCTCCAATGTGGCCCCCAGAGGGGAGCTTTCCCAAATAAATTTTTGGGGGGGGGCCATATAGTCTCAGTCTGTGTGGCCAGGCCAAGGGCCAAGGCCGCCCGAGGACCCCGATCCGCCAAGGCCGCCCGAGGACCCCGATCCGCCAAGGCCGCCCGAGGACCCCGATCCGCCAAGGCCGCCCGAGGACCCCGATCCGCCAAGGCCGCCCGAGGACCCCGATCCGCCAAGGCCGCCCAAGGACCCCGATCCGCCAAGGCCGCCCAAGGACCCCGATCCGCCAAGGCCGCCCAAGGACCCCGATCCGCCAAGGCCGCCCAAGGACCCCGATCCGCCAAGGCCTCCCGAATCTCCAGTCCTGCCATGGCCTCCCAAGGCTCCGGATCCGCCATGGCCTCCCGAATCTCCAGTCCTGCCATGGCCTCCCAAGGCTCCAGATCCGCCATGGCCTCCCGAATCTCCAGTCCTGCCATGGCCTCCCAAGGCTCCAGATCCGCCAAGGCCTCCCGAATCTCCAGTCCTGCCATGGTCTCCCAAGGCTCCAGATCCGCCATGGCCTCCCGAATCTCCAGTCCTGCCATGGTCTCCCAAGGCTCCTGATCCGTCCTGGAGGCTCCCCTGTCCTATCCTGGTCCTGCTCCAGCCTCCAGGACGCCCGCCCCCCCCTCCCCGATGTTACTGTTACAGTGCGGGACGCACCTTCCGGGAGGGGGAGATACTGTAACGTATCTGTTTCTGTTTAGTTTCCTTTCTGCCCATATTTGGTTCTTCCTGTTTTAGTTCATGACCCAGTTCTGTTAATTAGTTATATGCATCACCTGTGTTTGATTAATTATCTAGTTTGCTCCTTTGTTTCCTGTTTCTTTATAAGTCCTCAGTTCTGCCTTTATGTTTGTCGGATATTAAGTTGTAAATGGTTTGAAGTGTGTTGATGCTATTAAATATACCTTTTTGTTATCCTTTTGTGTGGGCGCCGATTACTACAACCACCGACCGTGACATATATATTAATGCATAAAAAAACACAGGGACTTTATTGAACATTATTAAGTGACTCTAATCATTAGTGACAAATCATTATCTGTGTTTCAAATTGAGTTTTCTATTGAATCAGTGATTTACTGAGTTTGAACAGATTCACAGAAATGAATCACTCCTGCCAATTCTAATCATCTACCTTAACTATCCTACTTCTAGAAAAGAAGCGGCCATGAAATTAGTCTAATAACAGACTCTTTAAGAAAATATTTATTAACAAAAAAAAAACATTAAAATAACATGCTTAATATTTATTAATTTATTGTCAGCAAAATCATATTGTGAATATTCAATAAATCACCTTCTCCTACTTTGTACTGTGTCTATAATAAAAAACAACAACTTGCACACAACTTTACAGCAGCTTCTTAGTCTTCGTTCATCATCATCATCATCATCAAAGTTTTTTTCATGTACACACAATATGTGACCCTGGACCACAAAATCAGGCATAAGGGTCAATTTTATGAAATTGAGAATTATACATTATCTGAAAGCTGAATAAATAAGCTTTCCATTGATGTATGGTTTGTTATGATAGAACAATATGTGGCCGAGATACAACTATTTGAAAATCTGGAATCTGAGGGAGTAAAAAAAATATTGAGAAAATCGCATTTAAATTTGTCCAAATTAAGTTCTTAGCAATGCAAATTACTTAGCAAAAATTAAGTTTTGATATATTTACAGTAGGAAATTTGCAAAATATCTTCATGGAACATGATCTTTACTTAATGTCCTAATGATTTTTGGCATAAAAGAAAAATCAATAATTTTGACCCATACAATGTATTTTTGGCTATTGCTTAAATATACCCCAGTGACTCAAGACTGGTTTTGTGCTCCAGGATCACAAATGTGATTTCAGAGAAGGCTTGTGTGTCATTCTGCATCTCAAAGTAACGGTACTCAGCTGGTTAAAATATTAATCATGCAGCGAGATGAAAACTGGCCAGAGCTCAAGTGAGAACCGCCTCTGTTTGCATGCTTCTCTCTGCCTATAGAGAACATTTCTGTATGAGTCACTAAAATGACTTAAATTACCATTGCAAATGGGAGATCTTAAAAATCACAATAGGCAGCGTTAAGCACTCCAGAAGCAAAGGACAGATACATTCATGAACAGTTTTCATAATAGTGGATATGAACAGCCCAAGAAAGAGAAACCTGCTCAATGTGCCTACACACATAATTGAATTGTCTATTAGGGAAATGGCTTGGAGTAATGACACATCATTACAGACATTAGTGTTACTGATCTTTCTGGCTTTGCAAGAATTCAAATTTTGTGTTCAGGCAGAGAAATAGAGGATGGGTAAAGAGTTATTCTTCCGCTTTGTTCGTGGTCTGGCTAAAGTCAAACCGCTGTGGTACCGACAGAATCACATTACAACCATGCTAATTAAAGTCAGTACAGGCTAAATTAGCCAAGCTGCGCTTGAGTGGCCTCAGATCTGACCGTTCCCCTGTGCACTGGATAACCTCACAGCTCACTACTGCTAATATAGAACAAATTGAGAGGTTGTGAAAGACTATCCTAAATTACCCATGCTGCATTGGGTCCCTGCGCAGTGTGGTGTGTGCATGACCTAATGGCCTGCCAGGAATGACATCATCCCCTCGGGTGACATCATTAGCTTAAGATTCCTCTCTGTCAGACTAATCCCCCCAAAAAAACAAACAAACAAAAAAACTTTTTAAATTATAACAGCTTAACAGTTAAAAGTTACTAAAATAAAATAAAATATTGTTTTATGTATTTGTGTGTGTGTGTGTGTGTTCGTTCATATATATATATAATCAGCAGGCAGATATGCACATAATGGATGTTTGATGTAACTGAGACATGATAGTCATGGCCAGTTTGCATTTGAAGAAATCATCACATAGACTTTATTGTGTGTCTGTTTTTTTTTGTGCAGTATCGACAGCAGTAGTTTAATGTGTCATTTGGAAGAGGGCCTCAATCAATAACTAATGAGATAGAGGTGGAGTCTCGCTGTCTCTTGTTCAATGTGACGCAGATCAGACAAGCTCTGAATTTGCAGAGTGACACACAAAAAAGCATCTAACAATAACGCAGGGTTCATCGGTGCATCATTTCAGCCATGACCCTGGAACTATGGAAAAAAAACAACTTTAAGTTTGAAGCTGCCATTACAACCTTTCCCCTGCCTCTGCTGCTTTCAATATGTGAACAAATGAATGCATTGGTTGCCTGTGATCCGATGCCTTTAATTTGTTTTCCATTGACTTCTCTCTGACTCTTTCTAAATCTTCAAACTGTGCCTGTAAGCCACTGTGCGGATCGTGTCATTTGCACGCTCCCGTGAGATCCTGCTGAATGCCCCCACATTCGTGACATTCAGGGTATTTGTTTTTCACTCTTGCCGTCTCCATGTGAGGTATCCATGGTGACAGTCTTTGGCCTCTGCATTAGGCGGTCGGAATAAAGATGTATCATCAGTATCATCTCTTTATTAGTCTCCTGAGAATAGACTGATAAAGTTCCTCTGTGCTTGCTGCTGGAACACTACCGAAGAGATTTACTGCATATTACTGGCCTCAATGATCTTATAGTGCCCAGATTGATCATTTTTATGCTATATTAATATCACTTTAATTTATTTTAAATTTAAATGAATCATTTATCTGAAGTGACTTAGAAGTGAGGAGACAATTTATCATATTAGTGTAAACAATATTAGCAGTACTGCATTTCAGTAGTTCTTCAACCAAAATTAACATTTTGTCATTTACTCACCTTCATGAAATACTACTCTAAATGACGTCCTTTATAAAGAATAAAATGAAAGGATATAAAATACAAAATAATGTTTTTGGAATGACATTAGGGAGAGTAAATGATTATAAATGTTGTTTGCTTTAAAGGAATTGTTCACCAAAAAATGAAAATATGCTAAAAATGCACTCACCTCCAGGCCATTCGAGATGAGGTTGTTTCTTCATCTGATCAGATTTGGAGAAATTTTGCATAGCATCACTTGCTTACCAATGGATCCTCTGCAGTGAATGGGTGCCGTCAGAATGAGAGTCCAAACAGCTGATAAAAACATTACAGTAATCCACAAGTAATTCCAGTCCATCATGTCTTGTGAAGCGTAAATGTGCACTTGTAAGAAACAAATCTATCATTAAGGCATTTTAACTATATAATGTTTCTTCTGGCCAAAATATGAGTCCATAATTCATAATAACGCTTCTTCCAGTGAAAAGGTCAATCCCCTGTTGTCCCCTCCCATCAAAATCCACCAACTTATTTGTTTACAACTGTTTTGGGCTGTTTTAGCTTGTAAAGAGTGCTTGATCTGTGCATATTTCTCTCCTGATTCAGACCAGATGGCCTTTTCACTGGAGGAAGCAATATTATGGTTTATGGACTGGACTGGAAGCCACGATTTAAAGTTAAAAACATCTTGATGATGGATTTGTTTCGTACAAACATGCAACTTTTTGCTCACAAGACTGATCTGGAGATGTGTTGATTACTTGTGGATTATTGTGATGTTTTTTTATCAGCTGTTTGGCCTCTCATTCTGACGGCACCCATTCACTGCAGAGGAGGGATTGTTGAGCAAGTAATGAAATGCTACATTTGTCCAAATCTGTTCTGATAAAGAAACAAACTCATCTACATCTTGGATGGCCTGAGGGTGAGTAAATTTTCATTTATTTTTATTTTTGGGTGAACTGTTCCTTTAATTATTACACACATGTGGGTGTGATAACTGAATATACAAACATCCTTTCTAAATGGTTTGATGTTGACATCTTTAGAGATCATCAGTTCAGCTAAAGTTGCGTTATATTCATTAATGGTTCCCCTCTGGTTTTCTTAATGTAATGGCCTGTGTATTGATTGAAATGAAATGGCCTTTCTGTTAAATGTAATTAAAACTGAATGTTCTGTAATGTTCTACAGGCCAGGAAAGAGGATTCACACACCACACATAATGGATCCATAATTATCCTCTGATCTTTTCAGAGCTGGGGACAAACCTTTTGTAATGTAAACCGTAATTGGGAAATGGATTTAAAGATTGATAAGACATTAACCTAAATATCTATTAACTGAACCATTAGGAAGGTCACAGTCCCTTTGCCATAGTCCATAATTGACCCTTTGCTAAGCTCCGCCCCTTGGTTACTGTTGCTAAGGTTTGCAGAACACTACTGGAGTGAACTGGAGCATTATTTTAGTATTATTTATATTATTGTATTTATTTTAGTGGCTGATTAGTATTTTTTTATTTTTTATTTTAGATTAAGTTTTAGTAATTTTGTTATGTGCTTGTCTTTTTGATAATTTTATAAATGTTTTATATTTCTATTTTCTTTAGTACTTCAACTTCAGATTATTTCAGTAATTTGCCGATTTTTTCTTGTTAATGTTTTAAGTTTTATGTTCAACTTATTAATATTTTATTTTATTTCAGCTATTTCAATCATCAACAAAATAATTGAAATAGTTCAATTTTAGTTAAAAATAGCAACACTGATTTTCAATATAGTTTGCTGTTAAATTGAATTAGGCTGAAATATAATAATAATTAAAAAAGTAACAAAAGATGTACAGTATGTTTTATATAAACGTCTAACATGTTATTTTATTAAATTAAATATGTTTTCCATCGGTTACAAATTAAAACTTTTATATCATTAAACAAACAAAAAAATGTATAAGCTAGTTAATAAAAATTAACTTGATAGTTTTGATTTAAAATAAGACTTAATGTGGGTTTGAATCTGGCGATGTGTCACATTCTTATAGCAAGCTTACTTTGTTTTCCTTTCAAATTGAATAAAACCAGTAATTAAAATGACTGATAAAATAAATAAAAACTGTATTTTCAGTGCAGGAAAGTGTCATTCAGTGTTCACATCATTCAAAGATTGCATTCATATGTCACATTTTCTTTGTCACATGTATACAAACTCATCATGTCTGAAGAAATCTAATGCATTTTTAGTTTTAAGCTGTCATAAGTAAGTAAAAGCCAAGCTTGTCAGGAGTTATTTGAATTAAACATTAGCCGCCCATGTATTTAAAGTGTCAAATGTGTTATAAAGCATATGTCATGCTGTCTCTGTGTGGAGATAAACATTGTCTAAGCTTTTGGCTTTTAAAACTCAATTTAATTAAGAGGCCCAACCAAAAGGAAACACCCACTCTCCCATTATAACAATAACCTGCCTGCCTGATGATGATTGTTCTCTGACGTCAAAGCTGCACGTCCGTCCATGAACAGAGCTGTCAAGATTAAAAACAGACGTTTGTATATGACAAATCAGTGTCATTGGGTGAATTTTGGTGAATTACAACATCCCCAAACCTTATTTCACCCCAGAATTCATAGGGTAAAAAAAAAAAAAAAAAAAAAAAAAATATTTTGCATAAGTGTACCCTATTGTAAGATCCGGATTTATTATAGTTCACTAAAACTAAAACCATAAAAAAAAATCATTTTGAAATTAAATAAAATTTAACTGTAATTAAATAATATATTAAAAACTATTTTAATTTTATTTCAGTTATTTGCCAGGGCAGCATTTCTCATTTTCATTTAGTTTAACTTGATGTTCTAAAATAACAAACACTAAAACTGAAATTAAAATTAAAATTGGAAATTACATAGACAAAAAATATATACATTTTAAAAACTGCACAACAATATTACTAAAACTTTATTAAACAATAAATAAAATAATAATACAAAAATTTAAGAATAAAAACTATTCTTATTATATTAAAGTATTAATATTATAGTTTTATTAATATTCATATAATATTTCAAACTATAATATTATCTCAATCCTAAAACAACACTGGTAGTAACATTATGATTATTTCCTTATCTCATTATTTTAATGACAAATTAAGCATTTTGCCCTCAAATTGTTATTATGTTTTTATATATATATATATATATATATATATATATATATATATATATATATATATATATATATATTTATTCTCCTTAGTGCAATGCAATGTTTTGTTTTGTTGTTAAACAATACCTAAAAATCGGTTTCTTCTACACATGAAATACTTTATTTTTCATTTATTTTGATCTAGAGATGAAATATGAGCTGGACAGGTTTTGTGAGATTCACTCTATTATTCTGAAGCCTGGAGCTCGTCATTGTATAAAAGTGAAGGTTTAGCGTTTCAGATAATGCTGCAGCTATTAAGACACTTGAGTGATGGCTGTTTACATGCATGAACACGTGACCTGCATCCACCCCCGTATCAGATGTGTGCTTCTGCCACAGAATAAAGCCATGAATGAAAGAGTGATGATCTCTGAAACACAAGAGTTCATCAAAACAGTGGTTATGTTCCTGACAGGTCTTCATTGGCAGCAAGATTATGCTGTCTCTTAAAATGCCTTTTATTGGCCAAATTATAAGGCAGCATCCCATGCATCCTTTGCAGAAAGACAATCCAACAATACTTTGCAGAACAGAATATAACAGAATTGCTTCATATGTAGAGCGTTCCAAATCAATCACTTATGAGGTTTCATGTCAGTTAGAATGCTGCCTTAAAAGGCAGTAGGCAGCTTGCTAGGTATTGGAGCAGAGCCATTATGTTTGGTTAATGGAGTTCTGTGCACCATCTAACTGTTGACACTCCTCTGACTTCACAAATCACAGTGTACGACATGCCAGGAGGTCCTGGAAGTGTTTGTCACAACCACAACCTCTTATAGGTGATCATACCGCACATGTCTGAACAATCTTTACTGATCGTTCGCTAGCAGACGAGCACAAAAGCTTCCCTGATGTGCAGAATCAAACTGCACCTTCTTACTCTTGTCCTACTTGCTCGTTTGAGTCAATTATCTCCGTCATCATAACGACAATCATACGGGATAAGTGGACCTCTATAGATAACCTAGCACTGTTGTTATTTGGGGGCTTTGTTGCTGCTCTTTTCTGTCTAGGTTTGTCTGTCTGTGCGTCTGTCTCTCCATGAGACCTTCAAGTCATTCTTTCTCAGCCGTAATCATTCCCTCCAAAGCCATTTGTATGGCAGTGTGTGTTTCCATGGCAACGCCTTTCATCAATCACCATTTTAGTGCCGAAAGTGAATATGAATGTTTTATTTACACACACAAGTGTCCCATTTTATGCATTTCCATTTATCAGAACTGCTTTATATGAAACAAACAGCTAAATCAACCTTCCAGCAGTCAACAAACATGCTTTCTCATTAAACAGAAAATAAAACCGAGACAAGAGACTATTTTTCCACCTAATATAATTTTATCTTGTTGTGGCATGGCAACTGTCTGAACCACCTTTGTGTGAAATAAAAAAAGGAATCAGAATATGCTCATTCCATAAGCAATTCCTATGTGATGAAATGAGCTAATGGGGGGTGGGGGGTAAATTTTTGTTCCTATGCTAATGCTGGAATGGTTTAAGTTGTTTTACATTATAGAGTGTAATGCAATAGACCGGTAACCCCGAAGAAGGGATCATTAGGATTCAGTCTATTCATGCTGCGGATGCTCCGTAGGCAGGAGATGATGTGCCCTTCCCCCTAATGAATGAAAATCAGCCATGCCTGGCTGCAACAGCACCAACAAATCCCACAATTCCTTTCTTATTTACAGAAACGAGATATAGGGGTGCTGCTATATTAGGCAAGGTGCTCTTGATTTTATTCTCCTCCGAAACCCTTCACGGTCTCTCTGAGTGTGTGCCTGCCTAATCAGCCCTTTTGTACTTCACAAACAATCATGAAATTTTTATCAGCACGCTGATTCTTGCAGCTGCGCTGGAATGAGGGGATTAGAGCGCGTTGAAACTAGGCTGTCGGGCGCGAGACCAGTGCGGGACGATAGCGCGCGCAGGTTAATTTCATTAAAACGCCAACTCGGGACCAGGAGATGCCGCCGGGGGAGCTTATCGCTCAGCTGGCCAACGGGAAGGAAGGCGCGCTAAAATACGAGGGCTTCGCGATGGCCTCTTCTGTCGGGGGAAGGCAGGTGAATCTCAGCCGGATGATGATGATGATGCTGGAGAGGATGTGAGGGGATGATTCTCTCTGGTGAGGAAGAGGAGGGGGAAAGCGTTGCTCTGCCTGCGCCGTTCCGTCTCCAGCCAACGGACTCCATCGACACAGGTGCCCGTTTCGGTACTTGAGGTGTGTGTGCGTGTTTGTATAAATGCGCGAGATTACAGATGCCATAAGGAGGCAGCGCAGACTGAGAGGCTGAGAACAACAGGGTGAAATTTTCAAGCACAGCGCTGCTTTTCCGGTCAGTGGGAGAGCAAGAGCAAGCGACAGAGAGAGAGAGAGAGAGAGAGAGAGAGAAACATTTGTTTGACGTGCGTGTGTGTGTGTGTGTGTGACAGCGTTCCCTCAGTGCGTAGCGGAGAGACAGGTCTGCGCGCTGACACTCACTCCAACGGACTGATGCGCTCTGGAGCTGCGAGCAGGACCCTCTGGGAGACGTGTGTCGCTCGAACTGCCGGAGATGCTTTGAAGACCAGGATCTCTGCGCTACACGTGTTGAATCGCATACCTGCGTATCCCTCTGCATCTTAGATCACTCCACACGCTCGCGCGTTCATGCAAACCATGGATGCTCTGGCCAACGACACGGACGGACTGGAGAACTCTTTGAAGTACTCCAAGTGTGACCAGACGGAGAAGATGTGGATTAGGCTGAAGGGAATGTAAGTGCTTCTTGTTTCCTACTCTTTCGTCGGCAGCACTCGGTTTGATTCCTGCACTGCAGAGCGGTGTGGTTGTGTTCACTGTACGCTGTGATGCTGGAAGTGGGGGAATCTTGACTCTTGGGGCAGCAAGTGTGTGAATGTAATACTAATGAGACTGTCAAGCCTAATCAAGCACTGTTGTTGTTCACATACTTGCTTCTGCTGTCAGTTTTGCTTAATGCATTCATATGAGTTGTAGTGTTGAGGTTCTGCGGTGTTTGGATTGGGTCATTTTGCGGAGAAACTTTAACAATCCCAACGTCATTTGTGGATTTAATTTTTAATGCGCACCTCGAACATTGCATTTCACCACAAACTCGGTATTTACTACAGTTGTAGTTAACAACACTACTTTAAGGTCAGTTTAACACAATTTTAAGATAACTAAAAATTCCAACTCAGTTTTCAGCCACAATAAATAATAATAGATAATTTATCACACTTTATACTACAAACAGAAATAAAAGGATATACCCTTGCTCTTACTGTTAGTTGATGTGCAATTTAAGCATTTCAACTTATTTTTTTAACAATGAATCAAACTTAAATGCTATTTTAGTATTATTGATGTACTGTTTTAATTTTTAAAAAATATTTTAAATTAGATTTTATGTTTATATATTTTATATAATGCCATTTTAATTTGACAGTTTTTGTAATTTTGTAATTTGTATTCATTTAAAAAATATATATATATATAGTTTTATGTTTTATTTTTAATTTATTTTTATGTAATTGTATATGTTGCTTTGACAACTAGCTGAAATAAGCTTGATTTTTTTATGTATAATTTTATTCAGTTAATGTTTATAATTTTTATTTATTTATTTTTAATTCAGTTGTTCAGTTAAAGTTTTTTCCCCCCTGGTTTTAGTTAATATTTACCCTGGTTTATATTCAAAACAGCAACTTTATTCAGTATGAATGATGTACAATATTAATTTATTTTTGTTACGGCAATACATTCATTTTCCAGCGTAAAAATTACCTTCTGTTGTTCTGGTCGCTGCTAAAACATAACCTTCAGTCTGATGTTAAATGCATTTGTGCTGAGAAGCAGAGGGCAATTTAATCAGACATTATGACCTACAACAGAAGGAAATTTGTGGAAGTCACTGAATGGCTGATCCCTGGATTTAAACCAGTCTAGCTCCATCACCTCCCTGCAAAGCTCATCCAAGACTCTTTGGTGAGCTCCATCTATCCCTATAGACTGATCGCGTTCTTCCATTCATCCCATC
Source organism: Barbus barbus (assembly GCF_936440315.1). NCBI lineage: Eukaryota > Metazoa > Chordata > Actinopteri > Cypriniformes > Cyprinidae > Barbus > Barbus barbus. The sequence goes on along the minus strand of NC_136738.1, from coordinate 27,874,709 downwards.
TGAGGTGGACAATGTCATTTTGGGATGTGTTGAAATGGCCCTTCTGCTCAGTATAGAGGCCACGGTTGTTGTTCCCTAGAAACTCCTAATTGGAATAAACACAATCAAAATCAAAATGAATTATGTAGGCGGTTTAATATATAATGAAATATATTAGCTAATGATTTACAATATGTTCCAATGCGTCTATGCTCAGCGAGAGCTCTAGATTTTAATTCTAAATCGCATCAGATAACAGCAGCTTCATACGATGACTAATTCACTGCAGCGGGAAAGTGAGAATTCCTTGAGATCCTGGCTTTGTTCACACTGGAAACAGAGCATGCTGTTCTTGTCAGGCCTGTCCTTTACATACGTAAAACTACTTTCTCTCATGGCATGTGCTCATTATGGCTGCAAGCTAATGTGCTTCCATTTTTTTGTCTTACAGGCAGAAGTACAAACGCACATCTCAAAGGTGAGTCCAAAGTTGGTCTCTATTTGTGTCACAGCAATTCATTGGACCAAATGAACATTTCATGCATGACAAGTAATGCAGGCTAGATGAATCTAACAGCAATCTTATCACTCCAGCTGGGTCACTAATGGTTTCATTGCCACCTCCATAGTGTGGGGGTTGCGTAATGGGTAAAGATCTGGTGTGCTAAAGTGAAGGTTGCAGCTAAAATCACGATTAAATAGGCCGATCAAGGAGCTGGAGAGAGGAGAGGAGCTCTTTCACCTGTGCCAATGAACATGGTGCTCCAAGGAGACCGTCTCTGTAATTAGGCTTTGTTAAATGGCTAAGCATCTCGAGACCAACCAGGAACAAGACACTGGTGGTCTTCCATTTCCATGTGTGACAGCCCACACAATACAAACTGCACTCGCTGTCTGATGCTGTCTTATGATGTACGGATTACAGATGTGGGGCAGCTCTGGAATGGAACGCTGAAGAGATTATCGCAACGCTTGCATGGCAGCTCTGTATTGATATTCCTCAAACATTCTGCTTAGGGTTTGTTCTAAAGCCCTGACATTAAGTATTGAACTTTTGCTATTGATTCAGCCCGTTTAACATACAGACTTTATTCAAACTGTTTGGCGGATAATGTTAGCTTTGGGTGCATTTGTAAACTGTAAGCTTTCATAGAGCATTGATACACTCTTAAAAATAAAGGTTCTTCGGAATCTGTCGTTCCACAAAGAACCTTTAACATCCATGGAACCTTTACATTGCACAACATGTTCTTTATAGTGGGAAAAAAGATTTTTTTGATTTTTTTTAACCACATGGTTATTTTATGGCATCGCTGCAAAAACCAATTTTTAGAATCCTTAGTTTTGAGTAGAACACTCATCTTTCCTATTCACACTAAAAAATGTTGCTATATAGCACTAAAAGTGGTTCTTTGGATCGTAATCATAGGGGAACCACTTTTGGTGCTGTATAGCACCACATCTTGGTGCTTCAGTGGTTCTTTAGCGGTTCTTCACCAGTTCTTTGGCATGACTGAGGGGCTATATTGCACCACTAGAACCTGTTAAGCTCCTGTATGGTTCTTCAGCAGTTCTTTAGTGGTTCTTTGGGGTGATTAAGGTGCTATGTAGCACCACTGCTGTACAAAGAACCTGTTAAGCCCCTTTAAAGGTTCTTTACGAGCCAAAGAACCACTGTTGGTGCTGTTTAGCACCATTTTTGTTGAAGAAATACAATGCAATATGGCACCTCTTATGGTTCTACATAGCACCATTTGACAAAGGTGCTGTATAGCACCTTTCAAGATATGGTGCTATATAGCACCAAAAGTGGTTCCCCTATGATTACAAGCCAAGAACCACTTTTAGTGCTATATAGCACCATTTTTTTTAGAGTGTATCTATTTGAATATTGAATTGTGATCGGTCTTGTCTTCATACATAGGCAGCTGCCTTCTAAGGCAACATTCAACAGTAACCTGAGATGGAGACTTGATTTAAATTATTTCAAATAGAGTTTTGTATAAATATTGGTAGGATTACAGCACAATACTGTAACAAAACATACATACACCAATTTTAAGTAAAATAGTCAATTGTCAGTAAGATTGAACTATTTTTTGAGTGTTGACAATGACATACAGTCCCTTTCGATGTTTGGGTGGGGTTTGGGACAATATTAGCATACATTTCAAAGAATTTCTTGACATAAATGCATCATAATTTGTGATTATTATGACATCATAATGGCAAAATATACACATAGATTCACTATATTCATGTGCCTTTGGCAGCTGTGATGCCTAATTACTGGATTAAACTGGCTTAGGTTTCTTTTCTAAAGATTTCCTGGAGTTAGCTTTTATTATTGATTGCCAATTAAAACAAAGTTTAGAGATGGTTTAGAAACAGCTCTAGTGTTTTATAGTCCCCCCCCCCCCCCCCCTGAATTACTTTTCTTTATTTCATAAAATGATAGCATAGTTTTTGGAGTAAATAGCATTTTAGTGCTATTTAATTTAAATTAATAAATTAATAATATCTGCCAAACCATTCAAAGTACATAGTAAAGATGTAGTGCATAAATAAAACAAGTGCCAATGCATTTTCTGTCTCACAAACACACACACACACACACACACACACACACACACACACACACACACACACACACACACAAAGCATTACTGACACTGAAGAGCCCTGATGCCTTCACTGGCCCTCCTCTGTGTGGAAACCTCTGTCAAGCTCTTATGTGAAGGCCAATCAGAGCAGTCTAGTTCAGGTGAAGTGGCCCTCACACACCCCCACATTACTGCCTCTGATGCTAAACACTCGCCTGCCCTCAGTAACAGCCCCACATTTATGTAATGCACGCTGAGAGGTGCTGCTCAACAATGGCCTTCCTTCAAAGCACAGCTCTCCACTATCAGATAGGCGGACCTCAGCGTGTGCACTTCAGAGTGTCTCTGGAGAGTACAAAAACATGTCTGCATCAGTATTCATCTCAGGAAACAAGAGTCGATCGGTAATTCATGTGTCAAAATCAGTAATGTCCCGCAGGTGGGAGAGGTTTATGTGGAAAACCGTAGTTGGGTGAACCTCTCAAAATCTGTCAGGAACAAGTCCAGGTGACATTTCATCCCAAATTCAAAAGATAGAAATAAGAAATGCATTTTGCTTAAAGACAACAAAGACTTCTTTATTGGAATTTTTATAACATTATTTCCCCCTTAAATTTACATAAAAAAAAGAAGAAAAAAAAAGAAGCAAACTGTATATTATTGTTTATGCCATTGTGAAATTTATGCTGGTTAAAATATATTCGACCAGCATAAATATATGTATTGGATTACAGTATTTTTAATTATGAGAATCAGCATTGTGAATAATAGGGTTATTTGTTTATTTTTCATTTTTAAATGTGCTGTGTAAAAAACCTATATATTATTGTTTTATTGTTTTTGTAGTGTGAAAGGTATATTCAACCACAATTAGTACTATAGTGTGAAATTAAATAGAATGTGAGGTGACAGCTCAAGACACCTTATAATGCAGAAGATAATCAATCCAACTAATTATATCAGCAGTGCTTTAAGCGCTGGGTGTTCAGCAAACTGTCAGTAATGAATAATGTATGGTGGTCTGATTGATTAAATGACTCTAAATGATATTGAGTTAAATTCTAGATGGTGTTAAAATGAAGGATCCTTAGACAAATCTTTGGAAATATAGAAGATATGAGTAATGCATCCACTAGAGGCCCCCATTAAACTGTCCCAACAAAGTTCATTGAAAATATGCACATGCATTATGTGGCTTCTTACTAAAAAAGTAAGAAACAGCTTTGTTCATATCACTCTGTATTGGCATCTGTAGTTCCATAAGAAACCTTAAACACCAATGGAATCTTTACAATGCACAAACCAGTGTAAACCAGTGATAGTGTAGAAAGATTATTTCTAAAAGGTCCTTTGGGGAGCTGAAGATGGTTCTTGTATAGTATGACTGCAAAAAACATTTTTTGGCTTTTATTGACAATGGCAAATTTACCATTATTGTGGCATCAACTTATTTACATATGAAAACAGCTGCACAGATTTTCTTTTTCAAACACTATTCTTGGTTTCAGTTACATCAAAACCACTTCAGAGACACCAAAAGCTTGCTTGTACTGACCTTTATATTAGAGCAACGCTGTCTGTAAGGCTGTTGAGTACATATAACAGTGTGGAGAGCTGGATGGCAGCATTGTGTTGGCCCTCTTTCTCCGAAAACACAATAGAAAAGAATAAAGCATGGTACACCGAGTGTCAAGTAGCCATCCAACAATTTCCTGCTGTGTTGTGTCATTAGCTGTTGAAGTGTAAAAGACAATGTATGAAACACAGGCTTGTGAGAGGAAAACATTTCCCATCATTCTCTGAGATAAAGCATCAATTCCACACCAAATGTGCAGCATTTGCATTTGTTTTTGTTGTGTAAGTGGTAAAAGGAAAGGAAAGAAAATTCATAGATAAAGTATTAATTGTACACGTAATGTACTTCAAAAAAACTTCAAAAGATCATACCCAACAAACAGGGAACATCCTCAGAACATTTTGGCAAGTGTGGAAGTCGTGGCCTAATGGTTAGAGAGTTGGACTCGTGATCCGAAGGTTGCGGGTTCGAGTCTCGGGCCGGCAGGGATTGTAGGTGGGGGGAGTGAATGTCCAGCGCTCTCTCCACCCTCAATACCACGACTGAGGTGCCCTTGAGCAAGGCACCGAACCCCCAACTGCTCCCCGGGCGCTGCAGCATAAAATGGCTGCCCACTGCTCCGGGTGTGTGTTCACGGTGTGTGTGTGTTCACTGCTGTGTGTGTGCACGTTGGATGGGTTAAATGCAGAGCACGAATTCCGAGTATGGGTCACCATACTTGGCTGAATGTCACTTCACAAACATTTTTCCAGTAATGTTAATAGAATAATGTCAATAGAATGTTCGTTCATTGTTATCTGGTCTTTAAAAATGTTACTAATGTTATTTATATAACTTTTTTTTTCTGAAGTGTTTTTTTAGATGGTTGTCTAACATTTTTTTAAATGATACTGCTTACAGCTTACTTCTGGTAATATTTGCAAAATTATAAAATACAATGTTCCCTTTACATTTGCATAATCAATAAAAAAATTGGATGTTTTGAATGTTCATAATGTTTAGAAATAATGCTTAACGGAATATTAGCAAAATGTTCATAGAACATATTTTTGTTACCTGGAAGATTACCAACTTTAGCCAGAGCCTGTCAGTTCTGAGGTACACTAATTTACTAATAAACATTGACAACATTAACGTTTAGCATGTATGCATGTATGCACATTTGAAATGTAAAGTCTTTCTCTTCTTGGAAAAATGACTAAATATATTGATGGCTCATCTTGCACTACAACTTTTTGTCTAATCAAATGCTCAAAAATTCAAAAATGCTTGTGATTAGCAATAGCAAGTAACAATTTATGGCTATTTAAAGTCTATTTGTTATTTAAAACGGGCCAAATTCTTAAGCCAACGGCAGAATGAGCCCACAAGCGCACATTTTTTTGTGTTTTGAACATCATGCTGTGTGTATTTTAAAACTAGCTGCTAATGCGAGAAAGAAAATCTGACATCTGCACAGTAGACCTTGCAGATATTTCTGCATTGTGTTGTGTGTGCTTCCTGTCAACAGGTTCCTCTCTCTCAGGCCTCGAACCACCTCTCCAGCATTTGCTAAAACATTCTGGTGACGTCTCCTGGCAACTGAGTGTTTCCTGTTCTCTGGATCTGTATTCATTTCAAGCTGTCCAGACATTGGCAGATGTTAACAAACAGACCGGCATCCTGTGAGCAAAAAGGCTTTAGGGTCTTTGGTTGTGTAGCTCGTTTGGGAACGTGTAGCTTATTAATCTACTGTTGTTTCGGAGTTGTCAGAGACGCGACCGTGAACATGCCAGAAGTGAGCATCTGTTTCTGCTTCTTGTCAGAAATAAGCCACACATTCTCTTGCATGTGACGAGAATGAATGCTGTAGTTTATTTTATCCACTTCCTATGCATGTCTATGATTTACTTGAGAGCCATTTACTTTTTTTTCCTTGTGTGTTTACTAAAGCAAGCTAAAAACCATGTTTGGGTTAGTGCATTTTTAAGACGGAGGTTCTGTCATCATTTACTCACTGTTATGTCATTCCAAAGTGAATAATGATCACAGCTGCTTTCATAATTAGATAATTTATGTTAAATGAATCCCTTTGTGCTCCATACAAAAAGTTATTCACAACATAAGAGTAAATGATGACAGAACCTCAGTTTTTGTGTGAATAATTACTTTAATTCCTTATTTACACTGACAGCAACTTGCAGCAACAAAGTAACCGAAAATAATATTCTCACATAGAATAAAATATACACTCCCGTTCAAATGTTTGGGGTCAGTAGGATTTATATATTTATTTATTTATTGAAGAAAAAAATATTTTATTCAGAAAGAATGCAAACATTATAAAAACATTGTGTTTAACATTGTAAAAAAATCTATTTTAAATAAAATCTTCATGAAATAGTCTATGATTTCAACAAAAATATTGAGCAGCACAATTGTTTTCAATAGTAATAATAATAAGACATGTTTCTTGTGCACCAAATCAGCATATCATAATGATTTCTGAAGGATCATGTGACACTGAAGACTGGAGAAAATTTAGCTTTGCATCACAGAAATAAATTTGATTTTATAATATATTTAAATAGAAAACAGTCATTTAAATTCTACAGTGTGTGCAGAATTATTAGGTTGATTTTCTGGTCATATTTTTCTCCAAGAACATTTTACCAATTCCAAACCAAATCAATCTTAATAACCAATATTGATTTTGTATTTAATCATTTATAAGTGATATATAATTGTCCATGAAGGCTGAAAGTCAGAAATTCCTTATTTCAGGTTTTCTTTTACAGATTAAATGAGCCAATAAAGAGATTGAACTCAAGAATAAAAGTAAAACAAATTATTAAATGCCCATTAGAAGGATGCAATACTAATGCAATAATAGAATTAGCAAAGTTAAGACATGACCATTGGGCAGCGAAATGCTCATTGGGTCAGCACGGACAGAAAAAAACAGGTGGAGAAGAAAAGTCATGTTAACTGCAAAATAATTAAGAATTAATGTGAAGAACTAGGTGAGAAACCATCAGGAACCATTTAGTCTCCAGCTCCATCATTTTCCAGAACTGCAACCTTCCTGGAGTTTCCAGAAGTGGAATGTGTCAGTTCTCAGAGACTTTGCTTGGGTAAAAATTCTTTAAAATGGCCCTCATTTAATAAGAATAGCATGCTGAAGTGTTGTGAAATACATGAAGACTGTTTTTTTATAGGCTTTATGGACCGATTAGTTGAGAGTGACTCTTGAAAGACCAGCATCACATCCTCTTGTGCCACTGTTTGAAGAATTTATCTTCCAGAATCTGGGAGCCTTTGAAAATTGGGAGCCTTTGAAAGGTATTACTCTGCATAATGTTAATTTTAGCTGCAAGAAAAAATAGAATGATACCTTATTTTTATCTCATTTGTGATCACGTTTCTAAAGCTTTAAAAGCCCACAAATAACATCAGGACATCCTACAGCAGAAGTGACTTCACAACCAACAGTACATGAACCTCCATTGCTAAAATTGCTGTCAGTGTGAACAGGGCTTCAGCTGGCAGCTAAACAAATTGTTTAGTGGACTGGAATACTAGAGCGTGGCACCATATGTGCGCCCAGAACAATAAGCCTGTACGACAGCTATCTGCGGCTGTATTTAGAAGTCGTCCAGTGATTTGAGCAATTTCCTGAGAGCAGTTTAGACCATAATTTGTCCTTGCTTGTTTAATCTCTCTCTCTTCTCATTTTTTTAAAACCTCTCTTACTTGGTGCTTTATGTCCACCTGATGTTGACTTTCTAAATAGGGCCGGCTGACTTTGACTTGATTAGATCATGACCCGGAGAGAGAATGGCTCCCTGACAAACAATTTTGCCTGAAAATGAAAGTGTAGCAATGCAATTAACATTTTCTCACATTCAATCAGCGAATGCTTGAGGCCTCTAATGATTTCGGCAAACAACCAATTCCTTGCTTTCTTAAAGAGGCTTTTTCTGTGTGATTGTGGAAGAATAAAGGAAGTACATTCATGACAATATGTCATCAATACGTTAGAGCACCTATCAAAAAGTGAAAATGCCAACTGTCCGTTCTCAATTATTTTATCAATTGCTATCAGTGTAAAGCTTCAAAGCACAAAAAGCTGGCTGTGAGCGATAAAAGAAACAGAAAACAAAACAAAAACCCATTTATTCTTGATATCAGCACTATCTGCTCTGTGCTCACGTATGATGGTTGCTATAGCAACATGAATCACAGTGTGAGGCTATAAGGTTAAATTATGATTGCTTTATCAGTTTTAAATCGGAAGAAAACTGGTATGGCTATGGGGAAAAAACAAACAAACAGAGTCGTTAGCAACTAAATGCTTCAAATTTTTGATTATCTTTCTTTCCATGACATCATCTCAAATTTTCAGAGCTAAATTCAAGTATTTTGGTTTTTTTTGACAAGTCTGTCAAAAATAAAAGAACACAAGGCTTAGAAATGGTACTGTGGGAACTTCACTGTGGCTAACACAACCTGAACAGCTAAAAAGAGAGTGAGAGAGAGAGAGAGAAAAAGAGATGCTGAACCCAGGGGAAAATTGCATTTTTCAGTGGTGGCTCGTTCACAGCTCACGAGACTTAAAGGAATAGCTCACCCAAATATGAAATGCTTTTACTCACCTCATGCTTTTCCTAATCCATATGACTTTCTTTTCAAAAGGTGAGTTTTTGAATAAAAAACTGGAAGATATTTTCTAATTCCAAGTCTGAAAATGCTCTAAAATAGATTAACCCTCTGGGGTCTGAGGTGATTTTGGGGCCCTTGAGATGTTTTGACATGCCCTGATATTTGTGCTTATTTCAGCTACTTATAACCTACTATTGACCAACATGTATTTTTTTGTATTCAGCACAAACTGTGCTACAATAATATGTGACCAAGATGGATGTACATGTTTGCATTTTTTAGAAAAAAAATATTATGCGTGGTTAGTAAGTTTTGGGAAAAAAATGTAGCTAAAATAAGGCCATAAAACCCACACTACATGATCCTGAATAAAACTTTTGTGTAATCAGTCTTATAGGCTAGAATAGTTACTTCACAATTATGTGAAAATCATTCTGCTTAATCATTCACAGAAAACAATATATTAATCTGGAAAACTGGAAATTGATGCTTGCAATTGATTTTTGCATTGCTTGATCAAATGCATTGACATCATTGCCGTCATGTTTGATTTGACAGCTACAGCAGATGAGAATATTAGCAGTGAATAATGACTTAAAGCGATAGTTCACTCAAAACCTGTTCCAAACCTGTGTGCGTTTCTTTGTTCTGCAAGGAAGATATTTTGAAGAATGTGTGTACTGAATGAGTTGATGTAGCCATTGACTCCCATAGCATGGCAACCACCATCTGCAGGGGTTCCAGCATTCTTCAAAATGTCTTATTTTTGTTCTCAACAGCTGAAATAAATTCATACAAGTTTTGAACAACTTGAGGGTGAGTAAATGAGAATTTAAATTTTTGAGTGAACTATCCCTTTAAATTGTTGTCTGCTTGCAAGTCACATCAAATAACTTCAGTAAAATTGTCATATGGACTTAATATTTATTACTTAATATTTATTGTTTATCCTCAGAGAATGAAAGAAAGTAGAAAAATATGGTTTTAAAACAACACAAATGTCAGTACATGATGACAGAATAAGCATTTTTGTGTAAGTTCCCAGATCAACTTTGTCCTTAAATTACTAGGAGGAAAAAATAGAAAATTACTGACATATAATTTGGTCTTTTAAGAAGGATTTTAAAATAAATGTTTGAGTTCATATTGAGAAGTCTCAATCTCAATATCTTGGCACATCTGACATCTGAACAGTTAGAGCCATTGTTGAGATCTCTTCTGAAACTCTAAAGTAAAATCTGAACACTAAGAAAAAAGTAAAGTCTCCATTTGCTGTCTAGAAGAAACAACCGCGGCATTAAAGAAATCCAAATTATGACTTTTCATTCACGTGGGAAGCAATGGCACTTTTAATTTAAGTTCAAACAGCTGTTTGAATGATGTTTGTGTGTTTTCATATTCAAGAATCAACAGCTATTATTACCTCATTTTGATATAAAATAATCAAATGTTCAGTCAAAAGCCATCAAGGCCATTTGCACAGGAAAAAACAACCTGAACACTCTTCACATCGTCCTTATGTTGTATTTAGTGCCACTTTGAATCGCAGAAATGATTTTATTTTATGTGCGTGAAGATTTTTTAATAAGAAGTTCCATGCTTACTTGAAATGTCAAATCAATTCTCATAATATCATCATCTAAGTAATTTAATCAAAAGGGCTGTTACCACTAGCAACACACTCTTTAGCCTCATAATGGCATGAGCGATGTAAAAGGGGCCCGAGTGATGTTTTCCTCAGCCTCCTGCAGGGAATGACTCATGCTTCCCAAGGGCTTTCAGTCGGGGCTCAGTCTTAACAGAATGCGCTGCAGACAAGCTAATTATCAGCATGTTAGACTGCGAGTGCTAATTAATCCTACGTCTTGCTGTCTCAAACTTACAGCTTTGTGCTCCACTGCCCCACTAGAACAGTTCTGCCATTTATTTGCACATGAAGCGCAACACTGTTTCCATTCAGGACACTTAGTGAAATCACATGGATGGGCCATATGGATCTGGAGAGCGCAGGAAGATCATTGAGATTTGCTACATTGATGGATCTCTCACACCTAAAGACCCATTTACATTAATAACTACTACAATAACTACAGTATATTAGTGTCCGGCCCAATGGATGATACATTTCTGTTGATTATAGAACAGTTTTTTGTCTCCAATGTTGTGCTCCAGTTATTTTGATCAAGACATTCTATTAATGTTATGGCATTGGACTAAAATGTACTGACATTGCTCACACAGGGCATAACAATTTTTTTAGGATTTTTGTATGTTTTGTGGATTTTTTCCACACCTTGTTACACTTGTGACCAGCGTACAAAACATTGCTTAGGAATTTCCTTTGATATTATATTGGATAGAAGTTTTTAATGAACGTGTTTTCTTTAAATTAGCACTGGTTTCATGTTTCTTTTTGAAACTGATTGGTCATAGGTCTAATTGATCTGAGATTATGCATCTCAGTTTTTATTACCCCAAAATAATGCTTTTTTCACTCAAAAACTGAGGTGCATACATTCACATGAATGAGGCCTATGATCTATCATCTCCAAAAAGAAATACAAAACCTGTGCTAATTGTAAGAAAACAAGTTGACAAAAGGATTGAATCCAAGATTTGGTGACAATATAGCATAAAGTGTGATTTACATGCAATTTTAAAAGGCCAGTAATTTTTGACTGGGAACACCAAATTAAGGCTACGTTTACGTGACAACGATGTAGTCAAAAATGGAACAGATTTGCCCTTGCATTTTTAAAAGGTTTCACATATATACGACAATGCTTTCCAAACGATTCGCGTTTAAACATGTCCGCGAAAACGGCCAAAAACGCTGTATTACGTGTGCCAGGCCAGTAGTTGGCGCTGTCACCTTGTTAGTAAACAGTACCTGTAGGGAAGTGACGATTATATGATGTATATGATGCGTCTTCGCTGTTGGTTGTAATATTGGTGAAGTAAATCCACACTTTGCTGAAGAGGTGTTAGCAAACTCTTGAGCAGCAACAACAATACCATGTACTCCGCCATTGTTGTGTATGTTTGTTCACGCTTGCCTTTAAAATTGACACGTACTGCACATGTATACATACCTACAATATTGGGTGTTTACACGGAAACGAGAACGGTGGCGTTTTCAAAAACTTGCACTTTGAAACTTGTTTTAAAAATATGCGTTTTCAGTCCCCAAAACGCCGTTGTCATGTGAACGAACAGGCAAAAAGCATAAAAAGTCTCCCGTTTTTGGCTGAAAACATTGTCGTGTAAATGGCCCCTAAGTAGAGGATTTTCAGCACAGCACAAGGGTTAAACGCTTGAGCTCTTTAACACAGCATGGGTTTTGATCGGCTGTCGATGTTTTTATATATTTCATCAGCTGAAAGGGATTCCAACAATATTGTTCCTGTCGTTATTGTTATAGCTGTGGTCTGGACTTCCATTTTCTCATAGAATTAGAATGATTTTTTAAAACCTGAACCTTTAAAAATCTTTTCTTGCAGGTTTTACATATCTGTAGCCACATCTGAAGCTTGGAAGCCACCAGTGGAAGTAGTCACACTTCAGCTTTGTGTGGGAGGTCGCAAGCTTCTGTGATTATGGCACATGTGAAGTAGTGCAGTGAGAAATCTCCCATAGAAAAGAAAAAATGTCTTTAATGTCTCAGTTGTTTCTCCTAGATAGCATACAGACAAAATTGAGTTTTTTGCTTTTTCGCCTGTGAAAAGGCCTTAGAAATCTCACTGAAATCTCAGAGAAATCCTGTGTAGAGTTTCAGAAGATATCTCAGTAATGTCTCAAACTGTGCTCAGATTTGCAAAGATGCCTTGTGCCATCAAATGTCAGAGATCTCAATATGACGGCAAATATTTCTCACCAAATTCTTTCAAAACCAAAATATCTGACATTTTAGATACATAGTAATTTCCTAGCTCTATACTCTTACTCAATGTTAACAATTGAGTCATTTGTGTTTTTTTATTAAAAAAAGAAGCTTGTTACTGGGGCAGTAAAAGTACTGTATATTTGTATAAGGTGCAATAAAATCTTTTATGGGCATATAAGGTACAAAGTTGTCACTTTGTGCCTTATAGTGACAAGCTGTTGTACCCCTAAAGATACATATTTTGTGCAAGAAATGTTAGGAGAAAAAGAAGTTAAAGTTAATGTTAAATAAGTTAATGTCATTGCAACATAACTGAGAGCTCTTGTACTACATCTGTCCCTGAAAGTGAGATTCCTGACACGTTTAAGGTGTTTTAAGATGCAGTGGTAACACATTTGATGAAGAGTGCATTTGTATTGTGGAACAAATGTTGTTAATCATGAGGTGATGGAGGCACTTTAGGACAGGAATGCAGAGAATGCAGCAGCAGTTTGTTGCCATAGAGACCAAAAGCGCAACTTGTGATGCAAGGCGTTTGTTCAGCGTTCTACCTGCAGTTAATCTAGATACAAAAGGTTGACAGCATTTTACAAGACTTCCAAGACATAAACACTTTTAAAGATAGAAATATAGATTTGAAGAGGTAAGGAATGCAGGTTTAGAGTTCTGGTTAACAGTATGCATAAAACTAGATACATAATATGAAATATATGATGTATGGGGTAATAGAAATCAACCTTTTTCCATCATTTGATTAATTACTGTTACAACATGGTGAATACACTGCAAAAATCTTATACTATAATGAGTATTTTGGTCAAATTTTCCATACAAAATACAGCAACACAGATTTTTACAGTTTTAAGTATAGTTAAAAGTTTATTGGAAAATATGCTGTACAACAAAATATATTCATATTCAAAATATAATCTATGAATTGTTTTTTATATATTTTATTAAATAAGATGTTATCTTATTTTTACTGTATAAAATGTTAAAAAGATTCATTCTTTTCAAGTTTATAACTTGCACACAATACTCCCACATTTACCACTTTTTATAGATAAAAACAGTGCGCTAATTGAGTTTTTTGAGTAACACACATTAATGAACCTAATTTAAATAAAAAAGCACTGAAAAGAAGGACAGTGATGAAATTTATATTCAAGATGTTGTGTTGATCATTTATGTGCCTGGATAGACTTGATTGCAGATGGTTAGCAAATAAAATACAGATTTTGCATCTTATTTGAAATGCCACATGCAAAAGTGGTAGTTGTGACTCTGCTCAACTGTAGCCGGGTTTCCAATAAATAGAAATAAAAAAAACCTATTGCGAATATTCCTTTTTCAGGTTGCCTGAAAAGCCACCTCATGTGAACGTAAAAACTTTTTTGCGATATATGGGATTTTTTGCGAAATTGACATGATTCCATTAGGCACATTTTCAGTTTGCGAAGTTTGAAGTGTAATGGAACTGAGGCTACTGTCTATATTATAAGCCAAAGCAGTTGAGGTCAGTGTTGTGGCTTTGTGACCTGACATCTTCTGACTTCGTAACATAAATTTGCTACTTGGTCTCATGGCATAAACGTACCTGGGCACACTTTTTAGAGAGATGCGAAATACGTACCACTAAGTACATATCACTGCAGTTTCCAAAAGAAATGAACACTAGAGGCAGTAAAACTCTGACACCTTTTATTCGTTTTCACACAAGTTTACAGTTTCGATTATTAAAGCGTAATTTTCGCACAATTACTTCAAGAATATCATGTTATGACTTCAAAACAATATTAATATGCTGGGGAATTTGAAAACTGATGCTTCTGAACATTAGCATCACACATATCCAGCTTCATATCTATGGGTTTTCATAGATGGTAGGTTTGTTCGGTAGTTCACAGAGTCCGGAGATGTACTTGAGAGGTGAGGAGCTTCGGTTCAAATCCCATGTAACTATGGTTCGACAAAACAGTTCAAATCTGCATATAAGGAAGTTCAAATAGCATTGTTGCATCAACAAATTCGTTTTTATATCAGTTTTGCATTTGCCAACACTATCGGATAGGTTTAGGGTTGGGTTTGGTGTTGGGCATATTTCCAACACGATAGAGCATTTTTAGCGACGGTCCCCGGATATTTGAATTCTGAACTGCCGCAATACGCACCTGAAGCAACGTAATAAAAACACAGCAATACGTACCTATATCAACGTAATAAAAACCTGAGTTTACGTATTGAACCCGTGTTTTAGCGCCACTTAGTGGATATTTCTCTTTGAAACTGCAGCGAAACATGCAGTAAGGTGCGTAAAAACTGTCTTGCTAAAAAGTGCACCCCAGTACATTAATGCCATGAGACCAGGTTGTAAATTTGAGAATCAAGTGCTGCTTTATCATATCATACTCTTGGCATCAGACAGTCTATCCATTGACCATGTGAAGTGACATTCAGCCAAGTATGGTGACCCATACTCGGAATTCGTGCTCTGCATTTAACCCATCCAACGCGCACACACACAGCAGTGAACACACACACACAGTGAACATACACCCGGAGCAGTGGGCAGCCATTTATGCTGCAGCGCCCGGGGAGCAGTTTGGGGTTCGGTGCCTTGCTCAAGGGCACCTCAGTCGTGGTATTGAGGGTGGAGAGAGCGCTGGACATTCACTCCCCCCACGTACAATCCCTGCCAGCCGGAGACTTGAACCCGCAACCTTTGGATTACAAGGCCGACTCACTAACCATTAGGCCACGACTTCCCCATCTGATACATACACCAACATCCACCCATAAAAACAAGCCAAATTGGTCTTTTGGCCAGGAATGGGACTAGTTTTATCATTACTATAATGCTGGATTGTGGTGACCTTTGAGCTTCAATAAAGAAAACATACATTAAACTCAATATTAGTGTCATGTGGCTTCTCTGTTGTGGTACCCAAGAAGAGCAGACAGAGCAAACTGTGCATTTGTGCTCTTAACATCTCCCCTGAAGAAGTCCAGTAATAATCCTTTAAGTCTGTATTGTCCTTTTGAATATCTGCTGTATCCTGGATTGTGAAGTCTGTTGCTATAGATACTGTGGCTGGAGGCTTTCATTGGGTGTTAGACTTATCCTCCACCTTTGATCTCTTCATTGGCTACTTTCTCATGTATTATACCATATGGATATGTTCAGTCATGTCTGTATAACATTTTATATTTGGCCGATGTAGTGTTTTCCACATTGTGGTGATTTCTTCTTCACATTTCCATTCTGGCTTTAAAAAAAAACATCAAGGATTGTGGTAGGATAAGTTTTCTATTCCACAATCTCAGATATTTTTGGCAGCATATGGTATTCTGTATTGTTTCAAAAACTAACTTGCAGTAAGTGTACAAGACTTGGTGTTTTCATATGCGATTTGGAAAACGGCAGATGTTTCTACAGCTGTTGTTTTTGTCCATTTCTAAAACTTTACTCAAATATTTATTCAAAATGATATTCATACAGACAACTATTTGAATACACTTATTCTATGAGCCAATCATTATTTTAATGTTATTGCTTTAAATAATACATTTCTGGTAAATAAAATAATAAATCAAACATCATTTTTCAATTTAGGCATCACAACATATTAATATACAGTCTAAAAATGGATATATGTAAAGTTAACATTTAACTATATTATTACATTATTAGAGTTTTTAAAGCTGATAGCAAAGAATTTTAAATGGAAAAATTAGGTAAATAAGCATGCACAATTAAATATATAGGCCAATGTATATCCAAAACTGATTAAAAAAACAACAAACTATTAGCCACTATGGTACTGTGCATCTCTAAAAATGTTCATTAGAAGTTTAAAAAATAATGTAGTTTGGTATGAAGCCGTGTATAACCAAGGAGAAGTGCAATACCTGGAGAGCGTTATCTGTTAGCATTCCCATTCATCTCAATGGCCAATTATATAAGCTGTACAATAAATGCCATGCATCACTGAGTTGCGGTAAAATTACGTCATGACAATGTTGATTTGCTGATGTCTCTTCAAGAATGCACACAGTCCTACAGTCTTCATTTTTAAGAGCCTCCAAAATGAATCAGGCAGTGGCAAACATCTGCTATAATTTGACCAATTAAAACTAAATAGGTTGCTTAAGGCAAATCTGAACAGATTTTTAAAACACTAGGCATCATACACTTACCGACTTTGTAAATAGTGACAAAGGAAAACTGGACATCATACATTACGTGACTGAAGATCATACACTACCAGACTTTAAAGTTGTTCCGATCACAACAAACTCACTCAGAAACATGTGCCTTGTTGCTAGGAGACGTATGACAAATGAAAACATATGTGTTCTAAAATCAGCTGAAAATATCAAACGTTTTATATCCTTAACATTTGTGTCTTTATGTGGAATGCCCTACATTTAAGTATCTCTATGACATTTCACCACTTTTAGCCCAGTGCTACATATTTGATTAGTGTATGCTGACAAAATAGAACTTCTTCATTTTCATTTAATTTGTATTTGGACTAGTCTAGTATTTCTCTTTGGCACATCAGTGTCCTGGTCTTCATATTTTTGGCTTTATTGTGTCCACTGCCTTATTAGGACACTTCACTCTTACTCTCCAGTGCCCATGTTTATGTAACATGTCTGGATTTTTGTTTATTTTTTATATTTTTTGGTTGACTGAATATTGTTGAATTTGTCATATATGAACAATGCATGTTATGTCTGAATATTTATTATCTTGATGGTCAGTTTTCCCAAATTAAGTGTCTGCAGTGACCCCCGATGCACTCTAAATGGGTACTGTACTTACGTCAGTCTTTCCAGGGATTTTGCTTTATGTTGTAAATGTATTTTTCCCCCCAGAGCTGCACATGGGGTCTAACTTTCTGATCAAAAGAGGAAATAGACTTTTATCCAAAACTTTCAAGACCCTACAAAATCAAAACTTGACTTTTGTGGCTTTTTTATTTTTGGATTTGAGAAAACTTGAGAAAAAAAAAAAAAAACACTTTTAGACTTAATATGATGTATCTAAACTATAGGCTCTTTAAAAAATAAGACACAAGCCCATCGAAAATGTCCCATCCCTAATTTTCTATCTCAAGAAGAAATATGTCAAGACAGATCAGAAAACTGAATAGCGTGGGATTTTAGAACAGGTTTCATACCTTTTTTTTTTTTCTCTCCGGATAAGAATAAAGATGCCATAGACTAATCATTTCGGCTCCTCAAAGAGCCTTTCAGTAATCATTACAATAACATTTCAATAATCTAAAGAATCTTTTCTCTATAAAGAACAGTTTGTAGAATGGAAAGGTTCTGTAAATGTTAAATGTTCTTCATGGAACCATCAATGCCAGTAACGAACCATTATTTCTAAGAGTGTAATATAGATCAGTATTTGTTAGTAGCTAATAAATCTTACAATAAAAGGTGTTTTCATAAAGTTGTACCTTGCATATTTTGAACAGTTGACAGACTGTGAACCTGGAGTCATTTATGTGTTATTTTTAAAGATGGTTTTAATGATCCAGCAAATGTAGTTGCCAGATATGTTTATTTTTTTCTCTTTTTGATGTGTCTCCATCTGCGTCCGTGCCATTAGTCTCTGTGATTGACATCCCCTCTCTCCTGAAGATCATTCTAGCATTTGCAACTGTTCCTGAGTCATCTCTGGGTGCTTCTCTGGCCCGCTACGGCTAAAGAGCCAAGTTCCTTTTGATTAAGGCACGAGAGACTCCACTGAAGAGGTTATATCTTTCTTCTTTTCTCTTCTTTCTTCTTATCATTTTATGTTCTCCCCGAGGTCCACTTTTAATGTTAGCAACATTTTTGTTGCGCCAAAAACGGTCAGTATTTAGTTTTCCATGACAATTTTCCACTCTCTCCCTGACCCTTTGACTGTGTCCTAACCAGGCATGATGCAACAAGCTTCAAATCAGTTTTTTTTCCACATGCAGATAACGTTTCTCAATACCAAATCGGCATTGTTGAAGTGTAAATTTATGCTCAAATGTGACATCAGAAAGTTAAAGCTAGAAGCAGAAGGTCACAATGAGCTGTTTTACCATCTGGAGAAGTTATTCCGAGATTAAAAGTTACAGTATGTTTGCAGAGTATACCAAAAGATGAAGGAAACATGACACAACCGTTTTAAACGCACACCTCCGAAACAAGGACCTGCTCTGCATCGCATAACTTTGTCCATACATCACACTAAACGCAAGCCAGATTGTGATATAATTACTGTTTCCTGACAAGGGTCCAGCCCCTTTTTTGACCAGACCCTGTGCGCCAGCGTTAATTTGCGTGCTCGACAGCTTTTCTGGAAGGGAGAGCGGCTGTATAGGACGTGACTCTGAGAGGAGGCAGGCATTTGGGAACCGTTTTTTGCATGAGGGACAAAGAGATAAGAGACGCCGTGAAGAGTTGAATGCTGGCACAGGAGCTCCGTTGGGTGCCTGGCTCTCTCCGAGCGTTGAGCGTTTGGTGTCTGCCTGAGCGTTTTCTGTGATGTGGCCTCCGTGGCCTTTTGCACTGGGCCGTCAGTGAGAGAGAAAGAGGAGAGGGAGGCTGGATCGGGCCGAACACACGGCGATGTGAGGAGCAGCTGGGGACAGTCTGAATGAAATCTCAGCTCACACACACTCTGGACTCGTGCTCTTAAATGGATGAGTATGTGACCATCAAAAGGAAGCTTCTCCATAGACCTATCTTCAGGTAAGAGGGATTCAGCTGCGGCTCTCTGGTCACTCCAGTTAAATTTTCATCTTTTGAGTTTGTCAGGGAAGTCTGTTTTGAAGTTGTATGTTTGTTTTCTGTTGTCACAAGTCTGATGAAGTTTGGCTTTAGCTTGTATTCTAATTAAGTAATCTGCTTCTTCTTAGATGCTTCTCCTGAGGAAAAATCCTCATGTGTCTCTTCTTGAGTTCAAAAGAGATCAGTTTCAACAACTGTGTTCCTGATTTGTTAATAGACCAATCTAAAGTCAAATATCTCAGAATGGATTTATCCAATTTTGTCAAAGTACTCATACTTTACAACAACAATTGTCCCATTTCTCTTAAAGAACTGTAGGACAAACATCTGAGACAAAGTCAATACATAAACAAAACTTTGAGAGCGAATAGTGCACCTAAAGCGTGCCTTTGATTGCCAGGGGCACTTCTAACCTTATCTGCTTTTTGCTCTGTTATCAGCCACATTGCATTTCAAAGGAAAGGGAGCAAAATACCCTCACTAAATGCCCCCGTTTAATGTGGTTACGCGGTCATTAGAGGCAGAACATTAAGCTGTGGTTCATTGCATTCTTCGTTATTTCAAGCAGGTTGCTAATAGCTTTTTTTGCATGGAAATCGGAAGCAGATGTGCAACAGGTACTTCAGCATGTGGTCTCAAACTGGATTTAAAGTTATACGTTCTTGAGGATAAAGTCACACTAGCTCTGTTTTAAAACCTAGTGATCTGCCTGTGTACATAGTACTCAAGGTACTAACTGATATGGGACCTCATAAGTGACTGATTTGGAACGAGCTGCATAGACAACAACAACAACATGCGTCATAAAAATAGCAGTTCTCACACAAAGCTCAACTGATTTCATTTGCAACATGTTGCAAAGCTAATACTTATATAAGCATAAAAATACATAGCATGCACACATATTCAGTACAAAACTTGTATACGTAATTTTGTTATTAAATGTATTATAATTTTCATATCTCTCACTTTGTCCACCATCTTGAGGGAGATTTTCACTGAACTTGTTGCAGTGCATTATGGGATTGCCTTCTACATGCAGTAATGTCTTTAGAATTTGGCCAGAAGTTGTCTAAAATGTTTTTTTTAAACAGTTTTGTGTCAGAAGCCTTCCCGCTGTTATCTTAGAATTATTTGAAAATTATTATAGAATGTATTCTTATTTTGAATTATTTTATGCTTTTAAAAATGTAATTTTCATTAATTAAAGTTTTAGTATTTTTTTTGGAATAGTTTTATTTGTTAATATGTTTATATATAATGTCAAATTATTTTAGTTTCAGTTTTAGCAGTTTTAGAAGCAACATTTATTTTGTTTTCATTAGTTTTTCATCTAATATTTTATTTCAGCAGTATTTAAATTATAGAAAAGAGTTTGTAATAGTTTAGTTTTTGTTAACAATGAATGTAACTCAGTAGGTTTTAAAACAGAACTTTTGTTGTCAGCTGTACTGAGTTTGCAGTAAGGTTGTTTAAAGGACTTCTTGGCTTTTCAGTTATCCTGGGATGTATTTCTGTATGTGGCTCTTGTTCTGTTCGGTATGTTTTGTACCCCTGATGTTCCCCTTGAGGTTCCTCTCCTTACTGACTCCAATATCAGCCTGCTGGGAGGCCTGCATGGGAATATAAGATTTCTGAAACTTGCAGGCAAGGCTCTAGAAATCAGGCTTTTCCTACTATTTGTTTGCAGTGAGTAACATCCCAATGGGCAGTTCTACATGACATCTGCAGTCCATAACATGGAGTGCTTTAAAGCATGTTTGTTTACTATGAGGACCAAACAGACAAACTGAATCAGCCGTGATTCAACCAACCAATCATCATCTCTTTTTTATCCTTTCGCTGCTATCTTTGCTTGTTGCTCCAGGCTGGTTTATGCTTATTTAATGCTGGTAACTTAGCTAGAGAAACTGTTTGGCCTGCTTGGTACTTTTAGCAACCTGCTGGTTAGGTTAGTTAAAAGGTTAGTGGACCAAATCTCGCTCACTCTCATGTCATCATGTATGACTTTCTTCTGTGGAACTCTAAAAAATAAATAGTTGCTCTTTTCCAAGTAGTTACAATAAATTGGGATTTCACGCTTCTAAAAGGATGCAAAAGTACCATAGAATTATCATAAAAATTGTCCATATGTGATGTCTGATCAAAAGCACACGGGCTGAAACCATTCAGTGGTCAATCAATTGTTGCATCTCTGATGATACATTTATGATCTGTTTTATGGTGCTTTTTCAGTCTTATCTTTGTGGATATGCAAGCTTTGGGAAGCATCTAGGGAGCTGTCCAAGAGAATAAAGAATAAATTAGTAAGGTAGATTAAACAGAACCTATCAGATTGCATATTTTGCAGATATTATCATAATGTCAAGGGAAAGCAATGGAGTGTTGCACATTCTTCAGAGCTGACATCTTGCTTTTGCAAGCTATTAGGAATTCATTACAAACCACAGAGGAGGTCAGTTGAATTAACTCCTTACATTTGACATTAGCTGCCTCAGTTAGCTAGTGGAAAAATATATTTATGCAGATCTTTTCTCACACCTTTAGAGCAAATATTTAAGCTGAATTGTATGAATGTTGGACTGTATAGTCGGCATAGTGTGGCTTTGAATACAGAAGAATATAAGGGATTTTAGGTTATGAAACCTGCATACATGAAACACATTTGTTTGTAACACAAAACAGCTGTCTGTCTGCTTGAGATGGGCACATGCTATACTGTATAACCTTAGTTTTAAAATGTGCAATGTGAGTAATATTTCCTGAAATGTATTACAGGCAAAGCATAACTTTGCAAAATATACAGTACCGTTCGGTAAGTTTTATTTATTTATTAAAGAAATTTAAGGTTTTATTCATCGAAGATTCTTAAAATTGATCATATGTGACATAGTAACAACAATTATAACGTTACAAAGATTACTATTTTAAATAAATGCTATTTTTTATATTCATCAAGTAATCTTGAAAAAAAAATGGTTTCCATGAAAATATTAAGCAGCTGTGTTTAACATTGATAAAAAATGTTTCTTGAGCAGCATATCAACATATTAGAATGATTTGAAGGATCATGTGACTGGCGTATTGATGCTGAAAATTCAACTTTGTATCACAGAATTAAATTACATGTTAAAATATATTTACATAGAAGCCAGTTATTTTGAATTGCACTAAAATGTCCAAATATTACTGTTTTTACCCTATTTTTGATCAAATAAGTGCATCCTTAGTGAGCATAAGACATCTTTCAGAAACATAAAAAAATGATGACCCCCAAACTTTTACACAGTAGTGCATTTATGTAAATATTAAATATAGCAATAATAGAATGTAGCTGATTGAAAAATTCAGTTTACCTTGAAGCCAAACTATGCAGAATGTATGAGCTGAAGAGTAGATTTTTACTTTCATAAATTATGCAGGTTGTTCCCTGAAACCTCTGTAAATCAGCCTAATAGGCCTCTGTAGATTTTGCTTTTGAAATAAACACTGTCTTTGCCAGGGGTGATTATACATGTTGAAATTCGTTGATATTTTTCTAGCTTTTTCAATTCATTTGTCCTGTGAGACTCATCACTTGCACCTATAATGCAATAGCATCTCACTAATGTTTGAAACATATAAGGATTTGCTTACCAGGATCAGTCCTCGATAATCTGTTTTGAGAACACACAGTATGATATCTAGTATCTGTCACTGTGGAATAAGCCAGTGGGGAAAACTTTGGCCCATAGTTCCTCTTTAAAGCCAGCAACATTTAGGACATTAATGAAAAATACGAACACAGTCATAACCTAGCCTTATTTACCCCGAAGAGCATATTGTGTATTCCTCTTTGGGGAGATTCAGCTTTCAAACCATTGATCTCACAAACACATCCCCTGACATCTCTGGCTTGTTTCTAAAAGAAAATTAGTCAAGGCTTTTTTTTTTTAAGAGTAGAGAACAGCTCGTACTAATGCAATGTGATAAATGACCCAATTGTGAACTAGACAGAAAAGTTTGTCGGGACAAAGTTTAAGAAGTTTAAAAAAAGTTTTAAGTTTGATGGTTTTCAGTCTGAAATAGTTTGAAGTTTAAAGTACTTTTTCAGGCAATACAGTCTGTCAGAGATAGATAGATAGAATATTCCGTCAATGTAAGTCTATGGGATTTTTATGATTTTTAATCTTCAGTTTTATGAAAACCGTAAGTCCGATCAGTTAGAAAAGATGTAGCAACTCGAGTCGGAACAGTATGAAGATTTGGGCTGAGTTTGGAGTCTGTAGAGTTAAAGCTCTAGGAGGAGTAGCAGTCAGAAATTTTAGTCTCAGAAAAAGAATAATAATAAGTTTAAATAGGATTTCAGTAAGTTGGCTTTCTCAAGCCAAGTTAATGAATAATTTGGTTGTGTTAGAGCAATCATCGCTCACGTGTTTAAAGGGGCATGACACGGCAATTCATTTAGGATGAATATGTTATTGCTATTTCACCCTGCTTATCATATTAATACGCTGCCTGATTAATTTACCTTTCATGTGTAAATACTCAGGAGTTTGTGCATTAATCTGTCAAATAAATCACAGGCACAGCGACTCTGTCACAATCATTTACCACATTAATCCATCAGTTTATAATTTGATGACATTTTATAACAATAAAGTGATGGAAATAAGCCTGTTTTTATGTTTTGTTTTTTTCTGAAGGTTTGTATAAAATGTGTATTTTCAAGGACAGTAGGACGAAACAGAGTAATGAATGGAAATAATGAACGCTAGTAGAGTAATAATTGGGAGAAATTGCTGTCCACTAAAAAGTCATTTAATCTGAATCAGGCGAGAAATCTTAAACAGATCAAGCACCGTTTATAAGCAAAAACAGTCCAAAATGGTCTAAACTTACACCATGATTTTGATGTGAGAGGACAACAGGAGGTGGTGTTTTTCACTGAAAGAAGCATTGTTATGGACTGTGGACTTACGGTATTTTGGCCAGAAGCAACTGTTCGGTTTCTTACAAACACGCAGCTTTTCAAAAAACTTTTATTATTGTACCGAGTCGTTTGAATTACTTGTGGATTTGTATGTTTTTATCAGCTGTTTGGACTTTCACTCTGATGGCACCCATTCACTGCAGAGGATCCACTGGTGAGCAAGTGATGTAATGCAAAATTTCTCCAAACCTGTTCCATGAAGTCTTTTTTTAATAAATTGCTGTCAGTTAAAAGAGCCAATAACCTTTTAGAACCAACAGAGAAATACAGTTTTTTTTTTTTTTTTTGCATGATTTGAGATAAAGAAGCCAAGTTAGATACAGTTGTTTTAGATTTTATTGCTGATTTGAGGTATGTTGTTGTAATATAATCTGTTTTGGAGATTATTGCCTTGTCCCCATTGAAATAGATGCAAGCTGTGCTAATATGACTGGAAAGTAGCTGCCAAGAATGTAACCAAGCTGGCTGCAGAGTGATTTGCAGAATTGCAGACTTGCATTAACTTTCGCAGAAGTCTTAAAAAGAGACATCTTGTTAGTATGGTTGGGCTTATGATAAATGACCAGTTCAGGGGCCACTGTTGCACCACCTACATCCTCCTGCTCTGAATAGTAGCTTGTTTCTGAGGTTTTCCTTTATACTAAGATGCCTTCATTGGTTTCATTTTTGAAAAGCAGTATAGATGTGTCCTTCATTATAATAGCCCTCAATGGTTCAGTGGCTGGTTGAAAGAAGAAAAATGCTTTCAGAAGGAGCTGTTGAAAGAACTAACTATACTATATGGTTATCTCTACAGCTCACTGGCATTTGTTCTGGATCATTTGACATGATGTTATGGTGCCTTTGGAAGAACTCTGCAGGCGGCGGATGTAATAGAAGCTTGTTTACAGAGTGAAAATGAAACAAGGCGAGTGAATTTCCTGAATTTCTGTTGATTATGGGTTCTTATCATTTAAACGGCTGTAGGAGTGTTTACTTCCATGACCCTGGACTTGTTCCTAAGTTGAATAGGCAAGTGTGTAATTCACTCAACATTGTGAATACAGAACAAAGTATTGATAACCAGGCCTTCCTGGACTATCAGAAGTCTGTTCCTCCTTGAATTAAAGGAATAATTCACCCAGGAATAGTTTTTGCTGAATATTTACTGATCCTTAGGCCATCCAAGATTTAGATGAGTTTGTTTCTTTGTTTCTAGACATCAATTTAAGTGCCAGCCATTTTTTCAAATAACTGTTATTTTTTTTTTTTTTTTTTAATCATAAATAAATAATTGTGATGTGATTTTATTTTATTATTTTATTTTATTTTGCCATCTGGTTTGATATTTTGCATGTTAGGCAATGACATGCATTTGCATGCAACTGCTGATGTACTATTTGGTGTAAATCGGTATTATACCAGACACCTTTTTTTCTAGATATTAGCATCAGTGTTAGCAACTAAAAAAGTCCCATCTTAAAGCTCATCTCATGTTAAATCTGCATTAAAAGCACACTTTATACAGTTCTCTGTAAGCTCATCACCTCATCTAAGCATGAAGTATTTAGATCTGGGCTTCCACTGGAGCTGCTCTCATTATTTTTGTTAAGTGTCAAGTGACTTATTAAAGCATTCAATTAAGATTTGCCTGATTACATCGCATCTCAATTCCCCCATTTATTGAATAACATGTCAGTTGCGATAAGACTTTCTGGTTTGTTATGGAAATCACCATCCTTGATATTCACAGTAGTCACTGTTACTATGGTTACATATTTTATTCAAAGTAATTAAGAGGTATGAACAGGACAATTCAAAAGTCACATTTATTTGTAAATATAGTTGTAAAACCCAAATATTGACTGTTACTTTGTTGGCGAAGCATTTTTGTTGCAAATGGCTCCATCATTCTATTGAAGGGCAGGCTGATGTGACTGATAATCACAAAATGAAAGTCCTAATAGGGCAGTCAAGGACTCCAGTGTGATTCTCTGCCTGATTATCTTGTGATTGTCTCTTTAAATGTCCTTTTCAGGAAAAGATGTTTACTGGTGTGACTAGATTTATTCAGGGCCAATGGCAGGCAGACTTTGGTCTCTTTTGTGATGATGGCTCCCCATTTGAATCTAATTAACTGCAGTTAATTGAATATATCAGTGTTTGCTGAGAATCAAGATAATTCAGAGATAGTAATATGCTATTGTGGCAGAACATGTTGTGTCCTGAATGTGTCCTGTGTAAACAGTTCCTACAGGTTCAGTAGAGATGATAAATTACCTTAATTTCAATATTTTAATTACAGTTAATCACAACAAAACTGGGCATTATTTTTTAGTCCAGTTTCTTGAACATCAGACAAAGTCATTCACATCCCCCAAGGGTTGGGATGTACATCGCTAGCGGAGGATAAGCACAGGGAGATGTTTAACAGAGATAGTCTTAGCCAGTAAATCAGTGCTCTCTGTCCTGCCAAAACACAACTAGACTGACATTACTTGCATTTAGAGCTTCAGCTTAACTGCTCCAAATGGGAACCCAAGAGGTTAGTTTACAACCCAGTGTAAACCAACCTGCCCTGAGGGCATTAAGATGTGGCTTTAGTACTTGGAGGCCTGTGGAGAAACTGCGGCTTGTGAAGAATGGGATGTTTGTTTAATCAGAGCTCTGCTGGCTCGAGGAATTGTTCTCTGGCAGCGCAGATCACTGCAGACTGCTTATGTCAACCTGGGTTTAGCACGTCACCAGAGGGGCTGAAGTCCTCCAGTCAAATCCATGCACGCACAATCTTGCAGGAATTATGGTTCTGCATGACCGCTGGGCACCAGCCTCTTTGCAGGCACTTTCTTGTAGCAATTACAAGATGTATTGTCTGAATGATAAGAAATGTTATATTGTCAACTTTGAATGTACAAATTGATTCACAAATAAAGAGAGTTCCTGATTGGCTAGTTTTCTGATTGTCTAAAAAAGTGTGGATTGATTCCCTGATCCAAACAAAGACATTTACTTCAGTGATATTTGTCAGGCTGTAGGGACATTTTATGTGTGGTATTCCAAACTAATTCTAAACTAATGACAGCACCTTTTTTTCTCCCACCATGTATGTAATTGGATGCAGTAATTTTCTTTTCATGTAAAGAGTGCTAGTATTTGTTTATTTATTGTTTGTTTGTTTGTAATCCATTATTATATAATTAAAATATTTTATTTTATTATTATTAGGGCTGCCCTCTAATAGTTGACTAAGAAGAGGCTTGGTAGACCAAAATTTTATTAGTCTCAGAAAAAAATAATAAAAAAATCCACATTGGCGAAGTCATGCAGTCCGTGACGGACAGATTGTTAACGGCTGGTCTATGTGGTAGCAGTACATCGGGCAGGACATCCAAGCGCTCAATCATTCATCGACCTCAAATTTGACCTATCATCTGAAATATGTAAGTATTAGCAACTTTACATGGCCGCTCGATCTAATGTTAAAGGGATACTCCACCCCAAACTGAAAAATTTGTCATTTAATCGCTTACCCCCATGTCGTTTCAAACCCATAAAAGCTTTGTTTGTCCTCAGAACACAATTTAAGATATTTTGGATGAAAACCGGGTGGCTTGTGACTGTCCCATTGACTGCATAGTAAATTGCACTCTCAAGGTTCATAAAAGTATGAAAAGCATCGTCAGAACATGTAACAAGGACACTTTAAAGTAAGGTGTTACCTTATATTGGTTTTATGTTCTTTTAATTTATTTCAAAAGCCTTCTAATTGTATGCTATTACTGTAATACGCCCATATTCAAAGTCACAACTCAGTCAGTATTTAGTTAACTGGTATCTCTAGTTTAATTGAAAAAAAAAAAAGTGGACTGACGCATGATGACAGTCCACTTTCTCCCAAATATTCGCCTGTGTTCACAATCTGTCTAAAAATATGTTTGGTAAGCAGTGTTGGCGTCCAGGGAGGACAATTTGTAACAATATTTTCCCTGTTGCCGAGGGGACTTTTTTGGAACCATAAAGTCAGCAGCGGGATATTTGTGACATCAGAGAACACTTCCATTTATTTGTCAGAATAAATGGGGCGGGAAACAGCTTGCGGCCGGCTTGTGCACATTATGCATGCGATTTTTTCGTACTTAAAAGGAGCTGGTTTGCGTCTCTGGACTCATTACATGCTCTTCCCCACCTCTCTAATTATTCTCAGGTCAGAGTGGTCCTATGGGTGCCATCTTGGCGGGGTGAGGAATGTAGATCTGTCTGAGAGGCTGGCAGCACATCCTTTCTTTTTCCTTTCCATCGCCAAACCCTCGCTGGATCCCCGAGGGACCATCAGTGACGGCAGCGGCTCTGAGTTTAGGACTTTTGCGTGTAGAATGGCATAGCAAGCTCATGGGAAAATGGTTGAGGTTGACCTTCCTCTGTACTTGTGTGACTGGGGCACGATGGCCTGCCGACTGCCTGTGCCAGCGTCTCACTGGGCCGCTGCTAGTGACGACGAGAAACATCCCCCTCGCCCTTTCTCCAGGGCTTTCTCATGCACCCTCAGAGAACGAGCTGACTCTGAGGAGCACTTCTTGCAAAACTCTAAGCAAACTTCCAGGGTTTGTTTTGTTTTGCAATCCCTAATGTGACCTGGGCGGATGCACTGCGAGCTATGAAAAGCCTCGGTGGGTCTAGATTTGGAAAAAGGGGACTTAGAAAAGGAGTGGGGATGGATTGGAACGGGTCCCCGAGGAACATTTCAGATGGAGCAGCATGTTACTGCATGGGCCGAAGAGTCCAGATGCAGCTAAAAGAGGATGATACGGCTCTCTTTACTGTGTTTTTGCTTCTGGGAGGCCTGCTATAGAAATAAAACAGTCTGTTTCCAGACAGGCCTCTTTTAGATGCTTATTTTCATTTCCATACGGGTCTGAAGACCCTCCCCAGTACACTGTGTCAGGGGCTACGGCAAAGTCTCCAAAAATACAGTCAGTCTAAGTGGCTGTGCTCTGAAACCACTCGACAGGATGGGTCTGTCAACCCGTCATGCTTCATCTCTTGTGTTTTTCAGCTAGGTTTGCAGTCATATTCACACAGCTCTCTGGGATACTTGATTTTAATTGGTCAGTTGCTTTATTTTGTCAGATATTTCTGTTTAACGGCCACTAAACCAGAGAAGATGGCACATGTGCCTCGTAAGCCTGTCATATAATGGCTCTGGCGCCGTTGAATCACTTTCAGAGTTTTACGATGGTCAGTATCCGCTTATAAAAGTGATTTAAGATTGCAGCTAAATTGTCAGTAACTTCTTTTAAACAACAGCTATTTTATTGGTAGCAGATTCCATATTGGTGTTACTTTAGTATATTTTTATATTTTGATTTAGGCTTTATTTGGATATTTTTATAGTCTTCATTTTAATTTGAGTTAAAGTTTTGGTAATATTGTTATATGCTTTTGTAATTTTTTTATATTTCTATATTGATTCTGTTTCTTTTTATTTCAGGTTTTGTTTGTCATTTTAGTACTTCAATTTATTTTATTTCAGTTAGTTGCCAAGTTGCTCCTTTTCATAAATTTTTATTTTTTACAATTTTTATTTCAGCTTTAAATCAACAGTTTTTAATAGTTTACTTTTAGTTAGCAATAACAATACTGCTTCATATACTGTAGCACTCTCCATAGTGAATATGTCATGTAAAACATTTATTTTATTTTATTATGTGTTTATTTGTATTCTTAGCTGAAAGATTATGCATGGAGATTGTAGCACAGGCTAATTTGCATCTTAGGTCTTACAAACGGACACATAATTACACTATTAGTCATATTATTCTTTCTTCTTTTCTTTTATTGAACAATAAGTTAATTTATTAGTAGCTATATTGTGCATGTTGAAAAGAAGCGTACAGGCTGATTATCGCAAAAAATAAACCCTTCAGAGTAATGCAAGACCACTCTGCTTTGTGTTCTGATAACCCTGTGTTTATTTTCTGATAATGACCAGATGGCTTTGTTACAGTGTTTTTTTTTAAATCATATTTGAAGAGGTTTTATGCACTGTGCATTGTATACTAGTATATTTATTTTAGTATTTCTGCAGTATATAGCATGCATAATATGCAAAAATCTGCATGCGATGCCCCATGCCCTGGTGACCTACTACATTTGCTAAAATGTGTGATATCTAACAAATTTCGGGAAAGTCGTGGCCTAATGGTTAGAGAGTCGGACTCGTAATCGAAAGGTTGTGGGTTCGAGTCCCCGGCCGGCAGGGGATTGTAGGTGGGGGGAGTGAATGTACAGCGCTCTCTCCACTCTCAATACCACGACTGAGGTGCCCTTGAGCAAGGCACCGAACCCCCAACTGCTCCCCGGGCGCTGCAGCATGGCTGCCCACTGCTCCGGGTGTGTGTTCACGGTGTGTGTGTGTGTGTGTGTGCATTTGTTCACTACTCACTGCTGTGTGTGTGCACTTGGATGGGTTAAACGCAGAGCACCAATTTCGAGTATGGGTCACCATACTTGACAATACATCACAATTTCAATACGTTCACATTTTTTTTAATTTGAATGCTGCATCCCATAATGTAATGCACTTGTTTTGACCTTTAGTGTTTTGAATGATTAACTCTTTCTCGGCTTACTTTCTGACCAGATTGCCACAAGTTAAGACATTTTTAAACAAAATTGCATGATGCATACTGTTTCACATATTATATTACACACATACATATTCACATATTTCACATACACTATTATGGCAAATAGCAGGCACTATAAAGTGTATTTTGCACAGTATTCACTAAGTGGTGTTGTAGAATTCTAAAATATATACTTAGAATAAACTTTGGATAAAAGTTTCTGGCAAATATAATGTGAGCAAACATCAGAGGAGTGTATACTGGCACGAGTACATTTAATATATCATCTGAGTGAGTGGCATGTGTCGGAGGTTCTGCTCTCTTGCTGTCCTCAATGTTAAACACACTCTTACAGGCTTCGTGTGAATGCTGATAAGCACAACAGCTGTTGTGAGGGGACCAGAGGGAGGGTGATGCACTCAAGGCTCTGCATCCCGTTGCATTTGTGTCATATGAAATGTCATATATAGGTTCAAAAGTTTGAGACCACAAAATAGCATTTGATGTTGTTTCTTCCTTCCGTTAAATCACAAGATGTTATTTGGAACTCTGCTGGAGCACATGATCATCAGGCTTTGTTCACGTCAGCATCAGCGCTGTTGTCATTAAATCAAAAGAGAGACAAACTGAATACTAAAACTTTCTGAAATCAGTTTTTGCAAATGTTATTTCATAAATAATATATTAAAAATGTTGCATTAAATGAGAAAAATGCAAAATAAAAGCTTTTGCATTTTTGTTCTCTTACACTAGCAGTTAAAAGGACACTATTACTATTCTGTTTCTACTAAAATGTATAAAAATAAAAATAAATGTCATCAAAATAATGAAGTAACACAAAAGGAAATATTGGAAGTATGTGGCGTCCAAAAGATTGATTTGATTTCTTTCTTTCTTTCTTTCTTTCTTTCTTTCTTTCTTTCTTTCTTTCTTTCTTTCTTTCTTTCTTTCTTTCTTTCTTTCTTTCTTTCTTTCTTTTCTTATAAGTTAGGCACATTATGTTTTGCCTGTAAAACGAATTTCAATATTTTAGGTAAATCTTCAAATAACCTGTTTTATTTATTTATTTGTTTATTATTTTGGTATTAATGAGATGCTATTATAACAATTTATTTTATTTTATTATATTTTTAAAAATTTTAGTTACAATTTTACACATTGGATATGTTTTTGTCATTGTGATTACGCCCATCTAATCTTCCAATTAATATCCGAGTATAAAAACAGCCTCTTACCACTTCCATTGTTAGTTCTATTGGCATCCCTCCACCTCACCATCTCCTCCCTTATGCATATGTATTTCATTTATCCTTCTGTCTATAGGGGGGCTATCGGAGCTTGAGTAGAATAGTCTCTCTGAGCCCTCCATTGCAGACATCAAGCCAAATCTGTTTACCACTTATGCTAAGATTACATGGGCACACAAACTCGTGAAACAACGTTTAGACAGGATGATACCAGAGAAAAGAGAGAAGAAGATCTTTATAAGATCTTGATTGTGAACTGTAAATCCCCATCTAACAGTGCTTTATGGTTATCATGCTTTGGAAGTCCTCCCTTCTACAGCCTGCAGAAATTATGTGATAATTAATTATACATACTGTGACATTTTGGGTGGGTGGGTGGGTTTGTGTGTGTAATACACAATTACACACCCTTCTTTCCATTATACTTCATTACCCAGGTGCTCAAAGTCGGGGATCGCCACAGACGCAATCATGATGTTCACAATGTTTCCAAAGTCCTTATCAATCTCCTGCCCTTTTCCTCTGCCACTCTCCACAAGTCAGATGGAGTCCGTCTCCCTCACGCACTTTCACACACTCCAGGTAAAAATAGGCCCTGATAGGCTGACATGTCACCGCAGTGCTGTTCGCCCCCAACCTGAACCAGATTCTGTCCTCGCTCATACTCCTGCTGATTGTTGTATGGCAACAACTTTATTCACATTACAAATGTTTAATGGTATTTTAATGTGCTTGTTTATCTTTTTGAATTTAGATTTAAAGGCTTTTTGAATTTAGATCACCCTCAGGCCTTCCAAGATGTAGATGAGTTTGTTTCTTCATTGGTTGTTTCTTCAACAGATCAGTTGTTTCTTCAGCAGATTTGGAGAAATTTAGCATTACATCACTTGTTTACCAGTGGATCCTTGCAGTGAATGGGTGCCGTCAGAATGAGAGGCCAAACAGCTGATAAAAACATCACAATAATCCACAAGTAATTTCACTGGAGGAATTAATATTATGGATAGAGGACCTGCATTTTAGTTTGAATTTAAAAACTTGATGAATTTGTTTTTATAAACAATCAGCTTTTCATTTCACAAAATGTTAATTGATTGGCTGGAGTCATGTGGGTTACTTGTGGTGATGTTTTTATCAGCTGTGTGGACTCCCATTCTGACGGCACCCATTCACTGCA
The DNA here is from genome assembly GCF_936440315.1 of Barbus barbus. NCBI lineage: Eukaryota > Metazoa > Chordata > Actinopteri > Cypriniformes > Cyprinidae > Barbus > Barbus barbus. The sequence continues at coordinate 27,841,249 of NC_136738.1, read as the reverse complement.
GAGGATCCACTGGTGAGCAAATGATATGCATGTTAAATGCTAAATTTCTTCAAATCTATTCCGATGAAGAATCAATCTAAGGATAAGTGCATTTTCAGCAAATATTCATTTTTGGGAGAACTATTAATTTAAGCTTTAAATGTTGTTCCTTTCTCCTGTCCCAGCATAATATCCATTTGTTGGTTAAATTCTGAGGGAAATCGCTATCAAAACTCTGTTGTTTGCTGCTCTTTTAGTTTGATTGGCTCAACCAATGGCATGAATTTGGATGACCAATAGCAGATGTGGACGTGTTCGGGAAACTTCAGTCCTTGTTTTTGGAGCTTGGTTTAAACTGAAGTTGAAATAAAGAGTCCAAAAGGTGTAGGCTTTACTTTGAAACTATTTTCAGTCAGAAATCACTAGTAAATTTGACAAATAATTACAAAGGAACAACAAAGTAACATTTAATCAAACATGAAATTTTGAAGAATGATATGGGTTTTTTTGCAAAATGAATAAATAAATAAAAATAAAAAATAAAACACTAATATGTTTTATTTACAACTTTATGGTTCAAATAGTTTTTTTTTTTTTTTTTTTTTTTTTTTTACAGTTTGTTAGAATGAAAGGAACCCCTCTGAGCAATAATATTTTCCTCTGGGCTGCAAAAACTCATTGGATCTCATTGAAATCCATGTTTGGTAAAGTTTCTATCATTGTATGCTTATGTCATGAAGCATTTCGTACTTCTGCTCTCAGTTTGTGGTGATGAAATCCAGTAATTTGACAAAATCTTCACATTAAAAGAGCCGCAGGAATATCAGACCCTCATTTTCACAGAAACGACAGAGGATATTCCAAAGGTAATTCATTCTTTCCGGTCACACTTGACAGACAAATTGCAATGAATGCAAGAATGACTAACTTGGCTTTGAGAGCAGTTTAGCGTGAACATTTGCGTCATTTTCAAATCAGTTGTTATTCTGATCCACCCCAGACTACAATCAGAGTCAGACATCATCCTAGATCCTATCGTGACTGGAATTGGGAATGGCTTGAGAATAAAGTCAGGTCAGACTTCAGGAGTATCAACACTGACAAAAACAACATGCTCTGTGTTCACTGCTGTGTCTTTCACTCTGTTTTTCACTTAACCAATGGTTTCATCTGTTTATATTCCTGCTGTTGTTTGTCTTTCATCCTGTCGTGGCGTTTCTGTGGCAGAGAGCCTCATCCAGTTTGAATTTAGGCGTACGTGTTATCTGTCAATAGTACGCTGATGAAGAAGTGTTTATTCAAGTTGCTACGTTACAGACCACTGTCATAAACAAAAAAGCGGCTGGGTGATTGAAAGCAGACATTAATCAGAGGACATTTGGTTATTTTGAGATTATCGCTCCATAACTCTGCCCATTTGGCTGATTAACAGAAGTGTTACCTACCCTTTTAGTGGAATGCCCATATTAACTGAATGACAGACTGTGCCAATGTTAGCCATCAATCACATGGTTGTTTCTTTTAAAGCTACAGATACCTGCTAGATACCTTACTGCATTGTGATTGACAGGTGAGTGGGTGGTACTTCGGTGTTGTCTGGGACTCATCTGAATGGATTAGCATATACCTCACCTATAAAATGCACATGTGTTTTCAACAACTTTCGAATGTGGTTGAAACAGATGAATCTTGAGATATTTTGGATCCCGATTAGCTGTATAAAGTGTGGTCCGGATTTAATGGGTTTTGTATAATTTGGTGTTCTCAGCTTGTAAATCTCTCATTATGCTATATTGTCACCAAATTTGGATTCATATGTATTAGGGATTTCTATCCCTGAAATTTCAAGCTATTGTTTTAGATATCAGAAGCAAATGTGTCCCTTTTTGCTACAGATAGCTGATTGTTACTGAGATTTTGTTGATCAGGGATTAGGGAGTTCAGCGGCATGGGTCTGTGCTCGACTGGTTAGAAGTCTGTTTCTGACAGCTTCTCCTTAAGACTCGACATCTGATCTAAGATTTGATGGATTATGGACGAAAAACTTGGAAAAGTCCTTGAAACAGGTGAAAGCACATTCTTCTTTTCATAATATCAGGTGTATGTGAGTGTGAAATTGCAGTGTGAATATATATATATATATATATATATATATATATATATATATATATATATATATATATATTAAAAAGGCCCATAAACAAACAACAACTTAAAAATATTAAAATTTAACATTTTATTTATGATTATATTTATCTGTCCAATTATATTTGAGCCCCTAAAAATGTGTGTGTGTGTGTGTGTGTGTGGGGGGGGGGGGGTTGCAATCAAAGCTCAAATTAAAGCTCATAGTGTGCATTTTAAGCCCATATTCATTTTATATAAGTGTAACTTGAATATAATTTTGCTCAGCAGCCAAAATAATAAAAATTGTGCCTGTGTCCAAATATATGAACTTGATATGAACTCAGACATTTCTTAATAAAAAAGACTAATTCTTCTTTAATTTCTTTAAAGTCTTTGTTATTTTTATTATCATTAGTGACTGTTTTAAGAGACAAAATTGTAACATGACAATGAGGATTCGGCGGAGTCATGTTATATTTGTATGTATTTTTGTGCTTTCATCTCATTGCACAATGTAAATCATTTCTACGCTATCATTTTTCAGGAGCGATAAGAGGGATGTTGTTCAAAAAACAAGGAATGGGAGGCAGCATGTGATTGGATTACATGGAATTCATTACTGTCAAATGTTAACTTTGTTTTTTCGACCTACATATTTACAGGGTTACCTCACATTAACTCTGCCAAGATATTTGCTTTGCTTATTAAAAAAAAGTCTTATTGTGAGTGCCATGAGAGATTAACTGAGTGTAGCGTTTTGGCTCATGAGATCTGATGATTAAGATGCTGATGAACTGTAATCTTTTATTTTATATGTTTAATGCTCGTTGTTTTTCTGTGGGTGTGGAATTGGCAGTGTCTGTCTCATTTATCCATTTCGTTTGTTTTATAAAACAGATTGCGTTCTCCTGTGTCACAGACAGATATCTCTTTGTGTGTGTTCAGTGTAGGTATTCACAGAAAAATTCACACAACAATGAGAATTTTTATCATTATTACACACCCTCTTGTCATTCCAAACCCGTATGACTTCCTTTCAGAGCTGCTCTTTTTAATGAAAATAGATGGTGATTTAGGTTCGGAGCCAAACTCTGAACATCTCTGTTTGCATTTCACAGATGAAGGAAAATAATACTGATATGAGGTTGAATAAATGATGTAAAAATGTGAACTATTTCTGTAACCGATAGTGGAATGTCAAAGAATAACATCAGAGCTTTCCGATCAGATGTGGAATTTTCCTGAATTTCCTCACAATTGAAGCTGTGACTGTTGTTTTCCTGCAGATTGAGATGTCTGGTGAAGCAGCTGGATAAGGGGGAGGTGAATGTCGTAGATCTGAGGAAAAACATTGAATATGCCGCATCGGTTCTGGAAGCCGTGTACATTGATGAAACTAGGTAAGTGAACGCTTGGCTTTCAACAGTCTCACATAGAAGGTTGCCAACTTCAGCGGTGGAAAAGAAGTTACACTCTTTTGTTCTTTGTGCAATATGTGCCATTTGAGATTCTGGTGGCAGGTGCATGTTGTAAACAAAATCAAAATGCTGTACAGCTCAGTACAGTATATGTCTGTTAGCTGTATGTGTGCTTGATGAAAGCATTTGATGCAGCGAGTTCATTAAATCTTTGAATGAGTTTTAATGTCCTTGTAAAGTGTCACTTACTATTACACACATATCGGTTTAGCTTCTACCACGGCAATTTATAACACTGCACTTAAATTTGATTTCAATAGGCTTTGAAACTATTTTCACTCTGAAATAAAAACCAGCAAGTATTACTTTTTTTTTGAAGTAGGAAGTCTAAAATATTATTTTCTTGATCTTGAATTTCAAGCAACTTCAGTGATTTTTGTTTTATTTACAATTTATTAAATAATTTTTTACAGTGTAAAGATTTTTTACTTTAAATATTTACAGACTCACAGTTCAACTTCAGAATGCTTTGTATTTTAGCCATTAATGAACAAATCATCACCGTTTAGACAAAAGTATAAAAAAGTTGCCGTTATCCGCTCTTGATTTTTGATCTTGATTTTGTTTTTTAAGAAATTAATACTTTAATTCAACAGATATGTGTTAAATTGATCACAGGTGATAAAACTTTTGCATTGCTCAGATAAATTCTGTTGTTTTGACATTTCTATTCATTAAAGAAACCTGAAAAAATTGCAGTTTCCACAAAAATATTAAGCAGGACAACAGTTTTGACATTGGTAATAATAAGAAATATTTCTGATGCAGCAAATTTTTCTGAATATTTCATGTGACACAGAAGAATGGAGTAATGATACTGGAAATTCATCTTTGAATACATTTGAATGAAAATACAATAGAAGTTATTTTAAATTGTAATGACATTTCACAATATTACTGATTTTACTACAAAAAACGTAAAAAATATGAAATATTTTGTTTTATGTTTTAATCTGTAATTTTATTCAAATTCAAATGCATTCTCAGTTGTTTGAGAGTAAACCGCTAAAATATGGGACAAACAGCATATGGATTTAATGGGTCAGTTCTGCCTAATGTAGCTGATCTGTCTAGTAGTTTCATGACTTTAACATTTCTTCCTTCCTTTTAAGGATGCATCTAGTTTTCTTCTTGATAATCATAGCTGCACGGTTCTCTGTCTTTCTCTGTTTTTTACTTTGATGGAGACCATGCTGCAACACATATAAATGGTATGAGTGTTCTCTCCCTGAAGGATTATTCATCTAGTCCACCTTTTTGTTGTTCAAGCATTCTCATCTCTATCTCCAGCAGTTAGCAGGAGGTGTTTCACATTTGTCTGAAGAGTATTTATGTTCAGCTTGCTCTCCGCGGAAGTCAGTCTCACAGTTAGTCGGCAGAGCCGTGTGTCCCATGGGCCCTCGATCCTAATTAACCGAGACCTAGAGCTCTGTTGCTCAGTTGTGCTTCAGACTGACATGTACAGAGCACTAGTGTTGTCCCACTAGAGCCCTGACAGCCTCTCGTTTGATGGGCTTGTGTTTAGACAGACTCGGCTATGGCTAATTACGTTTTCCTAATGACAGGCACAGGATGTATTTCCATGGTAGCAGCTTTGAGCAATTTTAGCTTGTTACTGGAACTCGGCGAATATTTGTTATGATAACATGTCGCATTTCCTGCGCAGGTCGGGCTTCCTACATAAGACTGAGAAATAACAGTCGCTATTCTTTTTGCCGCATTCATTTCTCAGGAAAAGCTTATTTATTTAATCTTATGCTGGTTGCTTAAGGTACTTCAGCGTTGAATACTGCTTTCTCTCCAATAGAGCGAGGGCAGGATGAGTCACGGCACTTTGAGAAAATGAGCAAGTGGCTGTGGAGACGTTTTCTTGCTTTCTCTGCACGTACTTGTAAACAGCACCTTCAGTTCAGAACAGCACACAGGTGTGGAACTGCATTTGGGTTCATTGGTCACAAAACCATCACATTTTACCATATACTACTACTTTGTATAAAAGATATTGTATAGTATTTTATACTACTACAGTACTATTAATAATATAGAGAGAGATAGAGAGATCTATTGCATAAATAAAATAATGGATATTTTAGGACCATTATATATTTTAATTTAGAGTTTCTCATTATTGTAATATATATATATATATATAAAACAATTCTATATATAATATATATAATTGTTTTATATCATTTTTATTAATTTATTGTTTTAGTATCTAAAGTTTATTAAATTAAAGGAATGAGTTTTTTTCTCTCTCTAATATTTAATCATAAAGCATATTTTAAGGCCATTAAGATTTTCTAATTTCAGTTTTTATATATATATATATATATATATATATATATATATATATATATATATATATTACAGATTCTCATTACTGTAAACTTTTTTTACATCAAATACAACTATGTTCTCTCTCTCTTTCTCTCTCTCATTTTTTCACCAATAAAGCATATTTTAGGGCCATTAAGATTTAACAATGGTCTTTTTTTACTTCAAATACAACCATGCTGTGTACACATTTCTAAATAAATAAAATAAAACATTTTAATTTCAAGAGTTTATTGTCGCAATGCGAAAATTCTTACTGTTTCTGAAAATGCTGCATTTCTGTAAGATTTTTTTTTTTTTGGACTTAGGTGTGAAATATGACTGGGACATATTCCTGACAGGTTTTGTGAGACTCGCCCTATTACAACCCACATACGGAGCCAAAAATAACAGCCTAAATACAGTATTCTTAATCTTTACACATCAGTTATTGCACATTGCAGGGATTGTAACACCCACCGACGCATATTTGAATGTAGGCTGCAGCCTCCTATGGGTTTTCCAGCTCTGTACTTCTGATGTTTTCTGATACTGTCACTAGAGCACAGATTCCCTGTTGACCGATATAAGTCGACCACATGCAGATATAGGTCGACCAGACTATAGGTTTTCAATTACGGAAGCTGATATCAAGAGAACAGTGTTGACAGACGACATGATGGTGATGAATGTTTTCTGTTTTTATTTACTTTTGTTATTTATTTTTCTAATTGCAATATTCAGAACTTAATATTTGAAAGCAGAAAATTGTCAATTTTATGGTGTATTTTCAAACAGTTAAATAAAAACTGCTACCAATTGCACTCTTCTACTTCACATACTAACATATAATATTTATCTTGGTAAAGGTCATGCTGTAGGATCTTCACAGCAGCTGCTGTGGGCTCTTTGTAGTAATATCCTCTGTGAAAATGTTTGTTGTTCTCCAGGCGGCTTCTGGACACAGAGGATGAGCTCAGTGATATCCAGGCAGACTCTGTGCCCATGGAGGTGCGAGATTGGTTGGCCTCCACCTTCACCAGGAAGATGGGAGTGGTGCGCAGACGGCCAGAAGAAAAGCCCCGGTTCCGCAGCATCGTTCACGCCGTTCAGGCTGGGATCTTTGTTGAACGGTATCTATTCTGTTTGTTATCCAAGAGTTAGTATGTTCACCATAATCAGAAATAATTTATAATTAGTTTCAACATGACCAAAGTGCATGATAGTTTGATTAGGAAATTTTCAATGATTCATTTAATAATAAATTCATTGTGATTTATGCTAATTAAGTTCATTGTTTGTGTAAAGTCATTGTTTACTCACCCTAATGTTGTTCTGAGATAGTATGAAGAATGTTGGTAACAGTTTCAGTTCCCAAAAAATCAATAGAAATCAATGGGAACTGAAAAACCTTGGTTACCAGCATTCTTCAAAATAAATGGAAATATACTTATATTTGATTCAGTACTGAAAAATATCTTTGCAATAGTGCAATAATTTTCACTATTTACTAGTTGCTTATTATGGCTATTATTAACATATTGGCTGTTTATTAGTACTTATAAAGCGCATATTCTGCATGACCATATTCTACATCCCTAATCCTACCAAAAACCTAAATAACTACCTCGCTAACTAATAAGCAGCAAATTAGGAGTTTATTGAGGCAAATGTCATAGTTAATGAATATCATGTTGTTGAATGAGAAACATGCTAACATTAAACTCAGATTAAAAAAGAATGTAGAGCATTCTAAATCAGTTATTGGGTTCCACCTTGACCAAGGTATTTCCTTTAAATGAAGCTGTCTAGGTAGGCTGCTCACTAGGTTTTTTGGGACAGAGCCTTTGTTTGACCATTTTACGTAAGTGAGTTTAAATCATACAGACAGTCCCATTTCACAGACCTGCCTGTTTTTTCCCTGCTAACTGGGAAAATGTCTACCAAGATTGCAAGCACGTAAGACACACTTAAGGGCTTGTTCTGCATAATCTTTTCCAGTAACTGAAAATGAATGCCTCGATCCATTCCATTTGCATCGCAGCCGTCCTCTCTGTGGCATGTACCCTCACGTCTGAGTAATACGCACTAGCCGCTCACTCCTACATGGGCAGAGCTCCTCATTTCCATGGAAACTCATTCAGAATGTCATAGACACCTGTTGAGCTTGAAGCGTTGATCACCGGGTGCTGTGTGAAATCGAGCGCAGGTTAGGGCTCTCTTAATGATACAAGACATTCAAAGGAGAAAAACATTTGTTATTTTATGGGATAAAAGGCTACATCAAACTCAGAAATTCAGAAATATGTGTTAAATAAGTGTTATTAATTATAATTTGTTTGATTTAATTTCAAACAAATAACTAATTTCTCATTAAAGAAGCTTTCATTACATTAGGGGTTTAATTTAAGTTTATTATAATAAAATATTTTAGTTAAGAATAATATAACACTCTAATAATGTTATAATTTATAATGATCAGAAACATATACAGTGTGTGTGTGTCTATATATATAATTACCATCAAAATTAAAGTTGGAATGATTTAGTTGATAGTATGAGATATTTAGCTGATATTAATTTATATTAAGAAAAAAATGTTCTGCATAGTGTAAACCTGTTCATTTTCCATTATTGTGATTTATCAGCGAGAGCCAAGTTAATAAAAATGCTCGAACTGAATTTGATCACTATGTACTATTATTTTGGAATCTGGACTGTGAGAAGTAACATGACGTTTTAAGTGCTTTTCCAGCCTCATTAAAAAAGGAAAGTTTTAGTGTTATGTCCTGCATATTCTTTGCTTTGATTCCCACTTGAATGTACTTGTACATTGGAATAAAGTTCTGCGAAGGTTCAGTTAACCACGTATAGATGTATACTGAATTTATTGCCGCTGTCAAAATCCAGAAAGTCCAGTGTTGTTTCTGCAGTTTTATCCCTGGATGTAATATCCTCTCCTCCGTCCTCATCTCTTAAACACTTTGGTAAAGCTCCATTTATACTCCAGACCTTAATAAAACCCTCATGATTATGATTAACAATTGCATGGTCTTGTGTAATGTCACTTACAGTGTAAGCTTAAAGGGTTCTCGCAGATGCATTTAAATGTCATAATTTTGATATCATTAATATAATTCATGTCAGTTTTTTAAAGCTCTTTTTGACCCATTTTTAATCAACATCAAGAATTTAGGTTAATGTTTCTATGAATGTCAAACAAGAAAATGTATATTTTTAGGTTAAGTTCAGAAGTTTCTAACCACTTTAATCATCTTTAGCCTGTACTGGTTCATTTTACATGGTGTTCAGGGGCAGACTGGCCATCTGGCAGACCGGGCATTTTCCCGCTGGGCCGACGTATTTTTTGGGCCGGGCCTATACATCTTCTCATACCATATTTGTCTGATCGGCCCATAAAACTCTTAGCAACCTATAGTTTTTCTGCCTAAATAGTTGACAGCGCTGTGGTCTTTGTGGCTGTTTAATGTATTTGTCAAAAAAAGTCGGTTTAGGATTTTTCCCCCCAGACAGACCGGCCCATGAGACATTTAATCAGCAGCCCATTGGTTATTTTCTTAATTGACATTGGGCTGACCCAATCACATCTTTAAACAACTCCCCTTTTGGGCTCTCTCTCTCTCTCTCTCTCTCTCTCTCTCTCTCTCACACACACACACACACAGTGATGTATTGTAACGAAGTAATAATACAGTACTTAAGTTTTTTTTTGGAGTATCTGTAGCCTACTTGAATTTTTATATTTCAGCCAACTTTTACTTTTACTCCACTACATTTCCTAATTAAAACGTATACTTTTACTCTGATACATGCAAACAAGTGCGCGCACAATCGCGGATGATTCATTTTCCACTCAAAGTGGAGTCTGGGGTGTGTGATATACAGTATATCTTCTGCAATAATAGGGTAAGTGTTGTTGTAATGATGTGTGATCTGACATTATCAAGTAGGCTCTATCATCAAATCACACACAGAGTGCACGCACTTGATTTATTAATGTATTAAAAAATTCCAGGCATTCTAAATTATAGACAGCAAGAATGCTTCTGTATGCTTTTTATATTTATATAATATAGTTAACTTCTATATCTATGTCACACAAAGAGTACCGTTTTTCTGCAGATTTCAGCATGAACACATTTAATAATCATTTCATACAAGTTCAGTAAAGCAATAAGTGACTTACATTTTAGACTTATTGCTTGTTTTTGCTAAATTTTGCCAAAGAAAATAGTTCCAAACAAAGATCACAGCACTGTTTTGCGTCTCTGAGCAATGGACGGTGTACTTATTGAATGAATCAGCCGTTTGAACGAATCGGTTGAATAAATGATTCAGTGATTCACTCATTAAAATGTGTCTTGTTTAAAACGGCTTTAGTTATAGGAAAAAAGACGGTTTGTGTGTGTTTGCAGAATGTACAGAAGAACATCCAACATGGCAGGGTTGACCTATCCACTATCTGTAATTACAGCTCTAAAGGTACAGATTATCTTTACAGTAGACTATAACATGGCTTTAGTTTGTTTCCTTAAACTTTTATGCTGTATCTGCCACCAATTCATAGGAGTCTTCCTCTTTTTCAGGATGTTGATAAATGGTCATTTGACGTCTTCACGCTTCAAGAGGCGAGTAGTGAACACGCTCTGAAGTTCCTGGTGTATGAACTGCTCACCAGATATGACCTGATCAGCCGTTTCAGGGTATGAGAGACTTGAAAACCAGACACACACCAAAACTGTGATATTAAACACATTGTTTACCTGGGATATTGACTCATACACCCATAGGGAAACTACCATGCTGCCACTGAATAAAATTACATCTGTCATTTATATTTACCCTTATGTCCTTTCAAACCATATATGTATTTGTCTCCTTTTTTATGCCGTTACAATGAATAAGGACGGAGGTGTTCAAGCTTCAAAAAGAACACACAAAACAATCATTACAAAATTATAGCTGTAGCCTACAGTATATTATTTATGCACTTTATTTAAAGTCTTCTGAAAGCAGGTAACTTTGTGTGAGAAAATTTAAATCGTCATTCCCTATTTTCATCACTAAATTAGTCACTGATTCAGTTCAGAATCATTGAATTGAGGAGTTCTCTAAGTCTGATTCAGTAATTCAGTCTTATGAACCTGATTGAATGATCAGTTAAAAAGATCAAATAATGATTTATTCACAAATTCATGATGGTTCAAGATTTGCAGTGAATAGCTACTTAAATTACAATCCGTTCTACTGACAAAAAGCTATAATCGAAAGACTTGAAATATAATGCATGAGTTAAATTAACTAGTTTTATAATATGTTTATAGTTCTTTTGCTTTTTGAAGCTTAAACGCTTCAGACTTCATTCTCCGTGACTGCATAGAAAAGAGTAACTAGCTCATCAAATAATCTTTCTGTTTGCATTCAATGGAAAAAAAGAAACTCGTACAGGTTTGAAATGACATGGAAATGAGTTTTGCATACTATTTCTATAATATATTATGATTTCATCCTTTTGGAATCACACTTTTTTCTTAGCCAAAGTTTTAACCAAAGTTGACGTTGTTTCCAAAGCATGCATGTTTTTTTTCTCCTTGTAACAGGAGATTTATATGTGATATACATCTGATACGAGTCATCTGACATTTTCCATCTGCGTCCTTTCTTTGTTTTTCACCATTGTGTCAGCTCTCATCAGTTCTTACCCTTTTCACAAGTGCGGTGACGACAGACTCTAAACTCACACACACAGAGCTTCATGATTACAATATAAATGCAAGCGATACATGTGGCCTGTGTTTGGGTTTAGGTGGTCAGGTATGGAGTCCCTTCTCTTCATGTAACTATATACACATGGATATAACGCTCCTGCAAATGGGTCCTTCACACTTCGGTTGCCTGTAACATGCTCCATTAATCTGCTGTGGCAGGAAATGTAAGGCCTTTGACTGAAGCCTGAAAGCACATTCTGTCTGGGGTTGGAAATCAAGAATCAGTTCCATAAAAAAAAAAAAAAAAAAATGTTTTTTTTGTTGTTGTTTGATTCTGTTAATGGATCTTAAACCAACTTTTGTTATTGAAATTTTATGAATATTTCTAATTAGCCTTCATTTGATTCATTCAGTTTTAGTAATATTAGTTTTTCTTCTTCAACTTTTTTGGTTACTTTCCATTGCAACATTTTCATCAATATTTTGGTTCTGCTTTTACACTTTTTTTATATTTTATATTATATTTAGTTTTAATTACAGAAAAATGTTCAAGATTTTTTAGTCTTAGTTTCAGTTAACAATAACAACAGTGCCAGTATATTTTAGTACAGCCATCAGTTCCATCCACCTTGGTGAAAGAATACAGATGTTTAAGATAAAAAAATAATAATAATAATAATAAATGATGGTGGTGAGTTTGCAGTCTGAATTTAATGTAATGATGAATGAACATAGAAGATTCACAAATCACTAAAACATGACAGAAAAAACAACAACAATATTGCTCTTGCCACAAGGTCAAAAATAATAAGTGATTGTGAGAGAAAGTTTTAAACAAATGAAAACCAAAAAAAGTCTTAATAAATAAAATAGTTATTTTACAATAAAGAATGTGAGATATAAGGTTACAGTAATTAGATATAAAGTCACAGTTATGATAAATTAAGATAAATCAATTTGCAGTTGTGAGATATCAGGTCAAACACATAAAAATTCAATTTGCAGGTTGTTATGCAACGTCTTTGCTAAAAAAAAAAAAAAGGGTATTCGTTTCTTTGAAATAAGTAAAATTCTTACTGACCCCAAACTTGTGAACAGTGAACAGTTAAAATGTAGTTGTACTGTGATTTGTCTTCTTTTCTGTGCAGATACCAGTGTCCTCCTTGGTGTCATTTGTGGAAGCTCTGGAAATCGGCTACAGCAAGCACAGAAACCCTTACCACAATCTGATCCACGCTGCCGATGTCACGCAGACAGCACACTATCTGATGCTACACACTGGCATTATGGTGAGTGAGCGCTCAGTGAATTGTACATGCATGTCTCTCACCGACAAATATGACATCTGTTTGTAGTCAACACGAGCTGAACGCTTGAGGTCTTAACTTGCAGGTTAATATGTGCAGATGTTGAAATTCATTTCGATGATGTTGAATCATGGTAATGATGATTATTTGGGTAATGGCTGACTGGTTTGCTCTCCCACAGCACTGGCTCACTGAACTGGAAATATTGGCCATGGTGTTTGCTGCTGCTATCCACGACTTTGAACACACTGGAACCACCAATAACTTTCACATCCAGACCAGGTGTGTGGTGACCATAAGAAGCAGCCAGTGGTCTAAATCAAGCATCCAAATTAGAAATATGCTAATTTAAAGAAATAGTTCACTCAACATTTGCTGAAAATTTCCTCACCCTTAGGTCATCCAAAATGTAGATGTGTTTGTATCTTCACAGGAATAGATTTGGAGAAATTTGACATTACATTACTTGCTCACCAGTAGATCCTCTGCACTGAATGGATGCCGTCAGAATGAGAGTCCAAACTGTTAAAACACCTTAATGATAGATTTTGTCTTACAAAAACACAGCTTTTCACTTCACAAGATTGATGGACTGGAGTGGTGTGGACTACTTGTGGATTATTGTGATGTTTTTATCAGCTGTTTGGACTGACGGCACCCATTCACCCATTGGTGAGCAAGTGATGTTATGTTACATTTTTCGAAATCTGTTCTGTTGAAGAAACAAACCCATCTACATTTTGGTTGAATTTCTTTAATTTGAGCTAATGGTGGACAGGTATGAAGGTACCTGCTGAAAACTAGCTTTAGACTGGCTTTCAAAGACACAATAACATCAAACCTGCATCTACAGCAAATTCTATTAAATTTAGACATAAGCAAGCTAATATTTACTATACTTGTTTCTTGGTATAAATGAAATCATATGTTGATTATATATTTCAATTTTAAATTATGTTTTAAACGTATTAAAAATAGTTTCCATTATTAATAAATATTCAAAATATAATGTATGAAAAATTTAACTTAAAACATTATTTAAAATAAAACTTTATGGCATGTATTCATATTTGCTAAATATTTATAAAATGTGTATTATTATAAATAATTTTAATCAGCATTTCTTATGTCTTGAATTGATTTTTTTTAAAGCAAGCTTGTCTCAGTCCATTTGCATTATTGCCTTAAATTGCATTGCTGCCTTACAATTTGACCATATGGAGTAGTCTTAAAATTATAATGATGCTACTTACCATTTGGAACAGTATTTGCATCTGGAGCACGTCTATGATGCATTAAAATGCTGCCTTCGTAGGCAGCTTACTAGGGTTTGGACTGGAGCCTAGTGTAAAAGCCACATAGATAGTGTGTGTGTGTGTGTGTGTGTATGTACTAGAAAGAGATAATACACTGGTCACATTCTAACACAGTTTATCTTCTGGTGGGCTATTGCGGAGCAGAATTGATCATGTTTTCAATTAATCTTCAGTGACAGAATCTACATCAGAATCACTCGTGTTGTTGTTGCTCTGTGTTGGTTCACGTCAGGCAGGACATCTTTTGAAGTGAAGTGACATATGGCCAAGTATGGTGACCCATACTCGGAATTCGTGCTCTGCATTTAACCCATCCAACGTGCACACACACAGCAGTGAACACACACACCGTGAACACACACCCGGAGCAGTGGGCAGGCATTTATGCTGCAGCGCCCGGGGAGCAGTTGGAGGTTCGGTGCCTTGCTCAAGGGCACCTCAGTCGTGGTATTGAGGGTGGAGAGAGCGCTGGACATTCACTCCCCCCACCTACAATCCGTGCCGGCCCGAGACTCGAACCCACAACCTTTGGATTACGAGTCTCAACTCTCTAACCATTAGGCCACTTCCCCACGTCTTTTTCGTGTTAATACATTTCAAAGGATCCTTGAGATCCTTTTTACAGTAACAGGCCTCATTTAGCATGACAGCTCATGGCAGACGTCATTATTCTGAGAAGTACATCACGGCATTAGCTTTTGTCGCTGGTACTGCAGCATGCAGTGCTTTTGGAGGAGCGCTTGATCATCAGTGAGTAGTGGGAGACGAGACTTGTGTGATGGGGAAAAATGGAGCCATTACTCTTGATATCTCTGATTGACGCTGATGTTCCACCTCAGCTTGTAGTTCTCCTCAATTTTACTTTTCAAGAGAATGAAAAGTAAATCTCCTGAGTAATATCTGTCTATCTCACTGAATAAAATGGGTTTTCTTAGAAATACATTTGTATGGAATGGGCTAAAAGGCGAATAGTGACTAGCAGGAACTTACAGTAAGATATAGTTAATTCTTCGGGACTTTTGGTTTAGAAAAGCCCTGTTCTTATCAAGAAACATTTTTGGCCATAGATTTAGTACATTTTCTAAAGTCAGTATCAGTAAAGTCATTTCTATTTCAAATAAATTCCATTTTTTAGTTTCTATTGATCAAACAAATATATTAGGCACTGCAAGTTTTCAACATTTATAATAATAAGAAATCAAATCATCACCATATCTGCATATTAGAATCATGTGACACTGAAGACTTCAGTGATAGGTGAAAGAAAAATGCTGAGAAAACAGGAATAAAATAAAATTTAAAATATAATTAAAATGAAAACAGTTATTTTAAATTGTAAAAA
This sequence comes from Barbus barbus, assembly GCF_936440315.1. Lineage (NCBI taxonomy): Eukaryota > Metazoa > Chordata > Actinopteri > Cypriniformes > Cyprinidae > Barbus > Barbus barbus. The sequence goes on along the minus strand of NC_136738.1, from coordinate 27,825,655 downwards.
TATTTCATAATATTACAGTTTTTACTGTATTTTTAATCAAATAAATGCAGTCGTGGTGAGCATAAGAGGCTTCTTTTTAAAACATAAAAAAAAAAATTTGGACAGTAGTGTACAAGCTCTTTTAATATACAGCAGGTTCTTTACTTTAGCTATATTAGCTAATATAGTATAATAGTATATATATATATTAGTATATAGTATATAATCTGATGCATGTCCAAGCTGCTCTTTTTCATACCTATATTTAAACTGGTGCAATAAAATATTTAATTGACATTAAATGATAAAGCTCCAATTTTCATAACCAAACGTATGTACAATTTTGAATACGTACAAGTGCAACTGAGAACACAAATCTTGTGTTGAATTGAAAAACAGCTCTTTTAGATCCATCATGCCAAGTTTGACATCAATGATGTCAAATTAGTTCTTGTGCGTCACAGTCAGGGCAGTATTTTCAGCCAAAATGACTTTGAAATTTCCGTCATTTCTTCACACAAAACTTCAGAACATTTGAAAGGTACTGTATGAGTCATATAATCTACTTTTATGTTGTTTTTATGCTCCTTTTTGAAGCATGACAGCCCCTGGTGACAATAAGCTTTCATAAAAAAAATGTCTTTTGTGTTCCACAAAAGAAAGAAAGAAAGAATTGAAATGACGTAAAGGCAACTAAATGATGATGAAATTTTCATTTTTGACTAGTTATTGACAAAATGTAGGATATTTTTGGACTCTTCTTTCTTTGGTCCTGCACAGATCAGAAGTGGCCATCCTGTACAACGATCGCTCGGTTCTGGAAAACCACCATGTGAGCGCAGCCTACAGACTCATGCAAGAAGATGAGATGAACATCCTGGTTAACCTCTCGAAGGATGACTGGAGGTACGCTGCGGTTTGTTCCTACGTGGAATGGCGGGTCTGTTCTGGGAAAGTGCATGTGCTTTGAGTTGTGCTGTGCTGTGTTTTCCACAGGGAGCTGCGTACGCTGGTGATCGAGATGGTCATGAGCACAGATATGTCCTGCCATTTCCAGCAGATCAAGACGATGAGGAACGCGCTGCAGCAGCCGGAGGGGTGAGTGGCGCTCCTGTGGTTTTCTGAGAGTGTGTGAACACGAGGCTGTTAATGAATTATTGTGATTGAGTATCCGCCTTATGGAAATGTGTCATATATCTTGCGTAGTACCCTTTAGGACTGGATGGTTGACTGTATGATTTATGAGCTGTGTGATGAAATAAATGCTTCAAGACTACAGACTTTTCTCTTCATTTACTTGTTATAAATTATTTTATTTGTTTTGTTTTTGTGTCCATTAAACTCTAAACAGAATCAGTCGACATAGGTCATTAACCAGGCTCATAAGATTATTAACAAAAACAACTAAAACTCCAGGGTCTATTTTCCCAGTTTTATCAGGAAAAAAGGCATTTCAGATCTATGAGGACATTTAATCTCTTTATTTTGTACTTCAGATGCATCCTTCTGATGGAAGAAATGCTTTGCTCTGTTGGCAGAAATGATTTTGTAATTATATTGATGTCTTAAATTTCACTTGACATTTTAAGTTTATTTTGAAATTATTTAATGTCTGCTTGTCTAATCTTTACCTAGGCCTTTGTTTGCCAATGATAAAGACAAATTATATGCTAAAGTGACTAGATAATAAACTGAAAAGTGAATATGCACAACTATACAAAAGTCTGTAGTCAGACAATTATACTGTATGAGCGGCATACTATAAAACTACAATATTGTGAAATAATATTACAATTTCAAATAACTCTTTTCTTTGTTAATATATTTTGAAATGTAATTAATTCCTGTGAATTTTTCTAATATGCTGATTTGGTGCTCATGAAACATTTCTTATTACTATCAATATTGATTGAAAACAGCTGTGCTGCTTAATATTTTTGTGCAAATGCATTTTTGCTGTTAAAGTATCTTAATATAATATAACTACTGTATAAGTTTGAACTAAAGGATTTGGACCACATCTAAGATTTGTGTATATATTGTACTTGTTATAAAATACATTTGGTAGTAGAATAAATTTTTTATTTATTCCTTTAGTGTAGTCTTTTTACCAAACTTAGCAGTGTAAATATTTTTAGTACTGTAAGTACTGTCGGTAGTATTTCCGGCAAAATATAGTTGTTACTACAGTTGCAAATTGCAAATTTTAAACAGAGAAACAGAGTGACAGACAGAGGATGATGGTGCCATTAGACACAATCCTCTCGTGTCCTTTGTTTGTGAATGTGGGCGTGTAATTTATGGATTCATAATTTGTTTACACGCACTCCAGTGGATCTTACAGCTTGTGTTTGTGATGAAGTGTTTGTATGTGACTGATGAAGCTCTGATGAATGTGTCTATCAGAATAGACAAGGCTAAAGCGCTGTCCCTGATGCTGCACGCGGCTGATATCAGCCATCCCGCTAAGGGCTGGAAACTGCACTACCGCTGGACACAAGCCCTCATGGAGGAGTTCTTCAGACAGGTACACACTTCATAATATTTATCTCTCATAGCACAAACAGAACTCCCAGAGACACACACTTACTAGATATAAACATCATCTGGGAAAACTGGAGTCCATCAAAGAGCTGTGCTATTTTACTGCCATTAAGATACTTTAAAAAATATATATTTTAAATTAGTTGTCATTTTTTTGTTTTCCATTTTAAAAATATTTTAAATTAGTTTTTATTTTTCTGTTTTCCATTTTGATTTCAATTTTCTAATTAAATAACTAAAACTTTAATTAATTAATATTTTAGTAATTTTGTTGTGTGTTTTTGTCATTTTTATTGGTTATTGTTTTAAATATATCTATATAGTTTGGATATATTTTTTAAGTTTAATTTTTTTTTCAACACTGTCTTTATTGATTTTAGAAAATGTAACATGAAATACAGTAAGAAAAACAATAAACAAAATAAAAAAGTTAAGTTTTAGTTTTAGTTAATTTAGTAAATTAAGTTAAACTGAATGAAAGTGAGAAATTAGTAGCTTGGGCAACTAGCTAAACATATTTAAAATTTATTTTAATTTTAAGTTCAAATTTATTTTTTATTTGAAATAACAAAAATGGTTTTATTATTTTAGTTTTAATTTAAACCATAATAACCATATCTAAGTGGTTATGCACATAACCAAAGAATTGTATTTTGTGTGTGTGTGTGTGTGTGTGTGTGTGTGGTTTATGAGGACACAAATTTGTATAATTACATGGGTATGACAGAGGTATTACAATATGAAGGTGGTTTATGAGGACACTGCCTATGTCCCCGTAATTCAAAAGGCTTAAAAAACATACTAAGTGGTGTTTTTTTTTTAATCTAAAAATGCACAAAGTCTCCTGTGAGGGCTACGTTTAGGTGTAGGGTTGGTGTAGGACAATAGCACACACAGTTTGTTCAGTATAAAAACCATTACACCTATGGAGAGTCCCCATAAACCACAAAAACCAACGTGTGTGTGTGTGTGTGTGTGTGTGAGAGAGAGAGAGAGAGAGAGAGAGAGAGAGAGAGAATAAAAAATAAAATAAGTGTACATTCGTTTAATGAAGAAATATTAATCACAATAGAATAGAATAGAATAGAATAGAATAGAATAGAATAGAATAGAATAGAATAGAATAGAATAGAAAAATTGATAACCATGCGAAGTCGCAACTGAACTTAACCAGGATCCATTTGTATTCTGAGTTTGTTTTGGAAGCTGCACTCAGAATCCCATTGGCTCAGAAATCACGGGTACACGATGTCTCTGTCTGCTTTACTTCTCAAGCACAAAGACGGAAGAGGAAAGTTTTATTAGACTATTCACAGGACTCTGAATCAGTGTGAGTGAGTAATTCTTTCTGATTCTTTTATTGTCTCTGCAGGGTGACAAGGAGGCAGAACTAGGGCTGCCGTTCTCTCCACTGTGTGACCGGAAAGCTACCATGATTGCCCAGTCTCAGATAGGTATAGTAGAGCTAACACACACACACACACACACGTGAGCACTGACAGCCACTGAGGCCATGTTTGGAAAAGCATGCTCACATACTACTTCCACTATCACTGTATAGTATTTGTATTTGCTTGCTTTACAAAGTTTATGCATGAAATACAGAGACGGTCTTCTACAATTGTAATACTGTACACCATAATGCTTTATGCTCAGCTTGACCTTCCATTTTCAAGGTTGATAAATAGACATTGTTATTTTGAGTCATTTATTTAAGTGGACTACCAAATGTTAGACGTTAATGTTAATACTAAAACAATTGCTTAACATTTTCAAATACTGTATTAACAAACATTCTGTGTTTATTTAGAATAGGGCTGTTAAGCGATTACATTTTTAAATCTAAATTATATTATGTGCCAATTAATTAATCAAATTGATCACAAATTAATCGCAATTTTAGCTGAGAAATGACCCTATACAAATAATTTAAGGTGATTATTGTTTTATTTGAGAAAAAAAGCATTGAATAGACATTACAAAAACTACCTTTAGAAATAAATATTTTGATTCAGCATTGTATAAATTTAAATAAATGGGTATTATGTTTTTTTAAGAATATTTAAATATGAAATGATTTTTTTAGTTAGAGCAGTAGTCAAGACGGAGCAACTGAAGATTTTTATCTCTGTAAAATTAATAACATTGTTTTTCATCTGCTTGTATTTTTTTGTTTTCTTGTGCTTTTATATATTTCAGATTATTTATTTTTTGTTTTTGGAAATATGTGTAATTTTTCCAGAATGACAATGAAAACAACAAAAAAAGTTTTTTAAATCTATTTTAGAAAAACAATAAAATAAAAAAGTTATAGATTATAGATCAAGATGAAAACTTGATGCCACTCATGAACATCAATGCATTCTATGCAAAATGTGCATATTTGTGCACAGTATACATATTATAATACTGTAGAAATATCACAGTATGAGAGAACAGTATGTTACTATACTTGTTTTATTGAATCTATTGTAAGTTTTTCTGTGATTTGTTGGTATGGAAATTTGAATGTAAAGAGTAGGGGAAAGTTGAACAGTATAGTTAAAATATGCAGTAAGATAGTGGGAACTGAGTTAAGGACTATCGCACAAATTTATGAATATAAGGTGACTAAGAAGGGCCAGTTAGTCCTGTCTGATATCACCCATCCATTGTGTGATGAATTTCAATTGCTTCCTTCTGGTCGGAGACTTAAACTCCCTTTGTGTAAATCAAATAGATATAAGAATTCTTTTGTACCGGCAGCAATAGCGTTCTTAAATAATTTATTATAATTATTATTATTATTATTTTTTTTTTTTTTCTTGTTGGATATTGTGTGTTGTGTGGCTGTTGCATGTTTACTGATGTTTACTGCTATCTACATAAAGAATGGCCTTTTTAAGGACAATAAAGTTAACCTACCTACCTACTATTCTGTTGTGAGCATATCCATACAGACGTGTCTTTACTGCCGACATGCTCAGCTCTTTACTGCCCTCAAGAGTCTGCTAAGGCAATTACATGCTCTTTTGTCATAAAATAAATTTATTTAATGACACAATAACTAAAGGCGTCTTGATTGGATCAAAAACCGTTATTGCTAATGAGTTTCTAGCTGGTTAAATAAACAACAAAGGTTTCTAAACAAATACCATTTTTTTTCTTCAAAGGGTTCATCGATTTCATCGTTGAGCCCACGTTCTCTGTTCTGGTCGACACCACAGAGAAGATCATTAGTCCTCTCATAGAGGAAGCTGTAAAATCTGGGGGTGTCCGCAGGTCAAGGTGAGGTGACGGTCATGTGTTCATCATGGTAAAGGTGTTTGATGGAGAGATGATAATCTGTGTGTAATCTACTGTTGCTGTGCAGTTTGACGGGTCGGGGCTCGGCCGCGGTGGTGGAGTCAGTACAGAGACACAGCGGTCGGGGTTCGAATGACGAGCAGGGAGGCACTACAGATTACTCTCTGGGCAGCATCGACATGAAACGAGTCCAACACCTGCTCTCTGAGATCATCCAGAACAACAAGGAGCGCTGGAAAGAGCTGTCTGTTCAAGGTCTGTACACATCTGATTTTGTTTCTATCCCCTATTCACTATACACTCCAACTCGTTCATTACAAATAAAAAAATGTGTCAAAAGATTAAACATTGCAATTTTCATTAAAAACAAATTTAGTTGAGTGTCTCAAAACATTTGAGTGGTGGAGTTTAAGTAACAGAAGGAACAAACATATAGTGGTACTATACTGTATCTACACATATAGTAGATTATAGTATATTATCAATTCACACAATGTTTGTAAACAAAAGAATAACTCACTTTGTTAAAAAAAAATATATGAATATATAAATACAGTGGTGTGAAAAAGTGTTGGCCCCCTTCCTGATTTTGTTTTTTATTTTTTTGCATGTTTGTCACACTTTAATGTTTCAGATCATCAAACAAATTTAAATATTAATCAAAGATAACACAAGTTGGTGTAATAAACCATAACTGTGGTTTATCACACCTGAGTTCAGTTTCTCTAGCCACACCCAGGACTGATTACTGCCACACCTGTTCGCAATCAAGAAATCACTTAAATAGGACCTGCCTGACAAAGTGAAGCAGCCCAAAAGATCCTCAAAAGCTACACATCATGTTGAGATCCAAAGAAATTCAGGAACAAATGAGAAAGAAAGTAATTGAGATCTATCAGTCTGGAAAAGGTTATAAAGCCATTTCTAAAGCTTTGGGACTCCAGCGAACCACAGTGAGAGCCATTATCCACAAATGGAGAAAACATGGAACAGTGGTGGACCTTCCTAGGAGTGGACCAAAATTACCCCAAGAGCGCAGCGACGACTCATCCAAGAGGTCACAAAAGACCCCACAACAACATCTAAAGAACTGCACGCCTCACTCGCCTCAGTTAAGGTGAGTGTTCATGACTCCACCATAAGAAAGAGACTGGGCAAAAATAGCCTGCATGGCAGAGTTCCAAGACGAAAACCACTGCTGAGCAAAAAGAACATAAAGGCTCGTCTCAGTTTAGCCAGAAAACATCTTGATGATCCCCAAGACTTTTGGGAAAATACTCTGTGGACTGACGAGACAAAAGTTTAACTTTTTGGAAGGTGTGTGTCCCATTACATCTGGCGTAAAAGTAACAGCATTTCAGAAAAAGAACATCATACCAACAGTAAAATATGGTGGTGGTAGTGTGATGGTCTGGGGCTGTTATGCTGCTTCAGGACCTGGAAGACTTGCTGTGATAAATGGAACCATGAATTCAGCTGTCTACCAAAAAATCCTGAAAGACAATGTCCGGCCATCTGTTCGTGACCTCAAGCTGAAGTGAACTTGGTTTCTGCAGCAGGACAATGATCCAAAACACACCAGCAAATCCATCTCTGAATGGCTGAAGAAAAACAAAATTAAGACTTTGGAGTGGCCTAGTCAAAGTCCTGACCTGAATCCTATTGAGATGCTGTGGCATGACCTTAAAAAGGCGGTTCATGCTCAAACCCTCCAATGTGGCTGAATTACAACAAGATGAGTGGGCCAAAATTCCTCCACAGCGCTGTAACAGACTCATTGCAAGTTATCGCAAACGCTTGATTGCAGTTGTTGCTGCTAAGGGTGGCCCAACCAGTTATTAGGTTTAGGGGGCAAGCACTTTTTCACACAGGCCCATGTGGGTTTGCATTTTGTTTTCCCTTCATAATAAAAAACTTAATTCAAAAACTGCATGTTGTGTTTACTTGTGTTATCTTTGATTAATATTTAAATTTGTTTGATGATCTGAAACATTAAAGTGTGACAAACATGCAAAAAAAAAATAAAAATCAGGAAGGGGGCCAACACTTTTTCACACCACTGTATTAACTAAAACAAAATTAAAATATTAATAAAATAAAATGTTAATGAAGTATAAATTGCAAAATACATAATACATAAAATATCATTTTTAAATTGTATTAAATTAAATAAATTGCCTCAAAATATATTTACATTTAAATAAAATTGTAAAATATTAATAAAATAAAGAAAATAAAACAATAATATATTTGTAGAAAATTACATATTTGATTTTATTATTAAATATTAAAATACACCTTGTTTTATGACTGTGATAAAATCAAATATGTATAGTTTTCAAAAATTAAAAAAGATTTTATCATTTATATTTAAAACCTTTATTAGCTTATGTGCCAATTATTTAATTTTATTTTTTTATTTTATTCCACTGTAACCAGACAAAAAAAATCAATTAAAAGTGTCTTCGTAGTTTTGTGTGTGTGTGTGTGATTAGCATTCGGGCTGAAAAATGATTAATCGTGATTAATGGCATTCAATATAAAAGTTTAAGTTTACATACTGTATGTGTGTAATTTGTGTATCTATTATGTATACACACACATGCATGCATATATTAAGGAAAAATGTTAGATTTATATATAAAATATTTATATTTATATAAATATATATACATACGAATATTTTTTAAATGTATACAATACATATATGTGTGTATAAATATACACACACATAGTATATAAACAAACTTTTATTTTGAATGCCATTAATCGTGGTTAATCGTTTTGCAGCTCTAAGTAGCATTATGCCACACATTCTTGAACTTAACTTCTATTGCATTCCTTCAAAATATAACAACTCTTCCACAGACACGACCCCTTTGCGAGTTACACAGTAAAAACAAAAAAATACAAAAAAACATTGTTTCTTTCTGCTTCAAAATTTCCTGATCATTTCAGTGTTACTTGCAGATTCTGTCAAAATTCTTGAAATTTACTATTGAATTCCCCATTGAATAGTGACCTATCGGTTGTGTTTAGTGAGATATAGTGCCCAGGATAGCTGATCTCACTTCCTGTCTCTTCCCAGAGTTGGCCAACAAACAACACGAGAGAATGTCAGACCTGGAAGAGGAGCCCTTGAGAAACACACAAGTCACATTGTCCCACAGCAGTCCAGCCAGAGGGAGTCACGACTCTGAGTCAAAGTCCCTGAACGAACTGAACAATACGGACTCCACTCACTCTTCCCAGGACTCTCTGGACCAGAGTTCCCAGTCCCCGACGGAAGGGCCGGGTGACGGCTCGCCAGCGGAGCACAGCTCAGAAACTCTGCCTTGGAACGGCAAAAGCGCCTGACATCACACGGACGGTGCCAAGCCTGAATGTTTTTAATCAGAAACAGGATGATGTACATAGCATTGTCCTCATTGTATTGTAATGCTATTATACTCTCGGGCTCGGAGGGCTAATTGTGCAGACAGATGCGCGGAATGTCCACGCAGCGCATCGTAGAGATGGTAGTGTGCAGTGTTGTCATTGCGACTGTGTTATTGCTGGAGACAGACCTCCATTGTCCCCTTGAGGAGGATTTTAGCAAGTCCCTGAAACGCAACGCTACCTATTTGCTTCCCGGGCTTTATTCCTGTTGGTTCAATTCGTTTTTTTTTTTTTTTTTTTTTTTTTATGTTTTTCTTTTCTCTCTCTTTTTTTTTTTGTTTGTTTGTAGATTGTCATTATTTATTAAAGATTACGCAGCTACACTTTGCACCACAATTAGTTTCAGTATTTTATTGTCGATACGGTCATGCTTACCGGCTCTCTGCGGCACATTAGGACAGAAAGGCTGGAATATTTTACTTCATTCTGGCATGAACTGTCTCTGTGGACTTATGAATGTTATTTCCTCCAATTTCCAGAACAATCCATAAAGAGCATTTTTTATTGTAGCATGACACGTATAGTATGCGCAGTTATAAAATTTTAGTAGAACATGCCGCCTATTAAATCATGAGCCAATTTTTTTACGGTAGAGGTACATATCCTCAAGGGGGACGTTATTTCATTTAAAAAAACAAACACACATTCTCGAAATGAACAAAACTGTGTCCCTTTAAACCCATACAGTATTATAGTACATAGCAGTGTCTAAATAAATGTTACATACATTGGCTGTGTTCGGATGGAATACTAGCTTACTACTCACCGAATACTGTGCAGTATATACTGTTTAAATTGTGAAACAGAATGCATTATATAACAGTTTTAAGGAATATGCTCTGTTTAGTGTTAAAAACAGTTTTAGTCTAATGTTAGAAATCGCTAATATTGCATTCGTTTCATGATCCACTGGAAATGAAGGGGTCAAATTAAGCAATTTGGCACATGTGGTAAATCATTTGGGTATTCCATGTATACTGTGCCCTGTATGCATAGCCTACTGTATACTGAGAAACAGTAATAGTATGCTTTTCTGAACACAGCCATTGTGCATTACACTGTTCTTCAGAATCTCAGAACATTCATGAGGTACTAAACATGTGCTACCAAATCACTGTATCATGTTTTATAACTTTCTGTGAAAATACTGATCAAATATTATTTTTTTGCATTATATATGACATAAACCGCCCAAAACAAGATTTTTGTCATTTGTATCTCTTTTAAAGTCTGATGTAACACCACTGCCTTCACCCTCATATGCATTTTGCAAAGCACATTCGAGCTCAGGGTCTGTTAAATTGTAGAAAGTAAGTTTATTAAAGAGAAAAGCTTCAAAAAACAGAATACTGCATTTCATTTATCAGTCAGGGATGACAGAAACACCTGCAGAATATCTGTTGAAATCAACTCCTCAATGCCTTTCAGATGAAATTGATCTAAAGAACTGTTTTATAAGGATTCATCTCATGAAAAAAAAAAAATTGTCTCGAGAACCATATACATTTTTTGCATTGATATCATTTTCATCACAACTGAGCACATTTAAGCACAATTAAGCACACAAAAAAAGAAGGCTTAGAAACAGAAACGTATAAATGTACAGATGTATTGTACAGTTTCACTTTTTCTTGCATTAATACGAATTATAAAGGGGATTTTCATTGTAATGAAAATGAAATCATGCAACAACAAAAAAAAAACTACATTTGATTTTTTTTGTACCTACGTTTCTTTGTGAGATTTGCCTATAATTGTTTAGACTTTCTTTATAATTATGCTACTAAAGTCAACAATGAGATGTTGAAATGCACATTTTGTAATTCATACAATATATTTTTGGAAATACATGTTCCACAAATTTACTACAGATTTAATGTTGCAAAAAATATTAGTGGGTACTAAAGAGTGCTCATCTGTTCAAAAGCATTTACACAAACAAACCAAAAATATAACTGCCCTGTCATTTCATAAAAACACCTCTTTCTAACAGTATTATAACATTAATGCAGGCTGATTTATTTATTTTTTTTGGGGGGGGGGGGGTGTTGCAGAAGATCTAAAATACTCTAATAATGTTAGCATGTACAGTATCAAGCTTTAACTCCATGTATAATGCCCACTTTTCAGACACTCATGTCAGAGAGCCGGTGGGCTGTACAACAGCCGTGTGGGACTTCAGAGTCACGTCTGCATACAAAACAGCCATATTCCTACAAAAATATTGCTTCTGTCAGAGAAAGTTACACCAAAGCCCCGAGCTCTTTCCACATGAGGTGATCAAAAATAATGTGGCAGGATGTGATTGGCTTCACAATCCACCCCATGTATTGCTAAATCATCTGCGGAGCATGAGTTTTCTTTCGCTTTCATATTACAACTCAGGATGAAATACAACTACATGAAAGTTAATATAATGAAATAAATCACAATATGAGAGAATGCACAGTGGGGACAAAAAAGTTTGAGATCACTACTAAATACTACTCTATTTTGCATATATATATAGGTTATATATATATACTTCATAAAGTAAAGTTTAAAAGTTTGCAGAACTCTTAGTACTTTGGAGTGAAATTGCATAAATGTATTCATTTACTGCACATAAAAACTACTGTGAAATTTGCTCTTAAACAATTTCCACTGATAAGAAAAACAAAAAAGGTTAAACTAAAAAAAAAAAAAAAACAGTTCCCAAACAGTATTATAAATGACGTCACTTCCTCATGTAATTCAAGCAGCGTTACTCTGTCTGACTGTCTTTCCGTTCCCCGCTGTTCTCCTCTTCCTCCTGGAAAAGTGTAGATGGGTCTGTCTGGTTTTTCAGCATCTTTACCCCTTGAAAAGAAGAGATTTGGCCAAGAGTCAACTTTCACTTTTCCATAACAGGTGTGACTCTTAAACCATCCCGTTCACACAACAGCTTATGAACTCTAAACTTTATTAACTAATGAATGGCCTATGAATAACCCGATGTCAATCCCCTTTCCCGTTCTCGTGCTAGATTACCTGGCTGTAACCACAGTGACTAAATTAGACTATGACGTTGATAACAGTAGAAATTATTTTCTTAGTTTATGCAACAAGAGTGCAGCCATCAAATTTTAGATAACCGATAGCAGAATAACAGATAGCAAGTGGATTATTCGAGAATATACAGTAAAACTGACAGGAGCAGCTTACAGCTCAAAAACCACAAACTTTTGAATGGCAGCATACATTCAAAATACAGGACTGGCTGTATTCTGTTGCTTTGTGAATGTGCATTGGATTCTCTTTTGGTCGAGCATCTTTATAAAATACCGACATGAACCAATGGAGTATTAGCCTATGTTTTATGTGCTTCTGATCTGGTCCTACCAGGGACGAAGGGTGGCTGGTGCTGGTACGGTGTGTCTTTGCGTCGTGGTGACAGGTCTCCGGGTTCCTCAGACAGTGTGCCCAGGTGTTTTTGAGAGAGTCTCGGAGGATGATGACTCTCTCGTTCTTCTTGCTGGCTATCGCTGTGCTCTCTACCTGCAGGACGAACACAGCGTGAGTCCCAGCATGCACCTGTCCCAGTATGACCTGACTTACCCATCTAGAGCCAGCTGACTAGACTAAGGTAGTTCAAAGTTTGATTGTGATCATCTCGATGCAGAAGAATATAGACGATTAGGAGATTACCATAAGCCCTTTTCTTAAAGGTGAAGAATTGTATTTATGAGCAAACCCAACTACAGAATTAATTATTTTTAAAAGTTTTATCTTTCATGTGGACAAGATTGTTGATCTTTGTAATGCGCTTGCACATTAAAAAATAGACAAAGTTAGGGGAAAGACCAACATTTCCTAATGCCCACAACTGTTATGTTGTTATTTTCAAATCAGCAATAAAATCGGACAAAGGTATCACATTTTGAATAGTCTCTTACAAAAACAAAGAAAAGCAGGATTTAAATTTTTACAGTCGCCATATTGAGGTGATTTTTCCCAAGTATTTTTCTTCTCTTTCCACAGAGAAGAGAATCTGGTTTGCTGCTGCTAGTATGCACAGAAATGACATACTTCACCTTTAAGCCTCATTACATGTCTTATAGCAAAATAATGCATAGCGTGCTGCAAGGATGACATATTTTTGTAGGCCAAAACCTCGAAATGAGTTTGCATTTTAGTACTTTTAGATGCTTCCATTGTCTTGAAGTCAATGCATTTGCAAGATATTTTAACGTTTTATTCTACAACATAAATACATCAGTAATACCGCCTTGTGATTTTTTTAAAAAGGTTTTACTTGTCTTGAAAAAGCTGGTTGCAAACAAGTGGCTAAACGGGGCTTGTCAAGGACTTAAACATCCTCCCAACAAAGAGGTAAGGACATGTAAGAATTATAAACTTTTTTTTGGTCATAGATCTGCAATAATCCAAAAGCCAATGGAGAAATCCTATTTGGTTTTTGTTGAGGGAATCAGGGTGATGCTAACTTACAAAAATGCCTACCAAAATAGGTCATCACTGCAGCGCTCTATTCAGTCTTCATTTATTTCTCTAAGATTGGGACATTTTGGAAGTGGGAGATGAAAAACCAAAAGGACAGTAACATTAGATAAACAGCACTTACTCAAAAATTATTTACTTCATTCCTTAATTTTTTTTATTTCAAGCTCCAAATTTTTTTATTTCATTGTCTCTACTTCACAAGTAAATCCAAACCCATAAATAAATTATTACAACTGATCTGAAAGTGCCAAAAATATGCTGCCCGCATTTCACAGATATACATATTGGAAATATTTCAAATGCCATTTTATCAAATAGAAAAACAAACAGGACAGATCATTTTAGTACAGAGTTCAAAGTGAAGAGCAAGCATTTCACTTCACACAAATAAAACTGATTAAAGGAAGTCATCACTGGAACTTAGAAAGAGGTGAGAAAGTACAATGTGTGTATTTAGAGAAAGCATGTCTTCTTATTCAGAGTCCAAAGAGTGAAGGGGACAGTAAATATTTAGGAAGGGTCTACGGTGTGCCGGGTACGTTATTACGGCTATCGAGAGACAGATGAAGGACTGCTCAAGTTTTTCTGCTCACTTCCTGAGGTGTCTGCTGTGTCTCCTGTATATGAATATACAAAACAATGGAAGTAATAATATTCAAAATAATAATAGAACAAAAATAAGAATTTAACGAAAAGTGGAGGAGAGACAGAGACAAAAGAAAGTCTTGTCAGTCGAGTGCAGCAGATCTTCCAACCAAGCAATCAGCTTTTCTTTACATAATCGTGCACTAAGATATTGTTTATGAAGGATAAAAGCACTCAAAATAAAATAATTAAATCAATACATTTTGTATTTGAAAAATAAACAATGAATTAAATCTACTATATGTGCACATTTATTTTAATATTTCATAACATTTTCATGATATCCTCTTACATAAAACCACTGCATAAAATAAAATAAACCAATGCATTAAATATATATATATATATATTGATAATACTAAAAGTTTGTATTTCCAGGAGGGTTATTATAGTTAATTAAAACTGAAACTAAAATTAAAACCATAAATCATAAAAACATTTTTGTTATGTGAAAAAAATAAATAATTTGCTCTACTTATATATATATATTTTAACTTGATGTACTAAAATAAACTACAAAATGCTAAAACTTTAACTAAAAATACATACAAATGGATTCAAAATATTATAATAAACAATACTATCTCAATGATACTAAAGTAACACTGGTTTCAAGATATCATTGTTAATAATACCAGGCTTCATTTCTAAATTCTTACTGATGAACCATGAATTTACGGACCCAGAGTGATTTTTCATAATTAAATTATTTTAAAAGGTATTATTTAAATGCAGTAGTTTTGTAAAAGTTTTCATTGAATAAATTGAATAATAAATTGAAATAACTTAATGATTTATTTAATTGATTTCATTATTTAATTTAGAGTACATTGGTCCTCCATAGTTTTCTGCACAGATTTATTTTAACCTGATTTTAATATATTTACTAGTGAGGGATTGTTACATGTACTTTCCTAGCTACCTGCATATTGTTCAGAAGTAACGATATTATAACTGCGTCCCATTTTTTGTTCTGGACTTACCCCCGGCCCCACTGCTGCCTGGCTGCCCCTCAGTACTGACATAAGACTCATTGCCATTGGGCTCTGAGCTGTTGTGATTGGCCCACTGAGCTTCGTTGGCAAAATGCTGTGCTGTGATTGGACTGGGCAAGTCTGGGCTGTCAGAGAGCCCCGCCTCCTGCTGCTCCTGCCTCTGAAAGTGCTGCTCCACCACCAGCTGCAGCTCTGCACTCAACACAGGACACACAGCACAGCGCCACACAGTGGCCACAGGCTATCAGCACAGGCGTGCAGTGTGAGACCTCTGAACCCCATCCAAATGTATGACATCAATCAAAGTACACTCAACCGGCAGCTATGAAATGGAAAATGAATGACTTGCGAGATGTATGCATGCTATGTATCTCAAACCAAAAAAATTGTTCTAACAAAAAGACAAGTATTTAGTTATTAAAAGTATTTATTGCAACTTTTAAATACTATACAGTTTTGTTTAAGAAGTTGGGCTTAGGGCTGGGCAATATAGCAAAAAAATAAAATAAAATAATTTCTTACGCAGTTTTACTAAAATTAATAATATTTGATAAATATTAGATAATAATAAACTTGCCATATTAGCACCGAGCCACAAGACAAGTCAAGATTGTGAAATTACTCTAATGACAAGCACTTTAGGTAACATAATGGCCAAAAAATCTCATTAAAATAATAATGATATTCTCAGTGTTGCTTCAGTTTATTTCATCAGAAAAAAAACAATGTAAATATGAAAAATACAATCACGACTACTCTGATGTCAGCCAAACTAGGACTGGGCGATATATTGTTTTGATCAACAGCACTATATTTCTTGGTGACGTATCAAAGTAGAGAGCTAATGCACTGTAAGCTGATAGCGCTCCAGTGAAGGAGGTCTGAAAGCATCTTAAGAGCTTTCAGAAGGTTTCATCTACAGACCTCCAAATGCAACTGTCTGATGAAGAAGATGCCTAACATACTCATCTAGAACGCCATAATTACCAATGTGTTAAAAATGATTGTTTAAAAGAGAGAATTCTTCATAACTGAAATACCTTGGGGGAAAAAAAATCTAAATCAAATCAAGATACAAAACAATAAAAAGTAAATCAGGGAATCCTGAATAATAAACTACTGGTAACAAAACAGAACTGTGATCTACACGATAGAGCGCAACAGATATAGATGAGTTTGTTTCTTCATCAGAACAGATTTGGAGGAATTGAGCATTGCATCAATTGTTCACCAATGGATCCTCTGCAGTGAATGGGTGCCGTCAGAATGAGAGTCCAAACAGCTGATAAAAACATCACAATAATCCACACCACTCCAGTTCATCCATCATTAAGATGGTTTATCTTGAAACCGATTCGTTGAAGAAACAAACTCATCTACATCTTGGATGGCCTGAGGGTACATTTTCACCAAGTTTTCATTTTAGGGTGAATTATTTCTTTAAATATTTCTTTAAAAATCTTGAAACAAAGAAATTAATACTTTTTTTTCTTTTTTGCTTCAAATCAAAATATATAGTATTGTACTGTCAAACGATTAATCGCGATTAATCGCATCCAAAATAAAAGTTTTTGTTTACATAATATATGTGTGTATACTGTGTTTATTTATTATGTATATATAAATACAAACACATGCATGTATATATTAAAGAAAAATATGTTATGTTTATATATCAAATATATTTATGTATAATACAAAATATAAGAATATAAATATATAAATGTATATACATGTAAATATTTTCAAAATATATATTGTATGTGTGTGTATTTATATATAAATAATAAATATACACAGTACACATACATATATTATGTAAACAAAAACTTTTATTTTGGATGCGATTAATGGCGATTAATCGCTTGACAGCACTAATATGATATTTTGATTGAACTCAGAGCTAGTTTAATTCATGGCTTTGAACTCTTAATTGAAGAGTATTTTGAAATCCCAATAGAGAAAGTGAATGGGGAAAACACTCCCGCAATCAAGAGCACTAAAAAGTGGGCACTCAATGAACCGCTACACACTCAGCAGTTTTACCCTGGAAGGAGTTCAGCTCACCACTTTGTCGCTATCCAAAGCAATCTTCTCAAAACTTTTACCAATCTTTTCACAGACGAGAGACCCCTACTTACACAAATGAACTTCTGACACCACTGAACCACGACTAGCCCACACCAGCACAGCACGCTAGCTTGGCATCACTGCAAATCAGATTGCTTTAGCTGTTTCTGCCCTCCACTGACCGAAAGGATGCTGAGTGTTCATTCAAAACTGCTCTGCCAGGCTGTCCATTTGAGGCCATCTCTCTAGAATGATGTATCTCTCTCTCCTCCCCCCACTCCAATCAATAGCTCAAGCTAATGTGAATTTAGCACGTCCATGCCAGGAAATGGCCTTGTCTATGAGTCAGCGAGGCGGACTCCAACGCTCTCCCTCCCCCATCTTCATTGTCTTAAATCCTTGACTTTGACGCAAACGTGGCCTGGTGGACAGTGCACATGTTCTGGCATGTTACATGGCGGCACTTTTGTGCAGACAACCTGAGTTTGAATCCAGTGTGGGTCATTTCCTGCTCTCTACTGCCCTTGTAATTGGCAAAATAAGCAAATATTAAAATAAATAATCTGTACTCTTAAGATTGCATGTGCGCTGATAAAAGCGATGTCTGAAGAAAGATTTGTCACATGTGACATCACTGGGGTAGCAGGGTTCCTTCAGGTTTTATGAAAGTACATTTAAGACCTCTTCAAGACCAAGTAAAGAAAATGTAAGAAATAAATTGAAGGGAACAAAATACGCCAATAAGTTTTCTAAATGTAAATGTCTAGAGTGCACACAATGTGCACAAAGAGTGAACTTAATTAAAGTCAACTTAATTAAAAGGGAAAACAAGTTGTCATATCCCATTAACAGATATTTGTTCTTGCATGAACTCACTTAATTTTGGGAAATTTCTCAGGAAACAGGATCATATCTTCATTTTGTATTTCAAGTAAAAAGTATCTTAATTTAAGGATGTTTAGATTTTGGAAGATATTCATTTTTATCAATGTTTGCGACATTTTTAATGCCACTACTTTATGAATTTAAGACTTTCTGCTCTGATTCAAATCCTTTTTAAGGCCTTAATTTGGCCAAATTTGAGAAACCCTGAGTGGAAATCCCACAAGAAAAGAGAAACAGTGGCCACTTACACACTGAAAAAAATGAGGAGTGACAGAATCATTACAAGATTCAATGCTGTATAAACTACATACACACAAATAAATCGTAAATAAAATATAGGCAGCTGAAAATAATGAAGGAGTGAACAATAAATGCTATTTGATAGGAAAACTAAAGTATCAAAAAATGTAATAAAATCTGAAAAGATGTTCAATAGATGTATTGCCATGATCTGTGCAAAAGACTTTAGTTTGAATTAAGTCACTGCTTATAATGGACAAATTCTTTAGATTAAAATAAAACAGTTTTTTTTATGAAGAACTATGGACACAGGCAGTATTGTATCTTGTACTGTGGGTTTAAAGTCTGAGACCACATTGAAAATCAGGCATTCAGAATAGAATTTTAACCCATAAATATACAAATGTTTGGGATTCTTACGTTTTTAAAACAATGAAACATTCTAAATAATACATTTTTAAAATTCTGCAGTATTTCTAGGCTATTAATCAAATCTGTGACAATGAACACGTGATTCTTAGCTGTTCTTTCTTTTGTTGGAGCTCAAGATGCTCTTTGGATGATTCTCAAATCATGCTGGGAAAAACAGACTAGTGTACTCAGACTTTGGACCTCACTGTACATGGTTAAGAGCGGAGGAACTGTATTAATATCAGGGACTGATCCATAAACACGTGCAGTGTGAGTAGTCTGTTGAGTGGGCTGCATGTGTGGGTCATTGGATGCAAAACGCTGCCTCCATCGGTGAAATATGTAGTGTGAATGCTAATGGAGAAGATGGCATGCCTGAGTAAATGTACTGTGGATCATACTGTACATACAGATGGCATAGACATATCATTCCTACTATGCAGTAACTTTTCATTGCCTTAATATGTTATTTTTTTAAAAGATTGAAATCATATTAGTAATCACAATTAGGAGGGAATTTTACATAATTGCAATACAAATTAATTTCATAATTTGTTTTCATAGTTTGTTTCCTGTCCTTGTTTAATGTGATTATTAGTTAATTCTTGTCCAGCTGTGTTTGTGTAATTAGCCTGTGTATTTAAGTTCCTCAAACGTGTGTTTGAGAAAAACATTTATTTCATAATGATATTTCCCCCCATTTTAAATTCTTATTATGCAATGAAAGGTTAGCTTTTTGTCATTTTTTTAATAAAAGATCAAAAGGATTAACAAAGCAGGTTAATTTTCACAGTCTTCTTTGATCATATTTACCAAGGGTTCCAATAATTCTGACCACAACTGTATATATATGTATATAAATAAAACTAATTTTATTTCAGCTAGTAAAAACATTTCTCATTTTTGTTTAGTTTGTTTAGTTTAAGCTAAAATAACAAAACAAAATACTCTAAAACCTAGTAAAAACTATATACTTTTTAAAAACAAAAGCTAATAAAGATGCCAAAGACACAAAACAAAACAACTAAAACTTTAACTAAAATAAAAAAATAAAAAAATAATGAAAATTAACAACAAATTTAGTGTAATAGTATAGAAATTATCAATGGATTTGATGAAATCTGTTATGTTCCATGCATCAGTAATCATAATCTGACAAACTTTATTTGCCAAAAGTGTGATTAAGTAAGATTAAGAATAAAAAGCAGTATAAAAAGGAAAAGTATTTTACATGTAGATGGAGTAAGCAGAAGACTTATGTACAGATGTGCACATTATAAATATAAATTATATGGAAATAATAATATATTATAAATACATTTACTCATATTAAATGTATAAATCTAATTATTTATTGGGTTGTTTGACTCTAAAACAATCCATTTTGACTTATACTGTACAGTTACAGTATAAAACATTATGATAAAATCAATATACAAAGGTATAGAAAAATATAAAATGTAAGCTAATGTAAGCTCCCATTATCCAGTTAATGTCTTGTCATTGTATAAATAATTAAGTTATAAATATTAAAATTCAAGTTTCTGAGTTTGGCCTTTATTCTGAAAATCTGGTCCTTTCATAGAAATACTAAATCATGACCAAAATATATTAGTTTTTTTTCAAATGTTACCGAACAGAAATGGTACTGCATAACAGGAATGACTCAGATGGTATGGTTACGTAAGAGCCTGAAACGTCACATAATATGCAGATGGTGTACTGTATATGGCTGGATGCGGGCCTCATACCTCTCATGGTCGGTGGCGTGTAGACGCTCTGTTTCCTCTGGGCTGGAGACAGCTGGGCACTCTGGGCCTGGTGTGGACAGTGGAAAAGCACAGCGTGAGAGAGGGGATCTGATTTCACGCAGACTCTATTTCAGGAGCTTTGCTACAGCAGGTAATCAATCTGAACTAAATCAGAGCTCCATCCATCTCATAGCAAGCCCTCCGCTGAGCATCATAGAGAGCTCTGCAGAGAAGCAGCCGGAGGCTTAGCTTACATACCGCCACGTCCACTAAGACGGCTGAAAAGAACACCGTGTGATGTCTGATACAGTGATGGTGGAGACAGGAGGGAGGGAGAACAAATCTAATGCTCATTTTAAGTGCTAGGGTTAATCTCTTGTCTCTGTTATTGCTTTAGATACAGTACTCACCTCTGTTTGATTGCTTGTAGTCTGCTTGTCATCTCCTGAAGGGGAAAAAGAACAGGGGGACTTACTTCTAATACCATTTTAATGCTTTAGAAATGTAGCTACAAAGAACAACTTTATTCTTAAAATTATACTTTAAAAGTTACAATAAATAC
This sequence comes from Barbus barbus, assembly GCF_936440315.1. Taxonomy (NCBI): domain Eukaryota; kingdom Metazoa; phylum Chordata; class Actinopteri; order Cypriniformes; family Cyprinidae; genus Barbus; species Barbus barbus. The sequence continues at coordinate 27,804,371 of NC_136738.1, read as the reverse complement.
ATTTACATTGTTACATAGAATTTCTATTTCAAATAAATGCCATTTGAACGATCTGCTATTTGAACTGATCGATCAATCAGAACTCTAGTACATTGACCAGCTAAAAAATGGTTTTAAGTCAGTTATTTCTATCTTTTGCTGTAGTGTGTCAGTAAGAAATATCCGTTTACATTTCCATTGCAGTCTGCCTGGAATGACATGAAGAAACAGAACAAACTGAGACAGATTAAATCCAGAAGAACTGTGGCAACATCTCCAAGATGTTTCAAGAAACCTCCCTGCAAAGCTGCAGTGCTGTTAAAAGTTTTAGGCACTTCCGTAAAAATGCTGTAAAATGAGGATGCTGTCAAAAATAATGCCATAAATAGTTTTTATTTATAAATTAACTTCTATTAGCTAAATTAAATCAACATTTGGTGTGACCATCCTTTGTGTTTAAAGCAGCTTTTGCCCTCTGTGTACTTGATCAGAGTTTCTCATGAGATTTGCAGGGAGGTTTCTTGAAGCATCTTGGAGACGTTGCCACAGTTCTTCTGGATTTAGTCTGTCTCAGTTTGTTCTGTTTCTTCATGTCATTCCAGACAGACTGGATGATGACAAGATCAGATCTCTGCGTGAAGTACTGGCTGTTGTCAGACTCCTTGTGCAAACAAAAATCTCACTTGATTATTACAATTAATGGCAAAATGAATGTTTGGAAATGTAAACTGATATTTCCTACTGACACACTACAGCAAAAGATAGAAATAACTGATTTAAAACCATTTTTGTAGCTGGCCTAATAACCACATTTGCCACATAACCAAGAAAAACATTTGACATTTTGAATGTTCAGACAACATATATACGTTTTCATAATTTAATAGGAATGTTAGCAAAACTTGGAACATTGTCATAGCTGCAATGTAACAAATTTGTTGTTTTAGTTCAGGGACCACAAAAAGTTTTTTAACATTCGAAGAGTCACATCTAATCTGTAAAACTGGGTCACAGAAACTTCTGCGTGCTTCATTTCTCCTGAATTGCTATCTCCACAAATTCTGTTAAAGGACACTAAGAGCAAAGCCAAATTTAGACCAATTATATCTTGATCCAAGAATGGAATGCGTTAGGCGACTAACAAAATTAGATTTTACATTCCACTCCCAAGTTTCTTTTTCATAATGCAAAACTGCTTTTAGAAGGCCGACCTATTTCTTTCTGCGACTGCACTAAGAGAGGCTTATATATTATTTCAGAAGTTATGAAATGTAGGGCTATTTGTTCATTTCAGGGCTTGAAAGACCAATTTATCTTCCAGGGTCATCATCAGAGCATCTTACAATTTCATGCATGCTCTCAAAGCGTATGCGTCATCCCTGCATGAAGTGTTTGGAGCCCATGGACTCCAAATGATTTCATAAAATACTGGAATCTTCCACCTCTTTTAACTGGTGGATTTTGCAGTGAGGATCTGGAACATTTGCAATCTGGTATAATTGGAAGATTGTTATTGCTGTAGCTTCAATAAAACAGAATCATCAAATTATTCTTTATCATTTTGTCACAGAATTTATTTTATTTATTCCACAGATTTTTTTTTTCAGAAAAAATATAATCTTTTATTTAATAATAATTAAATAATAATCATCCTTTTTTACAAGATTATTTGTTTAATAGAAAGTTGAAACCAATAGCATTTATTTTAAATATAAATATTTTTTAACAGTATAAATGTCTTCACTGTCACTTTTGATCAATTTAATGCATACTTGGTGAGCAAAAGTATTAATTTCATGAAAAAAACAAAACATACTGACCTAAAACTTTTGAACAATAGTAAATATTTGCCACCAAAAATATCTTGAGATGATTAATTAGTTGTATTTATTTAGAAGAAAAATGCACAGGACACATGTGTGAATTGACTTGATACATCCACTGAAATCTTAATCAGTCATGACAAAATAAATTGCTTGTAATTTAAATGCTATTTAGTTTGATAATGAAATTCATTTATTTTGGAGGGCCACTGTATATATTTAACATATGTGATCCTGGACCACAAAACCAGTCATAAGGGTCAATTTATATTTTTACGGTAGGAAATTTACAAAATATCTTCATGGAACATGATCTTTAATTAATATCCTAATGATTTTTGGCATAAAAGAAAAATCAATAATTTTGAGCCATACAGTTGGCTATTGCTACAAATATACCTGTGCTACTTGTCTGGTTTTGTGCTCCAGGGTCACATATGCTGAATTATGTTGAATGTATATGTTTTGTATTGTATTTTCATACAATGAAAACTATTATGTAGTCCAAGGACTGTATGCACCACTGCTGGACTGACGTAACACTTGTTTAAAGAAGACTTTAAAAGCCCCTGTTTTCTCTTAAAGCCACTGAGCATCTTTATTCCCTCACCTAATAGCCACTTAAGACTTTAAATGGAGTCCGAGCAAATGCTGGATTATGACTCCAGACCTGACGTTAAGTAGATCCAGAGGCACACAGTGAACCACAGTAGCCAGAAGAGCTTTGTGCTTTTATGGGCCCACTGGCTCCACACACGAGGACCTTGTTAAAAAGACGTCCCTGCCAAAGCCACAGGTTCTGCTCTATGAACGCTACACCAAATTACCAATCTAACCGCAATAACAAGCCAAGCCACTCTTCAACTTCATCTTCTGCTCGCGGATACGCGGTGCCCAGTTTATGACAAGCAGCAATCGAGTGACGCAAGTTCATAAAGCTTCAAAAACTTTCTTTATAAGGGACCGATTACAAGTGTTTTGGATCAGAGGAAGAAATGCCAGCCAAACAAAGAGGTGCTTGTTTTGTGAATGCAGCTCTGTGCGTCCCACCTCCTCAACACGCCCCTGCGATCTACATCCAAAATCAGCAGGGGAAAACAGGCAGCCGTTCTCCGCGCACAACCGCAACGCCACAACAACCACCCAGCGATTGTCTGCATCAATCAGGAAAAACAAACAGCTGAAATTAACAGCACTTCCCGGGAATTTTTATTTTTGAATGCTTTGCTGGAGAGCATGTCATCTCTATTGAGTAAGACCTGGCAACCGATGGGAGACAATAAACGCTCTTAATCAAGGGATGCTCGTGAGCTCATAACAAGGCCCTCTTCTCAAGCAGAACTGGCAGATGGCAATGCTGGCTCCAGCGAGGAGGTTTGGATAAGCTTTATCAAGAAAACCAGCCATCTCCGCCAAGTCAAACACAAGAGTATGGGCACATATGATCTCTGTGAGCTTCCAGGCAAGAATTGTCCTGAACACTTGGACGATGTGGATTATTGCTATGTTTATTCATTGGTATTGAATGGTTTATGTAGACACTCTGACACTGGATGTTTAAGAACATATATCACTGATTCTTGAGATTCAGGACAAATACATAACACATCTTTAATTGTCATTATCACTGGAATGTTCATAATACATATAAACCACTTCATTTTATTATATTTATGGTTTATTTTAGCAAAATTATGACATTAAATATCACTCACAACCCCTAACATCACCTCAAACTAATTCTTTGCACATATTAAAAATAATATAATATGATATTTAAAAACATTACTATGTTAAAAATTTTAATGTAAAAAAAAAAAATTTTTTTATAATGTTTCACAGGTTTGTGGTCTGTCTCGCTTTTGGTAAATATTGCCAGGTATCTGATTATCTGGTGAGTTACACAATTATAATTTTTTTTTAAATTATATATAAGTGTGATTATTATTTTTTTCTGTCACAACCATTTCAGCATATCAGCTTACCTTGTAAAATAAATGCTTGGGAATTTCATATACGTTTAATATTTTAAGTAGGTCCTGTTAGCAATTAGATTTAATACATGTGATATGCAAATTAAATGGAAAAATATTGTATTCTCTCTGACTGAAATTACAGCTGAAAATCAATTTGAAACCATCATGTAATAACAACCAATGATAAATTTACCAGTTTTTATCAACAAAATCACAAACTTTGTGAGGAGATGAAAGAAACAAGATCCAAACATGTTAAAAACTCGGAACATGCTGAAAAAGATTAATTCTAAACAGTTCATTAATACATAGAGTAAACTTGATTTTTCAGTTCTCTAGCCTGTTTTGTCTTAATTCTAAAAAATCACAGATGTTTGACCTCAAAGTAGCCAGTGCATTCAAAGAATTCACTGTCACAGCGTGAGCATATGACATTAAGTGTTTCTGGGAAGGTCCAACTTACAAGCTTGGAAGTCGCAATTACGATTTGATGCGTTATAGATTTTTGGTCTGAATAAATTGGACGCATTGAGCAATTTCATATTTCTCTTTTCACTTGATAAACACAGGAAGCGTTTTTAGCACTAATGCAACACTGTAGATCAAAGGATGCGCATTAGGTGTGGAAATGATGCTTTATCTGTGTATTTGATCATTTTCATGCTGCCGCAGAGAATTATGGAAAGTTTTGTCCCACAAGCCTGGCGCCTCATAAACGTGGCTAAATAAGAAGTGCTGTCTGGCATGCTTTGTTGTTATTCTTCATCAAAGTACAAAGTAAATTATACAGACTACATTTACAATTAAAACGTAGTTATGAACGATACTAATTCGTTTCCACCTTTATTGTTTAATTTCCAAGCAAAAACATTGTGATGGCATTCATGTATGCCCAAATCGTGATCGTTCTGACATGACTTGAAGGCAGCATTTGTTTAGACTCTGGAATGGTTTCTCTACATTTACAGTGCCAAAAACCGGTTTCTCGTGTGGGTTGTTGAGTGGGATTAGGGTCGAGGTTACCGTGTTTACTGATGACGCTAATGTGCTGGCATTTCCCTCAAGTGGAAAACTTTATTGATTCAGCTTGCGCGTGGAAAAAATATAAACTTCCTCAGCATAATGTAGGTTCGAAAACAAAAGTCCTCAGGTAGTGGAGAACAAGTCTTTAGGAACAACTACAGTATTTTACTGTATGTAAAGCCAGTTTCTGTCTCAGAGTAAAAGTGTAAAAAGGGTAATTGTGAGTTTTAAAATAAGAAGTGAGATAAAATGTCATACCGTGAGATTTTCAATTGTGATATAAAAATTACAGTATGAAAAAAAGTTGCCGTCTCACATTATGTATAAAGTCACAATGAGATATAGATTAACATTGAGAGATAGAAAGCCACTTTGTGAGATTTAAAGAATCTCAATAATGAAATATAGTCATAGTTACATAGTAACAACTGTGAGATATAGTCACAATTGTGAGATGTATACCCATATTGTGAGATATAAAGTCACAATTGTGAGATATATAGTCATAATGTGAAACTATAAAGTCAATTATGAGATATATAGATATATATAGTTAGCCATAATTGTGAGACAGAGTCACGTTATGAAATATAAAGTCACTGTTGTGAGATTTAAAGTTATTGTGAGATATAAAGTCTCACTGGGACATATAAGATCTCATTTGGAGATTTAAATTAATACTGTGAGATTTATAGTCACATTGTGTGATATAAAGTCACTGTTGTGACATATAAAGCCATGGTTGTGGGATATAGTCACATTGTGAGATATACGGTCATATTGAGAGATTTAAAGTCACATTGTGAGATATGATGTAATCCTGGGAGATTTAAAATCACACCGAGAACTATAAAGTCACATTGTGGTATGTAAAGTCACCATGTGGGATATAAAGCCATAATTCCCTTTTTATTTACTCTGAGGAAAGAACAGGCTTCTGTATTAACCTTCTAAAGGGTCATTTGCAGATAGTAGCTATAATTGAATCTCAGCAAAATACATCCCATCCATTTCCCAAATAACCCTGAATTCCACTCACAGATAAGCCGTATCGTTCTACACTGAGGTTAAACTGAAAGTTCACCCAGAAGAGACAACACTTGAAAAAGATGAAAGAGCTACAGTGCAATGGGCCACACAGCCTGTCCGGCTGCATATGCTGACGCCATAGGTGGGTTGTTTGTCCTGATAGCGGCCTGTTGACCGTTGCCACATTCACAGCGTGTTGTGCTGTTCCGACCCAAGGCTAGATTACAGACGCTCCGACGTGAAATGACCTCGTCAGACCTATCAAGTTGTCCTTTAAACCAGAAGAGCACATTTCCTCCCACAATATCATATAATGATTGTACATGAGAATTGGAGAGGGCCTATTTTCATAACAATACAGAAATCCACGGCTTTATGTAAACAATAGCGGAAATTCAAAAGAAATACTGCTGAAATACTACAACAACCGAACCTTGAAAAACACCTCCAAATGATACACAAATAGACCAACTCTTGTTTGTTTCTGAAAAGAACAGTCATGAGTTCTAGTATTAATGCATTAGGGATGCTGATCCAATTAACCAAAGCAAACATATAGAGTTAAAGATCTGCACAATGCGAGAATACTGACAACTTTACCCTAAAGTTACACATTAATGAGACCATTCGCTGTAGATTCTTATCTTAATTTAGACGCACAGAATGGCTGTATTTCAATAGCACCTTGTTTGCTATGACCCAACGGTCCATGTAGGTTGAACCCACCCTTTCAGTGACTACAAATAAGCATACAACTTGTTTAATGGTTTAAGGCTCTTACCTGATGCACTGGGCTCATTGTAGATGACCAATGTGGCTGGAGTAGGTCTCCGTTTGCGTATCTGAAGAGAAATAAATTATATTATTCTAATTATACTGCCATTAACAAAAGTGGAGGTAGTAAAACCCATTTAACCATGTTAAAATCACTATGATGCACATCCTTGAGTGGCTTATTGGTTTAATTTAATACAATGTCCTGCTGGAAAAACCCCAAGCCTAAGCTGGTTCGCTGGTTCTCCCTACCAATAGGAAAATGCCCTAAAACCCCTCTAAAACCATTTAATAGACCAACCTGGAGACCAGCTTAAGCTAGTTAAAGATTTTTTGTTTATTAATTTGTTTAGCAAAGCAGCAACAGTAATATAATAATCTAAATTAAAATAATTCTAAAAATAATTCAATAATTCTGAATAATTCTAATACTAACTGATATATTTTTGCATAGGGCAGTAATATATATTATGCTTATTTTTAAATAAACATTACAACCACTTGCGTATATATATATATAATTTAGAAATTATTATTAAAAATGATTTAGATTGCAGTTGTAGTATTACCATGGTACTTTTTGGTACTTTTGTAAGCACTAACTGACAATAACAGATGGAATATGGGGGCAAAATGTTCATATTGACTGATTTACCCCGTGTGTCCAGAAACCAGCATTTGTTGGGTGATTCAGTGGGGTCAATACAATCAATTCCCTGAAGAAGGCTGCTGGGTTTAGATCACGTTTAGCCTCACAACATGCTGTCTCAACACATGTGAAACAGCATGAGCTCACACTCAACAATGTCGTCCACCTCCATGTGTTTTTTAAATATACTTGAACATCAGAGTCTATTTTAAATAAGAGATAACCTATAAGAATGACCCGGTGTGTGAGAGAGATTCAGGAGCCGTCACTTGACCTATCAAGCCAGTACTGCGTTCTCACAACATCAATGTTTGTTGATCATGTACATCTATTATCAAGCCCAGCCAACTGAATAGTTGCACGACCACAAGTTTCTCATGACCTTACTGGATGTTGCTGCATTATATGTTGCGAATGCTGCTGGTGACACCAAGGTAACATTATCTTAAAATGGCAAAAGCTGAACAAAAACTACTACCTAACAAGAAAAAAGACCTTGGATTGGACCTTAAAGCATCTTTCAATTTGCAGATATTATTTAATCAGGGCCAATACGAGGGGAAGTCGTGGCCTAATGGTTAGAGAGTCGGACTCGTAATCCAAAGGTTGCGGGTTCGAGTGTCGGGCCGGCAGGGATTGTAGGTGGGGGGAGTGAATGTCCAGCGCTCTCTCCACCCTCAATACCACGACTGAGGTGCCCTTGAGCAAGGCACCGAACCCCCAACTGCTCCCCGGGCGCTGCAGCATAAATGGCTGCCCACTGCTCCGGGTGTGTGTTCACGGTGTGTGTGTGTGTTCACTGCTGTGTGTGTGCACGTTGGATGGGTTAAATGCAGAGCACGAATTCCGAGTATGGGTCACCATACTTGGCCGTATGTCACTTCACTTCACTACACATGTAAAATACATAAATACAACACTTTTAACGCTAAAATCCCTGTAAATGTTTACCATTTTAATTTGACAACAACCATTTTTGTGTCTTTTAATTCTGGTGGGAGTCATGGGTTCCTCCAAAGGCAAATGATAACTGACTAAAAGTACTTCTCCTCCTGCAGGGTAAAAATCTGAACTACTAGCCTAATTGTGCCAGCACATAAAATTACTGAGCCCTGAACCTGCATCAGACAAGGTTCTTAAACAATAAATAAAAAATATAAAAAAATTTGCTCCAAGAAACAAGAGCAAACACAGCCTTTACTGATAGAGAACTTGCTCAGCACAAGAGAGACTGCCACTGATTGGACAAGTCGGCATCATCATAAAATCAGCCCAGCACTTTCCTGTTATGACATTGTCAGCAACAGCACGAACATCAAACACTTTTACTGCCGGGCATGAAGCTTCCCCGCTGGATCCGGATCCATCAATGAACAGCTCTACTATAGCAGGAACACAATAAGAATCTATTCTGCTGCACGAATTTTATAAAGAACAAAAAACATTTTTTTTTTTACCAGCAATTCACACTCTTTGAATTACTCCTGTATTGAAATCTGACAGCAAACAGCAAATGCTTAATTCCCTCCTTGCACTGAAGTGCATGCAATACACTATTTGATCAAGCCATTGCAGTGGTGTGCATTAAAAAAATTACATATTTTCCAAGCACTACAATCTCACTATGTACAGTATTACATCATATCGTAAAACAGATTTTGGCAGCAATCTGCACAGATCTGATACTTGAAGACAGCCTCAAGGGAGCCGAAGAGCAATGCAGGCCAGTCTCCATTAGGCACAATGCAATAAAAGTGCTTCTCTCTACTTACATGCTCGGCCGCCTGGGGATCCAACTGGCTCTGGAAGAGTGGAACGGCAAACTGAATTTTCTTAGGGCTGTTGGGCTCCATGCTGAACGAGAGAGCTGACTGAGAGAGATATGGAGACAAACTGGACCCTACTTATCAGCCCCTGTGATTTTCTCTCCCTCCTGTACGGCCCGCCTTCCTTTACTCCACGGACAGAGAGAAAGAGAGAGAGAGAATGAGCCACACAGACAAACAGCAGAACAAATAGTCAGTCTGTCCTTCCCACATTCGTGCTGTCCCACTCACTTTGCTCTGGTCCTGTGTCCCATAAACCTCAGAGAAGCCGAGATGGCTGCAGGTCTTCTCAGTGTGAGTTTTCCGACTGCTCCGGGACACGCTCAGATCTCTCTCTGCTTTGCTCTCTCTCTTTTTCTCTCACTATCATTAGCAAGACTCGGAGCAATGCAATATAAGCCCCCACCAGGACCTGCTGATGCTCCTACATTATTTATGATCCTGATTCAGGATGCTGTCGGCAGTTTTCACATCACATGGCCGGATTTCTCTGCACGGGCACGGGAAAACTCTGAGACGAGAATGTTCTTTATAATGTGTAACTAACTAGCTCTATCACACTGGCACTTCATTTATGGATTTTTAATTATTCAGGGATTCTTGGGAGATGGGAATGATTCACTGTCCTGCTAAAACAGCCGTTTTATTTTTAGCCATAGTGGATGTAGTATAAATCTAGGGTTTGAGACAAAAGTGAAGGATGTTTTTTTGTATAGTAATATGTAAAATATTAAATGAAGATTCCAGTATGTTTGATACAGTGGATTTTTGTGGCATCTGGGACTTGCATAGGGATTCATTAAATAAAGATTGCACTCACAAAGACCAATTTCTAGCTCGTATATTTTATATTTAGCAGTACTTTATAAGACAAACATCACTATTGCTATTGCTAGGTTTTGGTATTTGAACAAAACTTGAACTATGCATAAAAGGCATATTTAAACTTGAGTGCACATGCTGATCTGTACCGTATGGTCTACAGACATGATTGACAGCTCAAATTATATGGTATATTGATGTAGATGTGTGCTATTATGTTTCTAGACTTACAATTTGTGCATGGCAGATGATAAAACAGGCAATAAATAAATCCCACTGAATATCATAAAGACCTGGGAGTGGACTTGGGCTATAAGTAACAACAAAGCATAGCCTTGGCAGCCAACCACAACACCCTTTGTGCCACTGAATGTTGCACATACAAACCCTTCCTTATAAAATGTTGTTTTATATATTAATATAAATACAGGCATGAAATTCATAACTGTAAAACACCATGATATTTCTACTAGGTTTTCCTCAACCTTGAAATAAAGCTGACATTAAACATAAATATTAGATCGAAAAATCTAAAACAATAAAAAAAAATAGAAATGTTACCTTTGTAACTAACTGAAAAAATAAGATAAGAATCAACCTTTTGATAATAAAAAATGGTTTTATTAAAATAATAAATTGATATTTATTTTTATTAAAGAAAGAAGCTGCAAACTGGAGCCTACCACTACAATATGTTCAATGCAATTTAACCAACTGTTTTTATCATTTATTTTGACTATTGGTTATAGTTTTGCAGACATATCTCCATTTCCTCCTTCAGGTTGTGTTTTAGACAGGCCGCAGACTAATGACCTATTTCAGAGCAAGCAGGTGGATCAATAGCAGTTATCTCATTGGCAGATGTCCAGTGACCTGAGCAAGCAGCATAGGGTGGCGTCTGTCCTGGGTTATGGTTAGGATCAATACATGGTCACACTTTGAACTATTACAACTAATATTACGCCACAGTTTACTTTTATTATCCACAAGGAACTGGAGAAAATTGAGATGGAGATAATATCAAGTTTAACTGTGTGACGTATGTATTTTAGTATATATATATTGTGTGTGTGAATATTTTAAACATTAAACATTTGTAGTTTTCATTTTTATTTTAGTTTTGGTCATTTTGCTATGTGCTTTTGTCACTTTAACTACATTTTTGTTTTTAATATTTCTATTTATCACTCTGTTTTTCTCATTTCTGTTTTTCACTCTTCATGAAGTTTTTCACATTTTCATGAATAGTTAGCTAATTTATTCCTTCATTTTTAACTGCCACTCTACTCTTCCATAACAACACTAGAGCCATAGCTAAACAAATTCTTCCGAAACAGGATGTTTTCTGTTTTTTTCCGCTTGGTAAACTAAATTCAACAAATAGTATATTATAGTCAGGAGTCAGCTGGTGTAACCTGGGGTTAGCCTGAGGTAAAAAAAAAGGGAGTCAAAGAATCCTGAAGAAACGAACTCACATCGGGTCACCCCATTGACCTCTGGAATAAACAGTACCAAACCACCTGACCTCACTCATATTTACACCCTGTCCTCACTGCCGCCCATTAACAGGTTAAAGCTTGACCTCATGACCATTAGGAGCAGGTAATATCAGGTAGGAAATTGCTGGAGCTTAATGAACGTCATAGGGCGGAGAAGGCACAAAACAGGCACTGTTTATTACCCACATCCCAATGCGTCTGACAGAGCGCTATGCAAGATTTAACAGATATGCTTTTATTTCACAACAAGCGCAATTAATCTGAACAGCAGAGGTTTGTGTCACACAAGCTGTCAAAATCATTAAGGTTTGATGAAAAAGCAAAGTGATGTCATTGGACTGACCAGGTTGTCCTGTCCAAGAGTCCATTTGTGTGTTCAAGAACAAGGACAAAAATACAAGCATGCCCTTGTGTTCATGGGTGTTTGCCTGAAGCAAGAGGCCGAGAGATGAAGAAAAGTGGGATTGAGCGGTCGGGAAACATATCCAGCACCCTCTCTTAGACGTGAAGGTGAGTGAAATCCAATAGTGCCTATAATAAAGTAAATTTTTCCTGACTACTCAAGTCTGTCTCCTCTGTAGATGAACACAAAACACCTTTATGCTGCTTTATTGGAGCTGCTCTAACAGTTCGAAATGAAAATCCCACTCGGTCGTCAGGTTATTCAACCCATTTCTGTTATATATATCAGTATCCCCCAGGTCTAATGTTGCCATTTTATGTTAATGTCCGCCCTCTGAATCTATTCAAGCGTGCACACATCATCAAACTCACTCTCCTGCCAACCTTCTATCTCAGAGATGTGTTGCCATGGTAACAGTGAACCGAATTGAGTTATGTATCAAAATAATTTTTCTGACCCACAGGTATTTCCATCGTCATACTTGGCTAAACACAGCAGTGGGAGTCTGCCATTAACATTGTTGCCCGCATTAAAAATGTTAAGCGCAAAGGACAAGCACGATCAGGACTAAAAAAAAAAGAGCAGCGTGACTGAAAAACTTAGCCTGTATTAGATCAATGATTAAAATACAGGACAGTTCTATTGGGTGCTTAATATTTGGAACACTTAAAAAGGTTTTATATAAAATACCCTTTAAAGGTTCCATCAAAAATGTTAAATGCAACATATAGAAGCTTTTAGGGGTTCCAAACATGGAACACAGACTACAGTTGACTACTGTTGCATGATTAAAAAAAAAAAATAAATAAAAAATAATATTGTTAACCAAGTGTCACAGTAAAAAACATTTATAATGTTTTTAAAGATTCTGCTCCAAACAAATGTTGTTTTTTAGAACTTTCTATTCATCATAGAATCCTGAAATATGTAACACAGCTTCTAGAAAACATATTAATCAGAACAACTGTTTTCATCACTGATAATAAGAAATGTTTCTTGAGCAGCAAATTAGAATGATTTCTGAAGGATCACGTAACACTGAAGACTGGGGAAATGACGCTGAAAATTCAGAGTTGCATTCATAGGAATAATTACAGTTTTAAATATATTAAAACAGAAAAGTTATTTTGAATTGTAATAATATTTCACAATATCACGTTTTTCTGTATTTTTTGCAGCCTTGGTGAAATAAAATAGTTCTTTCATGGATCAGCATCAACAAATGTACCCAACAAATATAATTAAACATAAAAATTAAGACATAAGAAACATAAAAGACAACAAATGAAGTTCAATGCCAGTGCATGTTTACATTCTGGAAGCCGAGTTACCTGATTAAACACTGTAAATGGATTCCTGGACTGAGCAAGATCTTTAGTCACCTCTCAGATCCTAAATACACACAGCGTGTAAAAATAATAAAAGATTAAAAACATGCTGTGAATAAATGCACTCGATTAAGAAGACTAATGAACTGTTGATGGCACAATAATAACAATCATTAGTCAATTTCATTTCAAACTCATTAAAAAAACAAAAAGGAAAGCATAATAATAACAATAATAATAAGTAGGCATTGTAAATCCACCTTTCAGACATTTATGGGCTGAGGCATACCAGAGGTTGCAACTTGCAGAGCACAAATGTGCAGCTCATATTTTTACTGAAGCGCTTATATGAACTCTTCTGTACAAACAAAGAGTGTTATTACAGCTGTAAAAGTGTCTAAATCATCCAGACTACAGGGAATTTACAGGGTAGAGAGGGGTACACATTCCCTTTCTGGTATCCTTGCATATGCCATTAAATCTGTTTTTAATAGCTGAAAATTGGGTGTCATTTTACATAGCCAAAATTACTAAGCATTTAAAGGAATGGTTGCTGGAGAAGTAATAGTTCACCCAAATCTTAAAATTAGCAGAAAATGTACCCTCAGGCCATCAAAGATGAGTTTATTTCATTATCAAAACAGATTTGGAGAATATTAGCATTACATTAATTGCTCACCAATGGAGCTTCTACAGTGAATGGGTGCCGTCAGAATGAAAGTTAAAAAAGTTGATAAAAACATAATCCACAAGTGATCTACTTGGAACTCCAGTCCATCAATTAATGTCTTGTGAAGTGATGTCTTTTTATCAGCTGTTTGGACTTTCATTCTGACGGCACCCATTCACTGCAGAGGATCCATTAGTGAGCAAGTGATGTAACATTGAATTTCTCCAAATCTGTTTCAATGATACATAATTCTTGTGATGTTTTTATCAGCTGTTTAGACTCTCATTCTGACGGCACCCATTCACTGCAGAGGATCCATTAGTGAGCAAGTGATGTACAGTAACATTGAATTTCTCCAAATCTGTTTCAATGATACATAATTCTTGTGATGTTTTTATCAGCTGTTTAGACTCTCATTCTGACGGCACCCATTCACTGCAGAGGATCCATTAGTGATGTAACATTGAATTTCTCCAAATCTGTTTCAATGACACATAATACAAACACCATCCACCATCTCCAGGAACTCAAACTAAATTATGACTCAGCAAGTGTATGTACAAAATAAATAAATCTTTATTAATGATTTGCATTAAAGATTATCCCTCATGCATCCCAAGCGGAAAGGCAACATGTCCCTTTGTCGCATAAATCAATTAGTATTACAGTTCATTACAGCTTAGACAAAAACAGAAACAAAAACTCATTCACACTGAGGAAAATTAAGTCGAATACTTTAAATCCTCATTAGAAGATTTGACAGACTATCATCTGCTGTTTGCAAGAATAAAAAATATCTTTATGGGCGTGCTAATGTGTGTGCATATATATAAAGAATATTTAGTGCTTTTTCTTCTCACAGAACAGTATGTTTATGAATGTGCTTTGAAAGCTTAAGTGTCTATACATACAGTATGTGATAGACTATCAACAGGAAATGAAGACAGCGGTGTGCATTTTGAGTAGAACAGTAGTTGTGATTGGTCAGTTCAAGTTTGAGAGAAAAAAGTGAAATGTATTGCACAGTTAGTTCCTCACAGAGGCTGAATTAGAAAACAAGTCTGATTACAGTAGACATTTTTGTCCCAGACAGACACACAGAAAACTTTAGTCTCCCACAAATCTTTTCAACCGCTGCAAACATCCAACAAGACCTGCATCACATACTTAAATACATCCCAAAAGATTCATTACATTGTAGTAATATGTACCAGACGGATACCACAACAAGCTGCGTGCCCTTTGTGGATTCAGACAGTGGAAGATCTCAACCACTGCAAAAGTGGAATCTGGACTTAAACGCATGAGCAGATTCCCTGCAGCCCTAAAGTCCAGAAGCAGTCGAGTCAGGAAGGGCTTCACAGACCGAACCAGAGAGAGGTGCTGGGCCGTTCTCAGTGCAAAGCTTTAACCAGTGTTCGTTGTGACTATTTCACAGGATTTGCTGCTTCTTCACCTGCCGAAGGAAACAAAACAGTGATATTGATTGATAAGATTGTTCCAAAACCTAGTAAGCTGCCTGCCTACTGCCTTCTATTGAGAGTAAAAGTACACAGCCCACACAAATAGTAGATAAAATGCTGAATATTTTTCAAGTGACTTTTTCTACTAGAAATATTACTTTAGCACCAAATTAGCATATTAGAATGATTTCTGAAGGATCATTTTACACTTAAGACTGGACTAATGGTGTTAAAAATTCAGCTTTGCCATCACAGGAATAAATTACATTTTAAAACATATTAAAATAGAAAACCATCTGTACTAATATATCACAATATTATGTTCTTAATGTGTTTTTAATCAAATAAATGCAGTTTTGGTAAGCATAAGAGACTTATTTCAAGAAGTTAATGTATACATCTTACATTCAACAGATCAACAGTTCTGTATTAAGCATAATGTGATCCATCAAAACCAACCTCCATCCTCTGTTATGATGCTTACACAGGGGGCTTCCTGGCTGGGAGCGGAGATCTATGCGGTGACACAGCAGCCAGAAGCTCGTTCACTATCTCCTGCCTGATTTCATGTGCAATACTTTCTTTAATCTGTGGGAGGATGAATAAGAAATGATGTTAGACTGCATTAAAAGCAGGAAATCAAGCCTAAAAATCTGCATAGGGACTCGAATCGGTAAAAAATGCATCTTAATCTGTTTATTTACGCAAACATTTGGCAACAAACCACTACTATTCCATCAAAAAAGTAGGTTACACTTTATTTTAAGGTGTCCTTGTTACAGTGCAATTATACATGTAAGTACTAAGCAATATTAATTAACTACATGTACTTACTATATGGTTAAGGTTAGGATTAGGGTTTGGCTTAGGGTTACTTGCATGCAATTATGCATAAATAATTGTTATTATAGTAGTAAGTACATGTAACGTGTAACAAGGACACCTTAAAATAAAGTGATACCAAAAAATACTTTCTGGAATATAAGCAAATTTGGGCTGAATGAGAGTGGTACACAAGCTAGAAATAAATTAATCTAGGCTTGGCGTTTAAATGCATTGTTACTAGAAAAGCTAAACTTTTTATTTTGAAAACAGCTGAACTACTATCATACTGCTGAAAAAGTTAAGTTACAACTTTTAGTTACAGCCCGACACAGTTTGGGAATAGGTATCTATAAACCTGTCATACAACAAGAAGGCCATTTATGTTAAACAATTTGAACAGTTATGCATATATGAAATCCAAAGAACTGGCAGTGCTACGCAGTGTCAAACACATATTGACACACCGATGAGGAACATCAGGTCTTGCCAGGCTGTTACATCACTCCACAGGCCATGAAATTACCCAGGCGACTACAAGGATCCAATTCAGTCCAAGTTTCCCTTAGAAGCATCAGAATTGCTGGACCATCATGACAGTCTAATAAATTTGCATAAACTGATGCATGATATTTCATGAGCAAATCTGTCAATCATCACAAACACCACCAAAAACCATTACGGCTACAAAGAACTGTGTCAAACGGTGCCAAAGACAGTTAAATATGCTTTTTCCGCTTTCTTTTGAGATGGAGAAGGAAACACATGCCACTTGTGTGTCTTCAGGTTTGACATAACGTCATTTCTAGATTCTTTGGCAGAATCTAACAGTATTTCTTACAAGTCTCTCTATGGAAGTTTATTTTCACCATGGAAAAAAAAATGAATGAATGAATAAATAAAAGGTAATTATTAATTGTGACTTTTAATCTCACAATTTAAGAGTTAAAGCAAGATTAGCTGAACATTTTCCTCCAAATTTTGGAATCCAACATCTCTACTGACAATTGTGAGTTTATATCTCACAATAGACTTTTTCTTTGCAGAATTGAGTATTTACATCTCGCAATTCAGACTTTTCTTCACATAACTGTGTTTATATCTCGCAATTTAGGCTTTTCCTCACCAACTTGAGTGTTTATATCTTGCAATTCAGGCTTCTGCTCACAGAATTGAGTGTTTACATCTCACAAATCAAACCTTTCATCACAGATTTGAGTGTTGTATCTCACAATTCAGACTTTTCATCTCAGTATGGCAAGATATTATTTCACAATTCTGAGATACAAACTTAGAATTGTATATAAAGTCAGAACTGTGAGATAAAAATCTTATCTTCTTAAAAAAAAAGTATTTGTTTAAAATAAGACCATACAATTCTGACTGGTCATTTGTGGCATTTAGCTGTCAGATACTTCTTAATAGATTAGCTGTTGGAAATGCTAGTCCTCTAATCAGGGTAACAGTATTAGTTCTCTCACCTCCTGTATGAGATGTTGCAGGTCACCATTCCCTCCACTTCCACTCCTCCATTCTGTGGGACTGCAGTCCTCTGTCGCCCTGCTCCTGCGACCATCCAGTGACATCTCGTCCTCATCTCTGCTCAACTCCAAGGAAGCAGGTGTCATGCTCCCCTCTATCCTCTCTGGAGAAACGGGCCGAGCAACCTCCATTCCAGGCCGTGGAGGGACGGTGGGTATGAGATTAAGGGTGGCCCGGTAAACGCTGCCTCTCTGCAGGGAAGAAGAGCAAGACTCGAGCGTTCGGTTGAGTCTTCCAGGGCTGGACGCCCTTGATGAGCGGCCTGAATTGGGTGTGACAGCCTCAACCAGTTCAGATTGAAGGTACAATTGCTCCTTCAGGAGGTCCGTCACCTGTACATTCACATACAGGAATTTATAATGGATGAGAGGAAGTTGAGAGTAGAATAAAGCATGCAGATGATATGTGATACAGGACCCTGTAACATGAGAATAATCCACTCACTGGCTCCATGGCCCGCAGTGCTGAAGAATTAGACAGGCTTTCCATGCTCTGACCTCTGTGCATGCCCTGTGAGACACATATCTGTTACTAAAGGTTAAAGGAACACTCCACTTTTTTTGAAAATAGGCTCATTTTACAACTCTCCTTGAGTTAAACAGTTGAGTTTTACCGTTTTTGAATCCATTCAGCCAATCTCCGGGTCTGGCGGTAGCACATTTAGCTTAGCTTAGCATAGATCATTGAATCGGATTCAAAAAACATCAACAGTACCAATCAAAAGTATTGTTTTTGAAAGAAGTCTCTTATGCCCTCCAAAGATGCATTTACTTACAAAAATATAGTAATAATGTAAAATATTAGTACAGTTTAAAATAACTGCTTTCTATTCTAATAAATTTTGAAATATAATTTATTCATGTGATACAAAGCGAATTTTCATCATTACTCCAGTCTTCAATGTCACAAGATTCTCCAGAAATGCATATGTGCTGCTCAAGAAACATTTCTAGTTAAGAAACTAGAAAAATGATTATCAATGTTGAAAACAGATGTGCAGCTTAATATTTTTGTGAAAACCGTGATACATTTGGTTTTCAGGATTCTCTGATTAATGAAAAAGATCTTTGTGACTTCAAAGTTGTCTTTACTCTTGATCAATTTTAATACATCGCTGCTAAAAATTAATAATTTAATTAAAAAAAGATAAACAAATCTTACGGACCACAAACGTTTAAACTGTACTCTTCACTTGACTAGTTCTCACATTTCAGTGTGCGCTAAGGGTGTGACCAATATTGTGTATCACACTAACGGTGTATAACTGTGTAATATCTAAAACATTGTTTAATTAAATCACTATCACAATGTAATGTCTGTTTATGGTTAACTTATTCTAAATCCATCAGGTTTAGTGAAATTCACACTGGAATTCACATTTAGACTAGTCTGTACTTCCAATCCTGAGAGGTTATAATAAAAATGACATTTTTTGTTCTATTACCTTCTAACAGAAAAAAATACTTTAGGTTGCATATTAGGTAAAGCAGAATAGGTATAAGCTATGCTATTACATCATAATTAGAGTATTACTTCATTATGTGGTAGTTGCAGTTACATGCACTGACCATGTGGTGACGGTAGAGGCTGGGGTGCTGCGAGCTGCTGCGCATCTGTTCATTCAGGGAGAGCAGACGATCTTCCAACTGCAGCTCCAAATCCTGCAGCTCCTGCATGACTGCAGTCCGCAGTGCTTGAAGTTGTTCTGCCTCCCGCCTGCAACATCACAAACCCCAATAAAAGATGTAAGTTTCTCACAATTAATTTAATCACAAGTCGCTATTCGAAGAGGCAGTGATCATATAAAGTTGATACAGAAAAGCAATATTTTAACACTGTGATCATCCAGTACCAATCTGATGGTCTTTATTTATTTTTCAACATTGAAAAATCATTAGTATGCTGTAAAATGTCCACCTACTTCCAACTACTACTTCAATTGGCTCTCATTTGAACTTAAATTATATTAAGTTATTAAGTTGAATTCCATATTACTTTAACTCAAAAAATTAAAAACTGCATTTTTTACAGTGTATTTATTGTAAAAACATTGAAATATTATTACAATTAAAATGAGATGTTTTCTATTTTTATGTGTTTTAAAATATACATTTACATTTATTCATTTAGCTGACGCTTTTATCCAAAGCGACTTACAATTGCTATATATGTCAGAGGTCGCACGCCTCTGGAGCAACTAGGGGTTAAGTGTCTTGCTCAGGGACACATTGGTGTCTCACAGTGGATTCGAACCCGGGTCTCTCACACCAAAGGCATGTGTCTTATCCACTGCGCCATCACCACCCATATAATGTATTCGTGTGACGGCACAGCTAAATGTTCAGCATCATTACTCCAGTCTTCAGTGTCACATGATTCTCTGAATGATTTGCTGATAAATCATTAGTATGTATGATTTGTTTACACATTATAGGGTTCTTTGTTTAATGATTCATTTATGGCTACATCAGCCTTTAGGCATTTAGTACAACAGGAAATTAATATAATATTTATATTTTCATTAGACATTAGAACCGCGGTGCAAACATAGACATAACCTTAAGTTCTTTTTAAGGATTGAGTCTATTATTATTATTATTATTTTTTTAAATATATACTTAACAGTACAAAACACATTTTGTATTATATTTTTTCTTAATTTTTTTGTGGTCCTCTGACCCCTGATACATGCAACAAAAATAACAGTTTTTTGGCTTTATAGACCAGAAAATCTTAGTGTCTGAAATTTGGGCAAAAGGAGCCAGAGGGTAAAGGTTTTGCTCTTTGTGGCTTGTGATTTGGGGATCTAGGAGTTCCTCACCTCTCATCTGGACTAAGATGCTGGAAGACCATAGACTGCTGTCTCACGAGAGCCAGCTCCAGATCCATCATCTGAGTCCGTAAGACGTTCAGACTTCTGCGCCGCATCTGGAGCTCCTGCAGCACACAGCAAGTCAGTAGGGACAAAAATAATGAGTTAAAGACTACTCTTGCACAAGCTTTATATGAGCATCTCAATTTCATTAGAGACTTCTGGTGATGCAACTCAGGTTTAGGAAAATGACCTAGCATGTGACTGCTTCATCTTTGGGAAATGATGTACCTCATAAAGTGGTTGGACAGAGCGCAGTGTACTGCTCCTGTCAATGGGTGTGTCCCCTCCATGCACGGATGAGCTCTGCCAACAAAACCACAGATCGGTTATGACTTATGAGTCACACAGGAAAAGCATGTCTAAACTGAGCCCAGGATAATGCTGACTCGGCTGATTATTTGCATTTCGGGTGGGATTCGCAAGAAACCGGAACACACTTCCTTGTTTTACTTTATGCAGATATTTTACTGTGCAAAACAGTTATTACAGGTCAGAGGCTTCAAATACATACACACCAGACATGTATATGTATATATGCATGTATATACAGGGGATTTGTTGAGGTGGGCTCTGTGATTTCCAGCTTTTGAGGGGTGTACATGTGTATGCAAAGCCTACAAAATCAATTAACAAACAATAAACAATTATATTGTAACACTTAATTATATCAATTGACAAAATTGAGAGAGCCCTCTGTTATGAACACTAAAACGCTGATCAAAATCATTATAGATGCTGGCAGTGTGCAAAGCTAAATTTGTCTGCAGGATTTTTAAAATCAACTTTAAGAATTTTTTTAAGATACAGGTTCTCAGAAAAACAAACAAAAAAAATAAATAAAATTATGAACCGGGTCAGAAGTAAAAATTATTATATTAATTTAAAAGAGTTATATGGGCGGATGGGGGGAAACAGCAGACGGGCTTATTGAAAATCCAAATTGATTCTCTGTCAGTAGGAGGCGCTTTTGGAACGTCAAAAATATATTGTTTTCCCAGTAACGGCTGTAAACAAAGCAGCGCTGCCCTGATGAATGCTACTTTATCAGATAAAGTTGAAATGCAATGAAAACTTTTCTGAAGACACTCAGTTCCTTTCAGCGATAGGCTATATATAAAAACACTTGCGACGAACACTTGCATTAAATTGATCAAAAGTAACAGTTAAGACTTATAACATTGATTCAAATGACTTCTAATTTCCATTTAAAATATACAGTATGCTGTTTTGTATTTATCAAATAATCTTTACAAAAATATATTTCCACAAATATTAAGCAGCACAACAGTTGAAAACAGTGAAATACTATGAACACAAATAAAAAAAAATCATTTGATCATTTCATTATTTTTTATTTTATTTTGAATAATATATAAGAATAAATGTAACTGTATTTATGTAATATCAGCATTATCATCATCATCATCATCATTATTTTTATTATTATTAATAATTATATAATATTAATAATACTTTGATTATCACGATTACCAAACAGTGTTGCAGCTAGTATTAATTTTTTTATAATATTATATTGAAACTAATACTAGTTGCAACACTGCTTGGTAATCATAAACATCGAAATTCCACTTCTCTAGCAACATTCCTTAAGCAGATCTTTCTCGTCTCGACTTGTTTGGGACACGTCCCACTCTATGTTTCCCAATCACTGTTGTGTGTAAATAACAAAACAGTTCAGCCCTAGCAAATATATCTTCTGTGTTATAGCAAAAACCAGTTAACCTATTTATACCGTCAAATAGTGTATACTGTCATTCCACTCTGCTTTAATCACAAACAATAGCATGTCAGGCACAACCTCATTAATAACCATATTTGCCGCAGGTTAAGATTTGTTTGGAGAGTCATGAAATCAGGTCATGTAATACATAAGTATACAAAGAATTTTGGCAGCTTTTACCTGACCAAGATTCTGCATTGTCCCACGAATGTCATGCAGGACCCTCCTGAGCTGCATCTCTGTGCTGCCCATCGCAGGTATGGGGGCAGGAGGCGTCTCAAAAGAGCAAGGGAAGTGGGGAGATGGATAGTATGGATGACTGTAGGGGGCACCAGGGTGATGAGGAGAACCGTTGTAGACCAGACTGTAGGGGGCGCTGTGGGATTGTGTGAGAGGGACGTGAGGTTGATACGGGCTGCCGTGCATGTTCAACGAGGGGCCGTAGGGAGCTCCCTGAGGAATGCTATAAGGTGAGTAGAATGGGCTGTAAGGCGCACTGTGAGGATGAGCATAATGCATATTGGGCTGGGGTGTAAATCGCGCCCCCTGTGGTGGAGTAAATGTATTGCTCTGAAGAGGTTGAGGATAAGGTGAGCTCTGTGGTTGTGGGAAGTGAGCGTGGTGGGGAAGTCTGGTAGGGTATGAGGAGTTGTAGGCCACTCCTTGATGTGGAGAGTAGAAGGACCCATGAGGAGGAGGAGGGTGGACCGGACCTGCAAATTGACTAAGGTTTGGGACGCTACATGTGCTCCAGTTTGGACCTTCTCCCAAGGACCTCTGAGGCCAGTCTGCAGGGACGCTATAAAGTGAGCTGGAAGAGCGAGTCAGATGCTGGGGTATGTTGAGAAGATGTGGTGGCGTTCCCCTGCCCATCTTTAAACCGCCTGCTGGAGCAGCATTTAAGAGAGTAGATTGGCCACCAGCATGATCTACTTCATCTTCTTCCATAATGGAATCCACTTCTTCTCGGTCACTGCGATTCTCTTCGTCGTAGCGGTACGAGTATGAGGGTGGGGTACAGTGCTTGACCGAACCCTTTCCAAGTTGGATTCGCATGGAGGTGACCACTCGAGCTGGGCTGAGCGGAGATGTTGGGAGGGAGCTAGATCTCCTTAAAGGATTCCTCTCCAAGCTTTCCCTTAGCAAGTTCCTGTCCCTTACCCATACTCGGCCGGGACGTTCCTCGTCCATAGATGATGACCTCTGATGGGCTGTTTGGAGGGCCATTTGTCTCCTTTGAGTAGCAGAGTGGCACTGCTCAAGGTCCGAAGACTCTGGAAGATCTGGCCCAGAGGATGGATGTAAATCCTCAGAGGAGTCCAGATCTATGCCTAAGCCAGGCTGGGATATGTTGCCTTCATGAGCTACATCCAAGATGGAATCTGTTGCAGGATCAACCATTGTACTCGAATCCACTTCTGGAGAGACTGTGGTGGGTTCTTGCGCTGTGGTGAAATTAGATTCAACTATGGAAGCCCTATCAGAGTCAGGAGAAAGGAGCGATCCATTGGTGCTAATGTTGTCAGAGTCTGAATTAGGAATCTGAAGGCTGGTGATCTCAGGAACTTCTCGGTTGGCTCCACTCTGGCTAAATGTGCCTCTGGTGGACTGAGGATGGGCTTCCTCACCCTGCAATCTCTCAAAGTTGGGGTACTCCAATGTGTGTGCTGTGGGTGTGCTCACTTCTCCTACATGCGATGTCACTGTGGTTTCACTGTCACAGCTATCTGAGCTTTCTTGTACCTAAGAAAATTCAAGAGAGAAGTTTCACTTCCATTACCCAATGAAGGACTGGTTCTTAGAAACGTTGATGTTGAAAGAACCCAGCAATTTATTTTTGTCCTCATTTATGTTTTGTAAATTCCCCTATGAACACGTGCCACAATTTTAAGTTCTGGTAAATCTTAATTCATCATTTCAAGAACATTTTCAGGATTTAGAGGGAGATACCAAGATTTCAAAGCTACCAAATGCTGGGTTAGAACATGACAACGTCCACTACTAAATATTCATATTCCTATGAAAATTGTTTATATTAATTTAGAACTTATTGAAGTCAATATTCAAATTTTTTGTATTACCAGTAGCCCGAAAGCATGTTCATAAATTACTAGACAATATTAATGAGCTTGGGAACATCCATTTTTAACAAAATGTAGTTTAAACCAATAACTATAATAAACATATGAAGAAGTGCCAAATTACATTTTCATTAAAATTAAATAAATAATTATTAAATAATAAAAAAACAATTAAATAATAATAATAATAATAATAATAATTTTCCTATTGTAAAATATATATAAAAAAATTATATATAATATAATATAATATATATATACATATATATATACATATATATATATATATATATATATACACAACTTTTAAATAATTTTAAGTTTTCATACTTTTTTGATATCAGTGCAAGCTAAATTCAAACAAAAGTTTTTTGTTTTTTTTTCCTGGGTTCAAGGAGAATGACAATCTTTGTATTCATAGGCTGTAGAGAGCCCAGATGGTTATGCCCACACTCACGTACCTTCAGGTGACCGTATGTGGATGGATCCTCTGCAAACCCGCTGCTGTCAGACTGCTGGCTGGCAGTCCTCAATAACCTCTCTGTAGGGAGACACAATGTGAGCACCAAAACAGAGTGACTGACTGATTTCCGAGCAGTCAAAGACTTCTCAAAATTCAAGCCAGTTATTATAATTCACACTTATGAGTTTTAAGGCTTAGATCTCATTACTTAGGTTGAGTCTGCCACCTATTTTTGTTTTCCTATCACTGTGTCAGTGTTATTCCATTAGTTATTTTGAGGAATGTTTTTTGTACTGAAATATTCATAATGATACACTTGCTATTGATAAAACTTAACTTGAAGCCAAAATTCTTCTACATATTTGAATAGTGAACATCTACTGAATTCTACCACATGAGGGCAGACTTGATCCATACTTTATCTAAAACACACATTAAAGTCCCCTTCAGGTCTTTAGGGCTGGGCCATAAGGCAGCGTGATAAAATGCATCACAGTTATGCCTAGTGTTTAAATAAGACATTTCTTCCTCTGCATTCTTGGAAAAAGTTTCTGTGTTTTTCTTTAGGGAAATACAACCAGATTTCATCACACGGGCGTTGCGTTCTAAAGAGGAATGAGTCTGAAAGCATTGTTTTTCTTAACTCAAAAAAAAAAAAAAAAAGCCTAAGATAGCAATCCAAATCTCACAGATGTTGTAAACAATACCATAGCAAAACTAACAACACAACCCATAGCTAAGAAGTCTCTTTTACATGATATTTGTTTTCATTCAAAATGGCATATAGCTTTTGACACAAATACAAATTCGGTTTCCTGGTAGCGTGACTGATGACCGCAGTCTGTCCGCACTCACCGCTGCCAGCTTGAGACATGCCACAAGGACCAGGAAGAGCTTCATCCTCATTACTCTGCAACTGCAAAGAAATCGATCATTACCAGTCTGACGGATCACACTTGACACTTGAACATTACACCAGTTTACTCGAATTATGCAGCTCATGAGCTATCGTTAGAAAATGCATTATGACCAGAGGCCAGCATATAAAACGACCTGATAAAAGTACTGGGTGGTTGGACAAACAGATAGTCACACCCCAAACTCACACTATAGGTCGAGCCAGTGTTACTATATCATACCGTGTCGGGATGCTCAAACAAATACAACTATAAGAAAAAAAAGTTACAGTGTAACAAGTGGTTTATTTGTAATTGTCTTAGCTTTTTAAAGGGACAACTCAACCAAAAATTAAAATTGTCATCATTTACTCACCCTCATGTTGGTTCAAACCTATATGACTTACTGACCGACTTTTGCAGAGCACTAAAAAATACTTAGAGTACACTGGAGTCCCATGACTTGAATTATATGTACAAAAACAAGACATTTATCAAAATATCATCTTTTTTTGCTCCACAGAGCACAAGAAAGTCAGTCAAAAACAGAATGAGGGCGAGTAAATGATTAACTTTTTGAAACTTGATACACTTGAAAGCATGCAATGTTCTTATAATATAATGTTATATTATAATATATATATATATATATATATATATATATATATATATATATATATATATATATATATATATGTGTATATTTTTTATATATAAATACACGCATACAGTATATATTTTGAAAATATGTCCATGCATTTGCATGTATATATTTATATTCATATAATTTATATTATATATAAATATTTTTAAATGTATAAACTTAACATGTTTTTTCTTAAATATATATACATGCAAGTGTGTATTTATATATACATAATAAATATATACAGTACACACATACATATGTTAACAAAAACTTATTTTGGATGCGATTAATCATGATTAATCATTTGACAGCACTAAATATATAATATATGCTTCTTGCTAAAAAATACTGTATAAATATACTAATAATAAAATAATAAATTAGCAGTACCAATATGAATTGCACATTGATATAAAAACATTATATTATTACTATTGTTAAATAATATGGTAGACTGAAATGAGTGCAGGAGTCATCTTTCTGAATCATGGACAGAATCAGCTCAGATGAGTGACTTGTTCAAATAAAGTGCATAATATAATATCAAACTCAAAATGAGTAAAGATCTTTTACTTTATGTTGAAAGCAGTGTTAAAATAGCAGAAAATGATAGGAGGAAATATTTTATCGTCAAAAACTGCACACTGCAGCTTTAAATGCAAGTTTTGGAGGCAATGGTGTTGGCCACTGATAAACTTGCGGCAAGCCGGACTTGAGTATCACTGATGAACATTGCCTGCTATCAGGATCCAATAGCATGCTTTAACATTATCAAAGGCAAAACCATAATCCCCAGAACATCCTCCAGGCGCTCCAAGTTCCTTACTTATTTTTAGCTTGGAGTGTCATGACCATCTGCTGTTTTTACAAAAAAACAAAAAAAAAACTTTAGGAGAAGCTTGGAGATGATTGTCAGTGTGAGAACTGGACACGGAAATGCAGGGTGGATTTGTTTTCGGTAAAGTGGAAGTGAGAGAGAACAGTACCTCCTCCATTTCAAACGAGTCTCTGGGTTGGCTGAGTAGATGGGCTATGTGCGGGTTGGGCAGCAGGTTGGATGGTTCTTTATCTGAGGTGGAAGTGATGGTCTCCTGGCGCTCAAGTTCCTTGAAGTCACTCTCGTCAGACACCTGACTGATGCTCACCTGGACAGGGGAAAGTGGCATGCCTTTATCCAGAGCTGGCGTCTCAGTGGAGTGGTCACCATTCATTAACGTAGAGTCCTTGGGCAAAGGTTCTGGGACGTCTCCGTTGACTGAAGCCTCAGAGATGCTTTGCTGAGCCTCCTCGGTCACTGTGGCCAGAGATGAATCTTTTTTCCTAAAGCCTTTCTGCTGTAGTTTGTGCTCGGTATCCCGTACGTCAGAGTTTGCACCTTCTGTGTTGTCAGAGTCAGACGCTGAAAGCTGTTTGGCTGCTCCTTCCGTGACAGAGGCCAGCAGGTTCTGTTTCGTAATACTCCGTTTTAGAATCTTGGCTGCATTTAGAGCGGAATTATTCCTTTTTAATGGAGATGGGGTTTTAGTCTCCATGTCGGCGCTGCCGATTCTGTCCATGGGTCTTCCAGATACTTGGGAGTAGATCTCAGAGAAGACGTTTGCCACCGTGGCCAGAACCTCTGTTTGACGGAACCGGCCTACAGAAAAAGAAGGAGAGCTTTAGAACAGACCATTTCCTATAAACATCTAACTTGAAACCTTTAAATTATTTACTCTAGAAACATTATAGAAACGGTCAACTTTAAGCAGTGTTTCCTGCAATTGCTATTGCAAATAAAAAAAATGAAATAAAATAATAATTTAAAACAAAATAAAAAAACATTAATTACACATTAATATATATAAAAAATATAAGTAACCACAATTATTATAATATAATTATATAAAATGTATTATATATAACATAATAAATATAATTATATTATATTATATTTAGTGCTGTCAAACAATTAATCACATCCAAAATAAAAGTTTTTGTTCACATAATATATGTTTGTGTGCTGTGTGTGTGTGTGTGTGTGTGTGTGTGTGCGTATATATATATATATATATATATATATGTGTATCCACACACATGCATATATTTAAAAACATTTTTATGTTTGCATATTATATATATGTGTATATATAATATAAATTATATGAATATAAATATATACATGCAAATATTTTAAAAATAAATAAATAAATAAATAAAATATATATATGTGTATGTATATATATGTGTATGCATGCATGCATGTATATATATATATATATATATATATATATATATATATATATATATATATATATATATATATATATATATATATATATATATATATAATTTTTTTTTTTTTTTTTGAAAATATGCATATATATATATATATTATTATTATTTTTTATTTTTTTGAAAATATTTGCATGTATATATTTATATTCATATAATTTATATTGTATATACACATATATATATAATATGCAAACATAAAAATGTTTTTAAATATATGCATGTGTGTGGATTTATATATACATAAATATACACAGTACACAAACATATGTGAACAAAAACTTATTTTGGATATGATTAATCGTTTGACAGCACTACATATATTATATCATTGCTGTTGTTGTTAATATTTTTTTGATTGCTTCCTCATTTGTAAGTAGCTTTGGATAAAAATGTCTACTAAATTTAAATTTAATATTATAATAATTAAAATATAATATATTCTAAACATTATTAATTGTAGGGCTTTAAACAAAGAATACTACAATATTAATAATATTATAAAATATATAATTGTTGTTTTTAATATTTATTTTTATATTTGTCATATTAATGTTCAATAAATAATAGATTGCATATATAATATAATATAATATTCAGAATTGTACAGAGATTCCAACAAATATCTGACAAATAAAATAACTTCTGAAACAGTTGAACCGGTTTGTAATTTAGACTGAATTGACCACAGGTATCAGCATTCTGAATCGGCTCAGATGATTCATTTGCTCACCTAAACCGCTTGTTGTCATGTCAGATTCAAAATGAGTCAAGAACAGTTTCTGTTTAAGGTCCGGTCATATATACCATTGCTCTGCAAAATTTCACAAACAAAATCGAATCATTCCAATTGGGATCCTGCGAACTGGACAATTCAAAAACTTCAGGGCTTTCCGTTGCAAAAACAAGATTCAGTTCAAAACACTGCAACTTTTGTGCGACTTGATGGTCTTTATCAACGTCAAGCTCGTCATTTGTTCTGGCAGACATAAAGGGAAAGGATTTGACAATACTGCAGGCATGTAATGGAATGATAACAAGTGATAAGCCAGTGATGTGTGTTGCTCAGAAATCAATAGTCTTCATTTATCTCCTGCGATGCAGCCAGGCTGTCTGAGTCAGCGTTCAGGAATGGCTTGCAGGACATGTGCCAGAAAAAGAAAAGAGGAACAGAGGGACAAGCACGTCCGATTCGAGATCACAGCCCCCACAGACGAGCATTTGGGGAGGAAGCAAGACTTATGTAAGAAAAGTCAACAAGAGATGGGAGAAGAAATCCACAAAACACCTCACAGTAAACATTCACATACACTTCTTGGTCGGAATGCCCGCCTAGGGTATATTAGCATAAACCGTAGATCTGTCTTAAGTGAAACATGTAAACAAGTGGCAGTAAAAAAAAAAAGTCTCAAAACATCTGCAGTAGCAACTTAATAGACCTGTTGCTGTTAGTAATATTATTTGTTCGGTTACACTTTATTTGAAGGTGTCCTTATTACAGTGTAATCATACAGTATGCAGTAATATTAATTAACTATATGTACTTACTTGGTTAGGGTTTGTCTTAGGGTCACTTGCATGTAATTATGCATAATTTATTGTTATTATAACAGTAAGTACTGTACATGTAACGTGTAACAAGAACAACTAAAAATAAGGTGTCCATAATACAGAGTAATTACCTAGTTAAGTACTTAGTAGTAGCCGTTGTACTTGCATGAAATAAATGTACTTACTATGTAACTAAGTTATGGAACAGCCTGTACTTACAGTTTGTAATTATGTAGATGCAATAGGCAGCTACTGTTACACATATGTAACAGGCCAAGTCTGTTACACAGGTACTTATATAACCAAAAGATTGCTACATATGTGTTGCACTTGCAGGCTTTATACAATGCATTTATAAAATGTAAGTACACAGGCATAAGCTACTTAAAATAAAGTGTATCAAGATTGTGCTTAAGTGTGTATCTATACTGTCCACCTTATTTAACCCACCAGTACATAGCTTAAATACATGTAATACCTTTCTAATTACATTAAAATTACATAATATTACACAGGCATAAGCTACTTAAAATAAAGTGCATTAAGATTGCACTTAAGTGTACAAGTAGCTGTGTAACAGGCTCGGCCTGTTAAATATGTGTAACAGTAGCTGCCTATTACATCTACATAATTACAAACTGTACAGGGTGTTCCATAACTTAGTTACATAGTAAGTACATTTTGTTTCACGTAAGTACAACAGCTACTACTAAGTACTTAATTAGGTAATTACTATGTATTATGACACCTTAAAATAAAGTGTAACCAAAAATTAGATTCCTTGTTCGTTATTTTATTTATCATTTACTTAAATCATTGCTTTATTGTAACTACTAAATAATTAAATAAATGATAATTTCTTAAATAATTGCTTTATTGTAATTACTTGTAATTTTTGACTTGTAATTTCTAATATAATGTACTATGTAATAATGTCTCGAATAAATAACATGAATATTTATTTAAATTAATTAATTTACATGAGTGACAAATTGTTTGTTCATATTTTTAATAATACTTTAATGTAAAGGTAACAATTTTATGAACAAAATAATAAAAATGTAATAACTACCTTCAAAAAGCTATAGACACAAATGTATGTATTAGCTTATTAGATTTTATATCTTCGGTTTTCACTTGAATTTTAGGTTTAGCAATTTTGTTGTGTTTTGTCATTTTATTTTATTTTTTTATCTATATAGTTATTGTTTATTAATTTTTATTCATTAGTTTTAGTTTTTCCAAGTAGTACCTGAGGTTGAAAAGTGTCTGAAAATGTAAATAATAAATGCTACCTTGGACACTAGCTGGAATAACAATAGTTTAAGTTTTTTGTCTATTTTATTTCATTTAACAGTTTTTTTTTTTTTTACTTTGAAATTATGAAAAAATGTTTTATGGTTTTAATTTCAGTTAACTTTAACAACAAACATATACATACATATAAATAAAAATGTAGAGATAGACAGATAGATAGAATATATAAAAAAATACACAGATAGACAGACAGACGGAATATATATATATATATATATATATATATATATATATATATATATATATATATATATATATATATATATATATATATAAAAAATACACAGATACAAAGATAGACAGACAGACAGATAGACGGACGGATAGATAGACAGAATGTATATATAAAACAAATACACAGATAGACAGACAGGCAGACAGACAGATAGATGGATAGATAGAATATATATAAAAAAATAAACAGACAGACAGATGGACAGACAGATAGACAGGATTATTAATATATATGATAGTATGTGGGTTAGACGCAAGCGTTTATGGTTCTTTTCTTGGTTTGGAATGACATAAGAGTGTAAATTAAACACACTCACATACTGCGTGTAATGCATGTATTATGTCTGACCTCAGTGTGTCTCCCTACGGTCCGCCACAGTGACCCTAAGCCTGTGTGTGTTTATATGTTAAACACTGTGGTATGAAAAGTTCACACAAGTTCTCATGCGTTACACTGTTTAAGTTTTTTATTCTACTATTTTGATCTTTCATTGTTATTATATTTCTCTACACATATTTCAAGCATTGGCATTGAATTGTATTTTTTTACAGTCCTGCCAATAAAGCAATATTGGATTGAATTGTAAATTATAACTGGCATATTAATGATATTAAAATGTAAATGTTGGCCTAACAGTTCAATGCCAGGCTAGTCAAAGTCAGTCGAATGCGCACAAGCTCTTACTAAAACTAAGCTGCAAAACAATCCTGAAGCCAAAAGCAGTGCACTCACAATCAAACAGGGAAACAAAAACAGGCCTTATTACAGATTTCACACATCCCTACCCTCACCCAGGATCTTCCTGTTCCGCTGCTTTGTCTTGTCTCAGTTAGAATTATGCAAATGTAGGCCAATACACAAGCTGGTACAGAGCTGGCACACAGGCCGAATCCTGATGTGAGTGGATGGAATCAGCTCTGCTTGACACTTTCTCTCTCTGTGTCTCCCTCTCATTTCTGTGCCCATGGAGGACAATGGCTTCGTTGTGCTCTACTTCTATTGAGTTGAGTCTGTACAGCACTTGTTGTTGATCAGCGAGTGTTGGAAGGCTCGGAGCTCAGCGTTTGCTTGAAGATATATGGTTATTGAAAAATGAGCACAAAGCATTCTGTAGTGTGATCTTAAAATCAAACACACTTCTCCTTTAGGCACCACAACTTCCCTCAACTCTTGCCTGGCTGTCTTTGT
Source organism: Barbus barbus (assembly GCF_936440315.1). NCBI lineage: Eukaryota > Metazoa > Chordata > Actinopteri > Cypriniformes > Cyprinidae > Barbus > Barbus barbus. The sequence continues at coordinate 27,771,476 of NC_136738.1, read as the reverse complement.
CTTTCTTCCTTATGGTTAGATACTTGCATCCAGTAGTGTAAGACTGTCTAGCGAATCACTTTCGCAAGTGCTGTTCTCTCCAAGATCGCTCTGACTCCGCATTAACGACCAATAATGGAATTAAGGAAGTGTTATCAAAATTATGGCTGATGCCGACATGTAGATAAATATTATCATTCTATGTCTCACAATAAAAATTCTACACTGTTTTAATCAAAATGTGTTACAATTAAAACACTTATTTTATGTATGTATCATTATATTACAATGTACAGTATAAAAACAGTGGTTTTTACTATTTGAGATTAACACTGTTAAATGTTTATTTAAATGAATTTATATTAGTGGGAAATTCTGTTATAGTAATATTTTAATATTTCAATCTAAAGTTAAAGGGTGCAATATTCTGCACCACAAACAGCATTTAACAGAAGTGCAATCTGTTTAAGTACATAAAATAATAAAAATGTCAACTACATCAAACAAATATTTATTATAATAAACATTGTATTTAAAATTAGAACAATAAATGATAGTTATTATTTTGAATTAGATTTTATATTTTTGGTTAAAGTCTGAGTAGTTTTGTTTTTTTAATATCTGTTGTTATTCATTTTAATTTATTAGTTTAATTTTACTAATACTCGGTACTATATTAGTATAATATAGAATAATACTTCATGTTAGTTAAAACATTTTTAATATTTAAATATTTATTAAACTATTAACATTTTTTAAGATTAACTTTAAGCTAACATGCACAATTAAATCATTGATGACAATAACAATAAGTAAAAAAAAATTGTAATACCAGTGATACAAAAAAAAAAAAAAAGATCGGTCATTCATTGCTAAAATATATTGCATGTCAGAAATATGCATTTAATTAAACACTAATAGACTACAAGCAAACAAAATACAATAAAGATTTGTGAAATATTACAGAGATTATGAAAAATGATTCAGAAATACGTAGTAGATCGGTAAAGCTGCAAATTTGCTTTCAAATATGAGCAGGGAGTGAGCAAGGAGCGGGAAATACAAAACCTGGAGTGGAGTTATTAGAGAAGGTTTTGCATGCGAGCCGAAAAGGAAAGTAATTTCCAAAAGGCAGACAAACTTATTAACCTATTTTGATAAAAGATTTCTATTACAAACATTTTTATTTGGAATAACATGCACAATGAATCGTGCACAATAAGACTGAGAACATGCATTAAGAAAGTAAACAGTCAATTTTGACTTTGTGTTGACTTGTGTTGTTCAGTTGCCTGGCTACAATGTTTTTCTTCGCACCATGGCTAGCGAAACGAAACCATGATGTAATGATTATTTCTCAAATAAGAAAAACGGAGGACAAACATAGAAATTGCTAAATGCTGTAAATGCTACACCCCTGCTTGCAACATTTAATAGTTCCTTTCATGCCTAGTTTTGACCATGATTTTGAACGTGCACAGGCATGGCGGGCTGAAGTACTATCAGATGCCTTGGATTGTGTTGACAGCATGGTCTACATACTTGTCAGGGCGTAGCTTGGGTTCTCCAGCTCCATGCGCTGAATCTGGGCTCCCAGGTAAACTTTGATGTCGATGCCCTTGGCGCTAGAAGAGGAGTTGAAGAAACGAGAAGGGATTTTTGAGGCGATGTCGGGCTCCTCACGCCCAAAGCCGAGGTTGTACAAGATCTCCTCTGGATCCTCCTCATACAGGTCCAGAAGTTCTGACACACTGCAGGAAAAACAACTATTAAAGACACAAACCTTCATCTACATGCAAACAGACCATCGATGTTTACCAAAGCAACGCATTACAGTCAATGCATACAAAAGATCTTCAAAAAAACTTTTTAAAATGTACAAAAATGTACATTTTAAATGTAAAAAAAGCATGTTCAATAATATTTATATTAATATGTTGATATTTAAAAGGTAAAGTGTGTAATTTCTGCACCATTAACAGTATCGAAAAGAATTGCAATCTATTTGTGAACATAAAATAAAACAAAACTAAGTAATCAAGTTACAGCTCAAGGCCGCAAAAAACACTTAAGCCACACTTAATGCGTTAATTGCTTATTCAACAGAATATCAAACAAGATGGCATTTATTTAAAGTAATATAGACAAAAATTATGTTTGAAATGATAAACCATAAACTAGGGCAAAAAGTGAAGAAGAAAAAAAAAAGAAATCAAAAATGGCTCAGAAATGTGAAGTTTTGAGAAGACCTCTCACAATGTTTGTTTGCAGATGCCACTTGATAATATTATTATTTGTAGTATTATTTACATTATTTATTTACAATTGTTATTATCCAGCTAACCAATATTGGCATCAGTTTTCATACAAATATCTAGAGTGCAGTATAGCAGCATCATTTTGATATAATGTTTTATACACATTGGCACTGGCTTATTTATTAATGTTGATATTTACTAGCTCGGTTATGTAGGAAACTGGTTGCCATGGACCATATGGGTGTAGCATTATATATAATAATACATATAATACATTAATTCATAAAATTTGCTTATATACCTAAAAAGATTTACTTATATAGCTAAAATGATATCAGCTTCAGACTCCTTGACCAACCACTGGTTCAGTTGTTGCTGTTTCACAAGCCCAGAGATTTTGCATGTGCTAATGACCATAGTACATAGTACCTGGACACGGTGGTGCTGCTTTTTCCAGAGCCTGTGGAGTTCATACTTCTGCCCTTCTGCTTGAACTGGCACCTTTTGGCCTCGGCTGCAATTTCATAGCTAAGGAAAGAAGACAGTGACCAGCCTGTGACCAGACCTAAACAGAAAGAGATGGGAACATTTTGGAAGACCTACTTACCCATTGGCCGCTGTTTTTGTGCTGCTGTTCTGGAGGTGATTGGCTGTAGAGATGAGAGAGAAAGAGAAGCTTAACTGTGCTGGATTCCTACCTAATTTGATACCAAACCCACCTTTCAACCTTTGACACAATAATGCAATTACCAAAAGCCCTGGCTGCCATTTTAGCATAGTGGGAGTTGTCAGAAATTCCTTACGAAAGCCTTATTTAACGTTGAGCCGATGTTAATTTCCAAAAGTGATTTACTCAGTGGAGAACCATCCACTCCGGATGACAATCCACATTGTGGAACGTTTTCCTCAGCACTTAGTGCACAATGACAGAATTCTATGAGCACACATCCTAACCTGCCAAACGATTCGTGCTACAAATCACATTAGACACCAGGTTTTAGTTCACTAAAGAGGACAGGATTGAACACAGAGACAGAGGACATTAGCCAGAGCTTTTCTGTCCTGAAACGTCCTGGCTTACATGCACTCATCCATCAGCCTCGAGGAAAAATGCACAACCTTAAATTTCCACAGAAATTCCCACAACTGGTGCTGCCTGATTCCTGTGCTCTTGTCAATAAGAGCGGAGAGTGTCATTCAGTGGAACTAGCCTGGACTCGTTTCTTCACATACAGACACACTGAAGGGTGAAATCTGCTTGACTGCAATAACACAATTGCTTGTGGAGAGTCTGTGAACAACGTTTTCACTCGGCTTGTGTTGTTTCAACTAGTCATTCAAGAACTGTGAAAAAAATACACCCACACATATAGTATCATAATTTACCAAGGAAAAAAGACAGTATAATAGGGGACCAATTATACAAGCAAATACTACAAGTATTTTAAACAATAATATATATTTTTTAAATATTACTGACGCAAAGAACACTTGTCAAGTATTAAATGTGAAAATATGTCTCTGAGTAGTAAAAAACAAAAAATGTATTTCCCAGGAAGCATAGCGTCATAGAATGCAAATTTATTTTTCCCTCTAGAAATGCTGTAACACACACACACACACACACATGTAATATTTAAATAATATATTTATTTATTTTTAATCATTCTCTTTATTAAGCTTTTCCTTAGTGGACATCATGCACAATATTAATCTGACAAAGTAATTTATCTCTAAACAAAAATTTGGCAAATCCTTTTAGATAAATAAATAAATAATTTAATGGGTGATAATAAATATTTATGACTGGAAAATGTTCCATTTTGGACCCTGATAATGCAACAAAAGTGTGTAAAAGAAAAATCCACTCCCTAATCAAACATAGTGCATAAGCATAACATAATTCCTGATGGCAAATAATTGTCAGCTAACATCAGACTTCTGCTACATTTCTGACATTTAGACCTCGTGGAATAATATTATTAAAGCGTTCCACACCCGCTAACACATGGTCCATAGGGTGCAAGCCATGAAACCAGAGATAAGTTATCTGATGTGCCAAGACCAGTCTTTTAACCTAGTATCACATGCAAGTGTGTGCATGTCGCCCTGTGTCCTTGTGCAAACTCAAAACAGCACATAACCCAAAGACTAATCAGCACAAAAATCGACAAATTATATACTACGTTAAAAAAAACCTAGACATAACAAAATGCCAGCAGTCATTCTTGTTTGTCGGTCGGTTCATTAACCTCAAAAGAGCTACGTGGAATTCTTGAAATTCTTTGTCAGATTCCTCACAAAGGAGCACACTTGAGAGCAATTATGTCCGATTGAGGAAGAAAGCGCAGAGTACTTACCCTCAGCTCCCAGGGACAGGTCATCCTCAAAGCTACAGCCATTCTTTAACGGTCCTAAAAAAAAAAAAAAAAAAAAAAAGCAAAGAACAGTTTTCAGAGAGCAAACACTTTGTGCTGACCCATCGTGACGAATAAGTGATCATTTCCCATTCTCTTCCCCCATAAAAAAACTCCAACGCATCCAAATAGCCCTTCAAAGCCCGAATGTGGCTTTAGCTTGCACGCACAGAGATTATTGGTAAATATTTACTCTTAAGTGCAATTGCCTTACCTAAGTAGTTATCCGAAATAATGCCGATGCAGTTTTGAATGACCTGATCCATAACACATTATCCTGCTCTTGGATTCAGTCCTGTTTAGTATTAAACTCTGAGGAAACGTTCGTCTAATCGGGCACTTCTTTGCCTGGAGTGTGTGGGGGTCTGCTATTGGCCCCAAAGCAGTGTGTGTGCATGTGTGTGTGCGTGCCAGCGAATGTGCATGCGCTGTAGTCCATTGTGAGAGACCTTGCTCCAAAGTTCACAAGGAGTGGTAGAGAAAAGAGTCAGCAGGCAGTTGAGTAACGTTTTGCAGTAAAACCTACTTCAGACTAACATAGAAAACTTCTGTAAATTCAGATAAACGCACCAATTTCGTCTGAAGAAGATGATTGACTCACCTCTGGACGGACTGCCGCTTTGTTCATCCAAAGAGGCCCCAAGAGGAGTCCTGTTGAAAGATCAATAGCACGTCATATCCTCTTTCTACTCGCCAAATCTCTGCCTAAAAAATATCACTCGAGCAGAAACACACACACAAACACCCTTCCCTCTCTTGAAGTGTTATTTTCCTTCAGCAAAGTGCTGACACAGATTCTCTTGGCATGAACTTGTCGTCTCAACACTTACAAAACGCTGCCTTCGAAATCCCCTGCCACTTTCATCCAGACACCTGGAGATCCGAACGGCGTGAGAAAAAAAACACACCATGTAAAGCAAGGCTAAGAATAGCTCTCGCTGTGCCGCGCACTGGCCATGTTTCACAACACCAGCAGCAGCACCAAAACCGAATTCTCTCTAGCTCCGGATATTCAGCAAACTCTCGGCAGTAGAGACACTTACATTTCCTGTCAGGCTGTAGGAGGATGTCTGTCTCATGTGTGTTTAATGATAATGAGCAGGAATTGGGAATAGGACGAGCACGAGCATATTTTTATTGACCTAGTGTGTGGCGTTGATGCTCAAACATGCTGCATCTGGGTTCAACGGGGGAATTTACACTAGGAGCATTTGATTAAATCAACTGTGAAGGAACAGATCAGCCAAAAAAATTGTTTTGCCATTATTTACCCATAATGCCATCTCAAACTGGTTATTTACATTTAATAACAGATATTTGGTTTGAGTATGAGGTTTTTGAGTGTGTGTGTGTGTATATATGATAGACAATTATATCACTTTTATTACATATTTTTATTAAAGCTCAAAAGTTTGGGATATTTATGATTGTTTTTTTTAAAATAATAAATAAAATTATACTTTTATCCATCAAGGATGCAAAAAATTTATCAACAGTGACAATACTGTTTTATAATGTTACTAACACTTTTATAATGTTACAAAAAATAAGTGCCGTTCTTTTTAACTTTCTATTCATCAGAATTGATGATGATGATAAGACATGTATCTTGAGCACCAAATCAGCATATTCAAATGATTACTTAAGGATCATGTGACACTAAAGACTTGAGCAATGCTACTTAAATTAAGCTATGCCATATAGGAATTAATCATATTTAAACACATGATCAAATAAAAAAAATTTTAATTGTAAAAATATTTCATAATATTACAGTCTTTATTGTATTTTTGATCAAATAAATGCAGAACTGGTGAGTATAAGAGACTTTCAAAAACATCTTTTGAAACGAAACATGAAATTATGGCCCATTTCGAACATGATGTGGGTCCATTTTAGTAATTTTCTTTCCTCTGAAACAGCGGCGTAACTTAATTCTAAACAAGTTGTTTATATACCTTCACTGTACCAAAAAGAAAAAAAAAGTATGGCACTTGGTCAAAATCACTTTTGGATTCATTCCAGCTTTTAAATTCAAAGATTCAAACAGCAATTAAATATGACATCATTAACAACAACAAACAGTTCTTACATGTTCTCTGAGAAAATTTGAGTAAATGACGTAAAGCCAAATTACCTGCAACATTCAAACAAACATATACGGCTTCCTTTTAGATCACAAGATGAAACAGCTGACAGGGACACGTACCAGAAATTCTGGAATCTGTGTTTTGTTTTTCACATGGAAGGTTTATGTTGGTCATGAGGGACGCATATCTACAAAGTAAATCAATGGCTTTTTCCTCCTACGCTTCAGAGCTAAACAGTTGTTCATCTAAAAAAGAAAAAAAGAAAAAGCTGCCTGGCAGCACAGAGAGAAAGACTAAAAACTCTCTGACGAAACCGTCAGCATTAATGGGCCCCAAAGGACTCAAACAAGCCACCAAACCCCCCCCCCCCCCGGCAGCAGAAAGGACAATAGTCAGTCCTCACAAGTAACGACTTTCCTGACTCTGGGAAGATCACGGTCTGAACCCGCTCAACTATTCACACGATTCTCTCAAATTTACTGCTTGTCAGAGACACCAAAGACAAAGGACAGAATGCTTTCCTATGCCGCATCTGAGCGTTTTGTTTACTTACCAATTCACGTCATACTGTGGCGTGTACACAGATCTTTCTCACACCATTTGCATTTGTATTTTATGAGCAGCTAGTTTGTTAGGTAACTCACCTGCAGGTCCTGAGCCAGTTCTCTACTTGATTTGGTTTACGACCTGAGGAAAAAAAATACAAGTAAGTGTTCCGTGTAATAAACAAATTAATTTCCCTAAAAGCAACAACAAGCAAACAGTAAACAACAAATCTAACAGTGACGACAAACACAGAGCGGTTTTCTGAACTACCGCTGTGGTCTGCGATTAGTTCTTTTTCCAGAAACCTTTATTTGCTCTTAATTGGTTTATCATGACTTGAATGGAGAATCAAATGCCAAGCCGAGCAGCTAAACCTCTGTGATCTCTCCCTGCTGCTCACTAGCTTCCAGTACACCTTCCCACAGAGCCCCTAACCCCCAAAATCCCAGCATCAAGTTGAGATTCTCAGATATAAATAATAAAAATGATAACTGTATGGTTTGCATCTGAAAACAGAAATATCAAGCCAAAATTGCATACGTTTTTAGGGGTAAATTTATAGGAGTATTCACGGTGATTCTATGTATCTCTGAATCTTTATAGTGCAATAGATGCTGACATTCTCAAAATGCAGACTGTTATCTGTAGGCTTAATTCATGTAAAAGCAACTGCGTGATATTTAAAGACAATACAATCCATAACAGGAAAATGATCAGTTAAAATATTAGTTATTGGTATCAGCCTAAAATAAACAGTATAACAACATAAAAGCAAAGTAAATATCCAGTAAATATGATTACTTTAATGTGATTAATATTAACTTCTACAGAATTGTGAATTTTAACAGTATTTCAACGTCTGTAGCAAAAATGCTATTATACTTGGTAAATTAAATGTATTATTCTGAAACTGTATATATTTCAATCAACTGATTAAATGACTTGTTTACATTGTTTCAAAAACATTTAAGTAAAAATATATGATAATAAAAATAGAAATTTTACTGGTTATTACTACGCATTACTATATTTAAATGCACATACAATTAAAATAACTAAAATCCTTTTAACTTAGGAAAACATGCATTGTATGTATTTTAGCCAGATTTCCACTTATCTTTGTTCTTGCAATACATATTTTGAGTTTACATGGCTGCTTGGTTAATTTCTCTAGTATGTAGTACCTGTTTGTACAGAAAGAAACAGATCTGAACCGTTACACCATTAACAGAAGCACTGTACCGGTTTCTGATTCTGTCGAAGTCTTATCCTCCATAGGCTGGGCAGACAGCGGCTCCTCTGCACCCTGGTCCTGAGACTCAGAAGCCTGCCAGGAGTCTCGGGTCTGAGCCCAGACCCTCCTCTTCAATCTGGCAGGGGGGGACTCGCACTCCTCCATGTCCTTGGATCGGACGGGATACTACAGTGGGGGACGGTTCACCTGGAGAGAAGCGAAAACAGACTGACTCAGACCTGAATGTCACGACAATAGCCAGGCCCCCTTTCGGGATTGACAGCAGGCCCAAAGAGCACTGTCTTGTGTCATACGAACCAGATATGTAAGAATCTGAACGAAGTCACATTAACCAAAACTATTCACACATTTTATGCTCATTTGAGCACTTTAAGCACAGAACTGCAAAATGTCTTTGATGCATTAGCTGCACATGAGGTTAAGGGTGTTAACTGAAAAAACACAATGTGAGACAGACCATGTGTCACACTGTCTGCAATCACACAGACACACTTGAAATCAAGGGCCAAATACACTTTACAGACAATGTTTCTTAAGAATCAAGCATAGCATACAGTACATGGCCTTGATCCAAAACAGACTATAATTATATATGTATTAGCCTAAATTTGCATCAATTCCTACATTCTTACTTTACATGAATAGTTCATGTGGATCTGTAATCTAGAGTGAGTGTAATGCATATCACAAAAGCAAAGTGTTAAAGGAAGAGCTCACTCAAAAATGAAAATGTGCTGAAAGTTGTTGATGGGTTTGTTTCTTTAGCAAAACAGATTTGGTATAGTATTACATCACTTGCTCATCAATGCATCCTCTGAAGTGAATGGGTGTTGTCAAAGCGAGAGTCCAAACGACTGATAAAAGCCATGACAATAATACAGAAGTAACACACATGGTCCATCAATTAAATAAACAAGAAACAATTCCATCATTAACGCATTTTAACTTTAATCTGTTACGTCTGGCCAAAATATGAGTCCATAATCTACAATAATGCTTCCTCTAGTCAAAACATCCATCTTTTGTTGTCCTTACACATTAAAACCCGCAACATATTTGTTTAGAAATGTTTTGGAATTTGGACTGTTTCATTTGTGCATATCTCTTGCCTGATTCAGACAGGATGACCTTTTTATTATGGATAGAGGACTTGTATTTTAGCGAGAAGCAACAGTTTGAAGTTAAAAAAGTCATAAAGATGTCAGCTGTGTGGATTATTGTGATGCTTTTATCAGCTGTTTGGACTCTCACTTTGACGGCACCCATTCACTGCAGAGGATCCATTGGTGAGCAAGTGATGTAATGCTAAATTTCTCCAAATCTGTTTTGATGAAGAAACAAACTCATCTACATCTTAGATGACCTTAAGGGGAGTACATTTTCAGCATATTTTCTTTTTTGGGTAAATCATTTCTTTAGAACATCAATTATCTGTGGCATGTTTTTGTCCAATAATAGATGCTAGAGGTGCAGAAATGACACACTGCAGCTTTAAATAGCATAATCATCCTGACACAGTCAGCCTAAATAGTCAAAAGAGAGCATTTTATTCATATAACATCACCAAAATGTGGTGATAACCCAAAGTGGTAACTAAATTTTTTTTAACCTAAAAAATAAATAAACTGGTACATGTGATGTTTCGGTTCAGGCAGTCAAATGGTCTGTCCGATAGAAATATGTTTTGCTTTTCCAAAAAAAATAAAAAATAAAATAAGAGGTTACATTGATTCCAGAAATTACTGGAAAATCAAATAAGAGATGAAGGCCATGTGAAGGCAGCGACAACAAATAACCAGCATGAGAAACTAATAACATCTACTAAGATTCCAAGATTCCTGTCCATAAGAAGCAAACCAAAGAAAGAGAGGGAAAAGGAGGGAGAGAGAGAGAGAGAGAGAGAGAGAGAGAGATGGGGGCGGAGCAGGGGTCTTAACTGGAATAAATGGTAAAAAAGAAAAAGTCAAAAAACAAGTTGAGCAGGAAATGTCTGTTTAGTTGAAAGATTACAAGCTGGTGCGGAGTCATTTCCTGTTTTGGATCTGGCACTTTTTGAAGCAACAGATGAACTTGACCAAATGGGATGGATTTATAAATCAGGATTGTCATCTCCCACAATTCACACACTGCTATTAATAGCATGTGTCTATTTTCAGACTGATCAGCGAAGTGTGACAAGTGTAAACCACCAGGAACACCACCACATTTTATTACCAAAGTCTGGTGATTCTAAGGAAACACATCAACATTGGGGAATATACCTGTACGAATACACCTTCCAGAATTAGAATGTACAACAGTGGTTCTCAAAATAAGACCAAACAAGCATTAAAATAAGCTAAAATAACAACAACAAAAAAATCCCACAATCTTGGAAAACGGATATGTGAGGCAGCCGAATTTTTTAAAAATCTGGAAAAGTCATGGAAAGTAATAAAATCTTATCATTTAAAGTGCATATACATTTTTACTACTTATGTCAAGCTCCAAAATATTTATTGGGTAGAAATTGTGAGTAAAAAACTTTTCAAATGTTATTTTGTGATAACTAAATGGCTTTTCGTCTCTTTATTAATTACATGCATACATTAAAAAAAGAAAGAAATGCACATGAAATATTAATGAGTGGATGTTTTTCATTATTTCAGAAACAAAATTAGCAATACAAAAGAAACAAAACTACCACAGCTATGTTTGGAAATCATCAACGGCCAATAAAATTATTTAACAGTCATTCTACAATAATATTTGACGGGAAAATGCTGCAAAGCATCCAATCACTATCAAGTATTCCATAGAGACATGTCCTAGTATAGTAGAATTGTCTACTAGGTTTTGATAAATAAGTCTAATATTGCAAACAGAGTCTCAGTTTCAGCTGCATATCTGTTCACAGGTTCAAATCCCATCAGAGGCTTGTTATTTTTGGACTCCTTTAACAGAATTGATGTCCAGTCTACTTGGAGAAAGTTAAAAGGAAGCAAACAGTGTACTCCAGAACACAGACTCACTAAAAACCATTTCAAACACCCCTTTTCTCATTAAAAACTAATTGTTCACTTGTAACACACAATGATTAATTACATTACCACACAAACAGGCCCTCTCTAATGTCATGTTAAGCGTAATTTATGCATCAAATCAGCAAATGTTGATTAGCTATAGCAATCCAGACTGGAACACTATGTTCACTCACATCTTTTATGTAGTTCAAGGAAAACATTTATCTCTGACTTGAAATCCTACAAGTAGTTTGATACATGGCTGCTCCAACAAAAAAAAGAACAAAATGCTAACCTAAATAACGTGTCTGTTGATAGATTCAATAAACAGAAAACACAAAAGTCTTTGTCAACAAGCCATGTAACAGCAGTCAAATATAAGAACAACACGCTCCATTCCCTTTCACAAACAGCATAGTTGTTTAATTCTATAAACACAGGAAAACTCGTGCTCTCCACTCCATTTTGGACCTGTGATTTGTAAACAGTGCTGATTGAGTTACATACTCTGCTTTAAATGGATAGAGACTTCGGGAAGAAGGATGAAGAAAGCAGTGACTTTACATAAGCGCTACTAAGCAACGTCAAGCATGCCGCTCATCCACCAATCACAGAACAGATGCAGAATTCTAACTAGGAGAAACCTTTGCAGTAAACCCCACACACAGTAAACTGTAAACACAATGTCCCAATTTTCCCAGCAATCCAGCTGTATTTTTGTTATGAACCTTGCGTTATATAAGATATTTGCATTCATTCGGCTGTGATACAAAACTCCAAAAAAAGTTGCATAAATTAAATTATCCTATTTTTTTTAAAAGCGTCCTATTGCGAACAACTCATCTGTGCATATATTTTATTTATCTGTTTATTTTAAACTTTTTGATTTCATAATGTTTAATCAAAACTGGACCTTCCGTTTAAAATAACCTTCTCTGTGGTGATGAATGCAGCAATCATTTAGTCTGCTTATCATGCTTTAACAATTAAGTAAAAGAACCAAACTTAGACCCCTTAAAAATGAAGTATATGTATACATTTTGGTAGGGTATTGGTAGGGGCCACGTCTCAGTCCACCTCCATGGCTTTGTGGAGAAGAACTGTAATTTAATGTTCAATATTTTTATTATAATAATAATGACTATATGTATACATACATATACTATACATATATACAGTGAACAGACTTTAAACTGAGAAAAAAAAAAAACAGATTAAACCCTGATCCTTAAAGCCATTAAAGCAGACTAACCACTTCAAACATTGTAAACTAATAGAGTCTGTGATGAATAGCTGGATGTCAGAGCGGTGAGGAAAATCAGTGACCCCCACAATTCCACTGAATAAACACGCTGTCGCTATCATCTTTCTCAAACCTGTCAACAAAAGCTTGTTTGGCTGAAAACGCCTTGAGAAAATATGACTTTTTAAAACGCTGCATGCACCCCAAACATGCTCTCGCAATGACCTCTTTCTGTTGAAGTGAGGACGTCCTAGTTCCCACATCTCATTCCAGATTTGACCGGTTGCTCGTTGTGTCCGTCCCCACGTCCCAAGGCCCCAAACAAAAACAGGACTGGGGCTCCAAGACAAACACGACACAAACAACAGAACATCAAAGCCCTTCGTAAGAAACATCCCACAATTAATGCATCATGCTTACACAGAGACCTAGTGATTAAGACCATATCCGGTCCAAACAGGCTGATTCTCAGAAGAACCAGGCATTGAATATTCAGGATGACTTCACTGCAAATATATATTTAAACAAACATAATTTTGGATATTCAGGATATCACAATGTCATAATATTTTATTAAAACGACAGCATCATCAGACTAGGTTCCGGATCATTCCTTGTCTCATGAGCATGAAAGCTTAAGACAGATGAAGTATTAGTACTTCTGAATTATACATGAAGGGGAAGAAGGGTAATTGAATATATTGATTATTGAATATATAACTGATCGACTTGAATTGTTGCTTGAATTTAGTGTTCTGTTTTTTTTTTGTGATTGCCTTTGTACCTTCAAAAAAAACCCAACATATTTTTGCAATTATTCTTTATAAATTTTCCTTAAGATAAGCAAAACATTTTTATAAAACATGGTGTGAGCTTAATGGGAACAGGGGTGTGCTTAAAGGGTACAAAAATGTACCCATTAAGCACAGCCAGACTTTTTGAATTTAATGATGTATATCTGAAATGCTTTTGTCATTTAAAATAAAATTAAATATTTTTGTGTGAGATTAATATTTTAACATAACTTTTTGTACTGAAACCAATATCTTGTGCACTAAAAATGTCTCAATGTAGATTTTGGTGAGCTTAATAGGTATGTTTACCCTTTATAATGTATGTGCCACTAGCATCATCAAACAGAATTGCAAAAATAATAAACAATAATTTAACACCATGTCCATAGGGTGGACAAACAATTAATTATTAAATATTCTTCAAGTGGAAAAAAGTGGTGGAAACAACTTGATTAACGGCTGTTTGAAATGGTTGGCTGTTTGGTTGAAATGGCTCCAGACATAGCAAATGCTTAAATGTTGAAAATATATTTCATTACACATGGTCAAAATATTGAAATGTAATTGCTTTTAGCAATTTCGCACAGCCATAAATCTCAGTATTATCCATTTAAACCTTAAAGGAACTTAATCATTTTACAGACATTTACAGCTAAAACAATATCCTAGTGAGGAAAACACAACTAGTTTTAAGAAAGAATGGCCAGTGACCTGAAAGTAATGTTATCTTGCATCCATGCAGTGATGTCATGAGCTTCAAAGCAGAACAAGATAAGCCTTACCCAGCAAGCTGCTCTTTTCGAACCACACCTGCAATGTTCTCTTCCCAAGTTAGAAACACAATATCCAGTTTGCGCCAGTGACTTGGTGAACTGCCACCCTCAATGACCTTTGGTATTGGCTCTAAACACAAGCCCAAGGCCTATCCTGTGAAATAACATGGCATTCTGATGAAGTCCTCCATTGTGATATTGTTTTAGAGACCAAAGCATCTATGAAAGAAAAGGTTATTCTGTAGCCCTCCCATAAATCCCACGGGTGTGAATGTGCTGCTGTTGACAAACTTTTAGGGCCAAATATAGAGCCCTGTGGTACACCAAAAATAAAACAATCCTATATTTCTCTAGCTCAGCATTTCTAAACTGATAATGTTCTATATATCTACAAATACCAACAGATGAATGTCTGCATGCAGTGAACTATCAGATTTTTCTCTGAGGAATGCAAATATGAACAAAGAGGAGCTAACAGACACAAGTGTAAGGCATGTTTCGCACAAACTGTAAAAAAGAGAATTTACTGCACTGTTCATGAATATATATTACATCACAAATCTGTTTTTACAATAAGGCATCAACACTTCAGGATCTTTTATCATTTCTTTTTTTTTTGCATTCAACAGATTTCTACAGATCAATTAATGGTATGATGGTGCATCACAGACTTCTATAAGATAAAGCACTAGGGATGTGACGAGATCTCCGATGTGTCTCACGAGATCCGATTGGTCTCGCGAGAACATGACGATATCCTCACAAAATATTTTTTACAATGTTTACATTAGAGCTGCACCATTAATAGTTAAAACTGCACTTGCAATCTTGATTCAAACATCTTATTCCTGAATGACAACGATTCAGCTATGTCTATTACGACTGTTTCACATCGCGAGTGTCAGTGGATCGAGAGAAGCACGTTTTGTCACTGCCCATGTTAATGAATCAGAGAGTCGGCCATCACGCTTCCGATGTGAATGCTGTTATTCACTAATATGGGCGGCGACAAAACACGCGCTGCTCACACTAACAACTCCACTAACACCTGTTTCACATCATAAGAGTAAAACATAAAAATCTTAAACATTCAAATCTGCATTCATGCTGCTGCTGATCCAGAAAGAGCAACGCAAACAGTCTTTTCAACCACACATCATTATTTCTGTGTTACAGACATTTAAATAACAGAAGTAGGCCTACTGGGATAAAAGTTTATAGTTTGGGTATAAACACTTGTCTACAGTAGCGATCAAAACGAAAGTATCTTAACACTTGTATTGTAACGCTTATCATCTTCCCGCCAGGAAGTGGCGACAACTCATTTTAAAAATGTATTTGACATTGAATCATTCATTCAGTAGATTTCAATAATGAAACGAGTCTTTATGAATTGAGACACTGACTCCTTAATTGAATTTTTTATTTTTTTTTCAAATAAATATATATAAATATATATATATTTAAAAGACTTAAGCAATTAACATTTTGTCAGAACCACTAGTAAATTATGTTATTTTGTGAGAGAATCGTGATCTCCAATTTATTTAGTTTTTTTAAATTGTGATTATCAATTTATCCCGAATCGTGCAGCTCTAGTTTACATTTTGTTTATTACTGCATATAATTCATTTAAAAAGAAGTTTAATTTCATAAAGTTGATTTCAAAATGCACCTACATTTTTTGCATTTTGTATTTCAGTTGAATAAAAGACCATTTTCCCTATATATTTCATCATTGAAGATAAAAAAAAAAAAAAAAAACTCAAACACTAAAAATCTCGTCTTGTTCTCGTGAACCCAGTCTCGTGTCTCGTCTCGTGGGATAAGTGTCTCGTCACACCCCTATAAAGCACTGGCCAAAAGTGAAGGAGAGAAAGCGATACCATATTGCTCTCTCTCCCACAATTTTGGCTCAATGTCAATCGCAATCCAATTATGCCACTGTGATGCACTGCAATATACTAAATCTGATGTAGGTTCTGTTTCTGGTTTTTCACATGTGAATACCACAACATGTTGATATGGGCACCAAACTGTATGTCACTTATGCACCG
Organism: Barbus barbus; assembly: GCF_936440315.1. NCBI lineage: Eukaryota > Metazoa > Chordata > Actinopteri > Cypriniformes > Cyprinidae > Barbus > Barbus barbus. Next base: position 27,755,062 of record NC_136738.1, on the reverse strand, counting down.
CAAACAGGAAATATGTAAAAAAGACCTAAACCTAACACTGCCTTGCTGCTTTCTGCTTAAAAACAGATCAAGAGAGAATGCTTCCAGAACGTCTCTTTGTTATGCAAGTGTTCACCGGAAGCTTAAAGTCTAAAAATCAATCTCCTTTGAAGATGTGACAAGCTTTTGTTTTGAACATGTGACACAGTGCTTATAGTAATGACACTTAGGGTAAGTCTCCCTCTCTGCTTACATTTGAGTCTTCCACTTGTCTCCTGACAGCAAGTGAGAAGAAGGATTGTGACAAATTCAGACACTATCAAACTCAGTGTGTCCTCAAGGACTAGAGCGTCTGGAAGTTTCTCTGGCCAATGTGATAAACAGTATATATATATATATATATATATATATAGAGAGAGAGAGAGATTTTGTTGTTGTTGTTTTTGGGGGGGGGGGGGGCAGTATGTATATGGTTGTATGTGGTTACATGTTATAGACAACAAATATTTTTTTTCTTTAGATGTGACGTGAATGTATTTTCTTGGATTGAAATATAGGAAGGGCAAAATATTTAAATATATAATACAGTAGCATGTTTGTATATTTTGAAATATATTAGAAAAATATCTATCTATCTATATATATCTATATCTATATCTATATCTATATATATATAATTATTTGTATGCAGAAAGCAACAAAAAAAATTATTAAAAAATATTTCTTCACTATAATTGCACACAGTTTCATCACAGTTCTTTTACAGTGTTAGCGGACAAAAGCAAAATCAAATGCAGTAATTGCATGTGTTATTGCAGCAAACCTCAACTGTTTTAGCTTCAAGTTCCATTATACTTTCGACATCAAGTGGTGACCCAACAAATTACCATAACTGTTTATGATACACAGGTAAACAAAATGAACAGTTTATAAACATGTATTTTACCTTGCAAAGTTTTTTACATTTTCATCAAGGAGGTTCTAATAAATTAGGCATCTGCCTAATTTGTCTAGTTTCTAAGCAACAGACGGACCAAAATTTTAACGTTAACATCAAAAGCCCACTCGTTTTAAGAATGCTATCATAATTATTCCCCTTAAATCAGTGCAGAAAATGTGAGTCCACCAGTTCCATCTGGGCCTTCTCGATTTTCCAGTTAGTTTAATGCTAAATATGTTACTAATAGCGAGAGGCAGATAAAAACACTGATTTGCGTTCCCCTGCCTTGCTGCGCACTGATTAATGTTTTTTTTTAATCCAAGTGTGTTTTATGGCACACTTTGTATTCCAGACACTGTGTCCTGGAGTTTGGAAGTGAGCAAGAGTACAAGAGTGAAGGGGGTGCCAGGGTAACACACAAGGTTAAACAAACCATTCTTAATCTTAATACTTTACAAGTGGCAAAAGAAACAGGACATTCTGTCACAGCTTCTCTACCACCCAAGAAATGAGATGGGGAGATGTGGGACGTGATCTGCATTTGGAGATGGTGTAACCTAATAACAGAATCAACACAGTGCTTGTAATGCAGAGAAGCTATTTCAATTATCTTAGACCTTAAACAACATACCTCAAGTGTGTGAACCACTGCCATCGTACCACTTATAGCAAAAATGAAGCCAAACTACATTTTTTAACAGTTTTGGTAACTTAATGATTTGTTTAGTACTTCAACAATAACTGATTGTATCTACTGTACCATTCAAAAGTCTGGGGTCAGTAAGATGTACTTTTATTTTATTTTAATTTTTTTAGAATTTTTTGCATTAAACTGAACAAAAGTGACAGTACATAGATTTACGTATAATGTTACAAAAGATTTTTATTTTTATTAAATGTTGTTCTTTTAAACTTTGTATTCAAAGAATTCTGATAAAAATACATTGTGGTTTCCACCAAAATATTAATATTAAAATATCAATTTTCATTGTTGGTAATAATAAGAAATGTTTTCTTGACCATCAAATCAGCATATTAGAATAATTTCTGAAGGATCATGTGACAAAACTGCCTTGCCATCACAGGAATAAATTAAATTTGAAAATACATCAAAACAGAAAACATTATTTATAATAAATTGCACAAATACTTCACAATATTTCATTTTTTTACTGTATTTTTTGATCAAATAACTGCAGCCTTGGTGTCTCTTAATGAGATATTTCTTTCAAAAACACTTAAATACTTTCCTACACTAAACAAAACAAATAAAAACATGTTTTTTTTTTTTACTTGTAGTATTTAAAGCTGCAGTCCGTAAGTTTTGCCTCTTTGTCGCCATCTGTGTTTGAAAACCTGGAATTGCAGTTATTTGCGGAATTATCTTGCTTGCGTGGGGTTATGAGTCCGGAACGGCTCCAGCACAGATGAATCTAATGTTTTGAGGTGAATATGTGCCAGTCAGTCACCCACCGGTGTGGATGTTTACTGTACTTCACAATCACAGATTCTAACCTATGTCTTGGAATATATGACCCAAATAAGAATTTTCACCGTATATTGCCATCTGAACAAGTAACAAGTCTGCCACGTTTGTTCTGACCAACTGAGGAAAAAAGCATTACAATAAATTACTCTACCAATGGTGATTAAATCTAATGATCGGTTGGCTCATATCACATCAAACCGTGCAAATTATTATTATTTTTATACTTCATTCTCAAATGATTAATGTTAACAGCATTGCATGACTATGGGTATAGAGTGTATTAACGTGTACATTTCAATTTCTGTGCAGTCTAATCTAATTGTCATGTCATTCGAATTTCATATTAAGAAATTCTTCTAACCCAAAAAGCTAATTATGCTCCCTTCCAACTGGTTTTCTTTAAAATACAAATCTTGTGTAATCCCAGGCTATCTGTAATCAGAAGCACATTTAAAACTGGAATATAATTTAATTTCAAAGACATAATCCTTTCTGGATTACAATCCGCCATCAAAATGATACGTTTAATTATTCGAGCTGCTGTGAGAAAAGACTATAAACGTTCCGTCACCTGCAGGATCCTCACATGTGATAGCCTAGTAGCCAGGACAACTTCTTTATGTTTACAGACGAGATGTAATGACGCAGTGCCATCCTCAAATTTCCTATTCGTACCACTCAAATTAGAAAACATTATTATAAGATAACCATTGTGAATCGAGCTAAAGTAAGGTGATCGTTTTGAACACTGGCTGGTTATGTACTTGCTCAAATATTGATTTTGGATCATTTTTAACCAAAAAAAGTTACGGACTGCAGCTTTCATTAAGCTACACTCTGTGAACAATTAACTACTCTAATTTAAGTGTCATAACATTTTAGTACACATAATACCATAATAGTTATTGGATAATTATGGGTTGGACATGATGCAAGTACCAACTTGCACCAAGTCTGGAATGGTTTTGACTGATTTGAGTAATTCAAACAAATAACTGACCGGCCTTTTATTGATTTATTAAAAAGTATCAGCTCATGAGAGTCATTTGTACGTGAGACTTCACTTAGTAAGGAAACCCCAATAGAAAGACTCACATCTAAGAAGAAAACACAGTCAAGAAATTACATAATAGAACCGGATTTCAATTCCCAACCCAAATTGTTTCCTTATTTAAGAGCTGTATCAGATCTGTAGCACTACAATCGTCCAAAATAAATACTAGAGGCAGAATAGAACCACGACATACAAAAAAAATAAAAATAAATATTATACAAGCCTGGGCCTCCTCATCGGCTGCCTGTTTGTTAAAGGTCCAGCCACAGAGACACACCATGTACCAGCATTATGATAAAACCATTTAATCATTAGCCTGAACAAGGTCAGCGGTTCCCAGGGTTTCAATTTGCGCAGTGTGAAACAAACATATGGAGCGCCCAGGGTGTTACCGTTAGCATGATAGCACAACAGACACTGGGATTCAGTCAGAAACAGGTGAGGCTCCGATTTCATACCTTCCAGTGGAAATCTCCGACTCCCAGCACCTCACAGAGTAAAGCTTAAGTGAGTAATAATAATGTTTTAGTTTTTCATAACATTACAAACGCACACACACACGCTTGTGATGAATAGCACTGACATGGGACCCAGAGGAGGGTTGGCTGGAATCCCAGGAACTAGGCCTCGGCTAAGGATCTGATTATGGAAGAAATATAGAAAGCAATAGGAGGGAGTTGATGAGATAAACCAATGCAAGATCCATCAGACCGCCACGCTTCTTCAGAACAGCACTGTAAACATCTCAACACATGGTCCTGATGGATTATGAGCGCACTGCTTTTCATTCCAGCTACTCTTAGATGCTCTGCTTAATTCACAATGCGGAATTGCCTACAGCATTGCCTGAAGTACAAGTAGTGAATATTTAATGGCAGCTCCTTCACATGAATTTCAAGCTTAGAGAGGGAGGGGAAAAAAAACAAATGTCAAAGCTTAAAATGTCATTACAAAACTTTAAATTCTGATTAGAGGAGTCATTTTTAATGTCACTGGAAACTGTAGATAAACACACTTGCGAATGCTATTCTATATTAATTTGTTTGGAGACTACAAACGGTCTACAGTTAGGCTAATAAACTATACTACTTGGCACTTTTATTATTAAGCGAAACTATTTGGTGTTTCTTAATCACATTAATGGGAATGTTTAAACATGAATCAAATTCTGTCATCAGTTGTGTCCACGCAAAACTGAGCTCCATTGACTAGCACTATATGGACAAAAACATGCGTTCCAAACAATTCTTGTATACAATTCAAAGAAGTTAAGTCATACAGGTTTTGAACGACAAGAGGTTGAGTAAATAGTGAGAGGAATTTCATTTTGGAGTAAACTATCCCTTTAATGTAATCACATTTATAAGCAATAAGCTTTACTCTGATTTTCCTACAGTAAAGGAGGTATAACATGCTCTGTTTTGCTTTAGCAAGCACTACCCAAGGGGCTAAACGCTTTTGAGACCATGTAAACTAGTTATCACTTTCCTGAAATGTCTCACCTGTCCGGATCACTGTCATCTAAATGTAGAAAACTGTGAGTGATGTGTCCTGGGCTAGCTCTGAAGACATATATACAGCATATACGATGAAAAGTTAATATGATTAACATTCGGCAGATAAACCAACGCTTAAACGTTTGGGGTAGGTAAGAGTTTTTTGGTAACGCTTTACTTAAAGCCTTTATGTATACTGCATTATAAAAGTAGTTTCAGTGCACTAATTATGCCTTGTACAGTGCATTATAATCTCATGAATAGGCCTAATTGTAATCACAGTTAATACTTTATAACACTTATCAACTCATTGTTACACTATGCATTTTTAATTTGGTTAACATTATTTATGACAAGATGTAATGTATTATATAACGCACATTATGAATAATTATAATGCAATATACCCTTTAATAACCCTTTATGATGCATTATACAAAAAGTATTTAGGTAAAGTGACCCTTCAGAAATCATTCTAATATGCTGATTTGGTGCTTAAGAAACATTTTTGATTATTATTATTATTAATAATATTGAAAACAGTTGCACAGCCTAATATTTTTGTGGAAACCATGATACTTTTTTCAGGGTGTTTAAAAATAAATATAATTTAGTTGAAATAGAAATCTTTTAGAACATTATAAATGTATTAACTTTTGATCACTTTTGATCAATTGAATGCATCCTTGCTGAATAAAGATACAATTTGATTTTACTAAGTCTGCCCTCACACTTGTATATGGTAGCCTATATGCAACATTTAAATATGAATAGCGAAATTAACCAAAAATATTGACACGCTCATGGATTATCGTTTTTTGTTTTGTTGTTTTGCTTTCAAGAATGAGAATATTACTCCTCCTACATTTGACTAGAATTAGCAAGTAGCAAATCATGACTTATGACCCATTGGCCATTAAACAAAAACCTTGTCAAAACTTCCATTTCAATACATCCAAAAAGAAAATAATTCTGTGTTGTAGTCAAACCATTTGGGTTTATGAAGTATTTACTAAACCCTCATCTTACTAACAATTATTGAGTGAGAGATGTAAACTGTACAACACAACAGTCATTTCCCTCACGTCTCTTTGAAGCCTTTCTCTTGAGGTTTCAATAAGCCGGGTCTGTTTCAGGCCCCTAGCTGAATTCATTTCCTGTGGACAAAGCCCCCAACAGCATTCATTTTAGCCACATATGACCTTTTCTGGTTTGTTTTTATGCACAGAGCGCATCATGCACATCATGTAACAATAACACAGCATCAGCAGTCAGGCCATAACTACAGTTTTGCATGTCTAATATGGGAATATTACAACTGATGGCTTAGAAAATTGTTCCTTGGATCTGAAACAACAGGCAATAAGCCAAACTAATCTAGATGGCATCTAGACATGGGAAGGAAATGCAATATATAGTTGCAGTGACTGTTTCAAAAGCATCAATGGAAATGGTTCGCTTTAATATAATCTAACTTCCCATTGTAAATAACAGTACTTTGCTAAGGAAACAGAGCCACACCTTTTGTTTAGTTAGCGTGACACATTTTCCACGAAAAGCAACTCGAGACCTGTTAACACAAACTCGGCTTACTTTTCCAACCACTAATGCTGATTTCTCTTGTTAAAGAGAGAGTTCACTCAAATGGAAATTTTACTGATTGCAGTGCAGCGAGTTTGAATAACACAACCACACATGAGATTTCAGAGCTTTTCCAATCAATGACGGCTTAAATTTCAGTCTATTCCTATATTTGTAAATCTACAGTGGTGAATAAATTTTTTTTTGGATGAACTTTTCCTTTAAGAATGTGTTTACATGGTCTCTCCCTGTGGCAGGAATGCAGTAAATCATGCGACAACGCGGATTCACCCGTGTTATCTCTGCAAATAAATACACACCAGTATCTCTCGTTTGCTCAAACACACTCTCTTTTACACACACACACACACACACACGTCAGCAGTGTTTACACCTGACCGATGTTATCTGAAGACACCCAGAAGACAGCACTCCTGCTTTTATGTTTGCATAGAACAGAGCTGTCCTACTTTCAATATTCACATAAAACTGTGTTAAAGTCACGAACACGAGAGAGTGGAATGAACTTTTAAGGAGACTTGAGAGCCACTAGACTAAACTAGGAAAACCTGACAATGGCTAAGAGCACTGAAGCTTCAGATCCAAAAAAACAATCAAACTGCTGTCAGTCCTTGAATGAATTAAATAAGTAAAAAAAAAAAAAAAAAAAAAAAAAAAAAAGATGAACCATTCAAGGTTTTGGGGTCAGTAAAAAAAAAAGTATGTTTTTGAAATAATTTTTTGTCCACCAAGGCTGTGTTTATTTGTCAGAAAATACAGTAAAAATTTTAATATTGTGAAATATTAATACAATTTAAAGTAACTGTTTTCTATTTTAATATATTTTAAAACGTAATCTATTCCTGTTATGACAAAGCTGAATTTTCAGCATCATTACTCCAGTCTTCATTCAGAAATCATTCTAATATTCTGAGTTTCTGCTAACATTTCTTATTATTATCAAAGTTGAAAACAGTTGTGCTGTGTTACATTTTTGTGAAAACCATAATACATTTTTTTCAGGATGCTTTGATGAATAGAAAGCTCAAAAATACAGCATTTATTTGGAATAAAAATTGTATGTAACATTATAAACATTTTTACCATCACTTTTGGTTAATTTGTGGCATCACTGCTGAATAAATGTACTGACCCCAAACTTTTGGACAGTAATTTACAGAAAATAATTAATGGTAACTGATAGGAAGCACCAACTAACAAGTCATAAACTCATAACAATAAATAACTGATCTAAAATAATTAATGATCAAGTGCTTTAGGTGTCTCGCTTAATTAACATAACTGACAGATATATGTTTAGTGTACGGACATGTTGGATCCAACTTCCAGAAACATTATGCATTGGTAAAAGTAAGGCTATTTTGATTCATTGATGTATTTTATAGTGCTGTCAAACGATTAATCATATCCAAGATAAAAAATTTTTTTTACATAATATGTGTGTACTGTGTATATATATTATGTATATATAAATACAAACACATGCTTGTATATATTTAAGAAAAATATGTTATATATTAAATATATTTATATAAGAATATTAATATATAAATGTATAAACATGTAAATATTTTCAAAATATCTACTGTATGTGTGTTTAATAAATATACACAGTACACATACATATATAATGTAAACACAAACTCTTATTTTGGATGCGATTAATCGTTTGACAGCACTAGTATTTTACAAACTTATTTTTAAATTATGTAAGATAAACTGTTCTAGATGTTACGTGGTCTGCACGTTTTGTTTTACTGTTCAGTCCACCTTCAGAAAAAGTTTTAAAAAGCACAAAGCATCAAATGAAATGCATTTTCCAGAAGAAAAAAAAATTAATGATGTAATCTGGGATGGTCAACATAACGTAACTCAAGCATAAAGCCTATTAAAAAAAATCAGGTGAGAGTTTGGGGTGGCCCTAGGGGAGTTCACACTTCTAGTCTTCTAGCCTAATCAAGAATGCAATAAGAGAGATACCATCATCTATTGAAAAGCATGTCATTAGCATTCCTATAAACATCACAAAAGCTCAAGCAAATCAAGAGTGTCTAATGAAGCTATAAACTCTACAGTTGGAGGCTTTCCAAACATAAGCAGGCAGGAGAGTGAAGCAGGTGGCACAGACACCACTATCATATCAGTGATCATCAGGGTCTACCAAAGGAGGAAGAAAAGAAAAGGGGGAAAAAATCATTGCAACGTCATCTGATTAGTTTCAAAACCGTTCTCCCCATCCTAAAAGCCCATGCATTACAACACAAAAAGTTCCCTTCACTTTGCTTTTCCAAAATATGATTATTAATATACTGTTTCATTCACACGCGCATGCAAAACAACTCCATTAGACTCTGTAAATAAACTTTAGAAACGAAAGCGAGCGTGCTGATACGCCATAGTACGCATTAAACTAGCAAGAGCACTTAAATGTCTGCATTTCAGTGAGCATCTGCGCGTCAAACTACTTCAATCCAGCAGCAAATACAGGAGAGCGCGCAAGATTAAAAATAAATACTAGAGAAAGCAACCGTACCAGCCATAAAATAGCAGAAAAACACATCTTACCATCTCAACGGGACGTGATGATGATCGCACGCTGATAGTTAGAAAGTATCTAGTGCACTGAATCATCTGCCAAAACTATTCCATAACTTCAAGTACAAAACTTCCGCTTCCGGAAAAAAGAGTGAAAAGTAACAACATGGGCGAGACGGAGCCCAAAAATATGCCTGGCCTGAAACCTGCTGGAAGAAGATATGCAGTGCACCACTCCTACCTGATCCAAAACCGAGCTGGCACTCTTGACACTGCAGTGTGAAGTCTGTGTAGTACACTGGGAAAACTGGCGTACTAACCATTTTCACAATTTATTACAAAAACAAAAATCCGGCAGACAATACATTCAGTTGAACGTGAAATCTTGTAAAACATACTCTAATAATCTTTGTTTTATTTACACTACAGACAGGCAGACAGATAAAGTATCTTCTTTGTTAATGTATACTTTACACTACTGTTTTGTTTCATTTTTTTCTGAGCAAAAATAATGACTATCATACATTTTAACCATGATTTACAGATGTTTTACTCATTTGTCAGCAAGATGTTTTTACTAGATTTTAAAATATAATGAATTTAGTATTGTCTACTATTCTTTTATATATTTTAATAAGTACAGAATAAGTATGTTGTTTAATTATTGCATATGTTTATTATTGCAAATATGTTATGCTGAATGACAATGGAACATTATTTGCATTAGCTGCTTTACCTGAATATAATATGCTTTCTTTGTAGTCACTTTCACATTCATATCATATGTATGCCTACTCTATCTATCTATCTATCTATCTATCTATCTATCTATCTATCTATCTATCTATCTATCTATCTATCTATCTATCTATCTATCTATCTATCTATCTATCTATCTATCTATCTATCTATCTCACACACACACACACACACACACACACACACACATATATATATAAGTACAACATTCATTTTCTTATTTTTTAAGTCTGGCTGTTTGGTTATTGATTTTTTTTAACATGATACCTTTAAGGATAAATAAAGTAAATATTTCTTTATGAGAAAGTGCATGAAACCTTTAATGTCACACAGCCAAAAACAGATGTCTGTGAATCTACTGATCAGCTAAAAAAGGAAGTTGCATCACTGAGCAAGGCGGGGAAGTGGTTAACCAAGTAATCCATCTGTGATGAAGCACGTGTGATAGACATCTAACCGTGAGACTGAAACCACAATTTGTCTAAATCACTATACCCTGCATGACGGTCAATGCATAAAATCTACTGCTGAAAAGGAGGCAGCTGATTTAAAACACCCCTCGAGCTGTTGTAAGAGCTATTCGTCAACAGAATAACACACTATGCTGTGTTTCCAGAAGGGAAGACATATATTAAAACATCTGTAATGTAGTTATTTCAGTCTGTGTTACTGTAAGTGCTCCAGAATAATTCACAAGAAATGATTAATAAAAAATAAGACTTTGCTTATGTGATGCCTGTTTGTTTCAGCAAAATTGAAGTAATTGCTAATTCAATTGAATTGTATTGCCAACATTTCTCAGTGGAATCTTAATTACTGTTCTTTTGCCATAAACAGATGGGAAGAGGTATTGTGTTCATGTTATTACCCAGTGGATGGTTACAACTTGATTTATGGACCACTATCAGTATTTCTGAAGCAATATATCTCTGAGGTGCACAACAATGGTTATCCCTTTGATATTATGAATCATATATGTTTCCAAATATGATATATGAGTAGAACATATTATCTTCCCCCCTAAAAAGATATATACTTATATACTTTAGTATTTACAGTGCTGGATGGATTTCATCTTAAATGCAAGGTAAAACACTTCTCATGGAAAAGACAGCATATGCTATAAAACTGTATGCATATGCTAGAATTTTTGGACTGCCCAAAATAATGCTGAAGACCTTTAACATTTTTGCTTGTGAGGTAAAAATACAGTAAGTATTTAACAATAAAACTGGTGTTCAAGATTACTGAGGTAGTGGAGGCCAGTTGTCACGGTCGGCCTCTTGGCTCACCACCAGAGGCCGCCAAACACATACACACCACATGGGCTTTATCTTGGACTCCATTTCCCATCATGCTCATTGATTACACTCTCACCTGTTTCCAATACCAGGCACTATTTAAGCCACTCTGACCCAGCATTCTGGGCTCAGTATTGTTAGATCTTTCTGCATACAGTGCCAAGCGGTTTCTCTGTTTCCAGGTTGTTGGTCCTGGTTTGTCGTGTTTCTGACCTTTTTTCCTGTTACCTGGATTTCCCGTTTGCCTTGCCCATTTGGATACTGTGCTGCTGGTATATGACCTCTGCCTGTCTGACTGCTCCTTATTATAATAAAAATGCATTTGGATCCACAAGCTTCAATTTCACCATAACACCAGTAGACATATATTTTAATAACTTTAGTAAGGTTTTCAGTCAATAGCCAAATTTTGCAAATGTTTGTTTGCTCTAGCAGTGGACTCTTATGTTTCAAACACCTCTAAAACTCTTTTAAATTACAATCAGTTAATTTGAATATCAGTATGTATAAGAGCTGTTGCATGAATTAAAGCTTGTAATATAATATATACAGTGGTGGCCAAAATTATTAGAACACTAGTATTTTGACCAGCTAAAACATGTTTTAAGTCAGTTATTTCTATCTTTTGCTGTAGTGTGTCAGTAGGAAATATCAGTTTACATTTACAAACATTCACTTTGCCATTAATTGTAATAATCCAGTGAGATCTTTGTTTGCACAAGGAGTCTGACAACGCCAGTACTTCGCACAGAGATCTGATCTCGTCATCATCCAGTCTGTCTGGAATGACATGAAGAAACAGAACAAACTGAGACAGACTAAATCCAGAAGAACTGTAGCAATGTCTCCAAGATGCTTCAAGAAACCTACCTGCAAATCTCCCTGAAAAACTATGTGCAAGTGTACCGAGATGCTTTAAACCCAAAGGATGGTCACACCAAATGTTGATTTATTTAATATAAGTTAATTGATAAGGAAAATCTATTTATGACATTATTCTTGACAGCATTCTCATTTTACAACATTTTTACACAAGTGCCTAAAACGTTTAACAGCACTTCTTGGAGAATATTGAAGATGTTTTATATATATAGCCTATATATATTTTATGAATTATTGTATGAAATATTCTATTCTGATTTAATATTCAGACATTTTGAAAAAGAGAATACGCTGTAGGAAATGATTTTTCGAACTTGTAAATAAAAATAAAAATAAATAAAATCATTAAATTACGTTTTACAAGAAAATACTATTTCAGTTTATTTACATTTTTCACATTTATTCAATGTATTACTTGTCTTTTTTAGTGTAGTTTCTCCATTTAACCAGAAGATGGCGCTCGTGACAATGATTAGACACTTCCGATCTCATACACAGGGTTCCTGTGAAATAAGGGTTTAAGTCAATAAACCAGCATATTAAACGTAAAATGCGTTGGCTTATAAGCATTTTAAATAATATAATATATTTACAGTGCAATTTAAATAAAAATTTAATAAGGTGAAAACCAATTGAGCTGTTTATTTATTTTATGCTAATTTAATGCACTGGGAATTAATTTCCTTAAATGCTCTGATATAAACAGAATCAAAATTATTTCTAATTCGTAGAACTCTGGTGCAAAAACATTGTTTTATATAGGGGCTATTATACACACTCACTTTAACCTACAACATTAATAGGCATTATTACATTAGAATGCCACACAGATCATTATTTCAAGATGAATAGCATATATTTATGTTATCATAGGCTTACATGATACAGGCTAGGCCTACTGATGTTTTCATTAGGCTATACAACATTAACGACTTGTTAAAGGAAATGATTTTACCCATGTTAGCCGTTTGTTTTCTTGTGTGTGAATTGAAACGCTGTTGAAGCGAGCCCGAGAGGCCGCACTGGCCCCATATGCAGCAGGTGGCCTTACCTGCAACCCAAACGAGCCCTTGAACTAGAGAAACACTGAATCCACAGAGCTGCACAGATGGGTCACCAGCCAAAACGAGTGCCTCTGCATGATTTATTACGCCAGAATACCACAGAACTAATCAGCGGACAAACTAATTAATACAAATCTGCATTTTTGCATAAGTAATTAGAGCAACTCGCAATGAAATAAGAGATAGGGATTTATTCAGTTGGGAGAGCCATTCAAGCAGAGAGAGATTTGGTTTAGATCCACTGATCCACAGTCGGAGGAGAGGCCTGTTGGTTTAAGCAGAGGGCGTTAAAGGTCAAATAATTAATAAATATCATTGGCTTGACCTCGTATTGTGCTTTCTGTGTCGAGAGCGGAAGCTTACAGGAAGCAACCTACTTCTGTTCCTTTTGTATCGGTACTTAACATGTGTGTGAACTAGAACTAGTCTATCAATTAGCTACGATATTTTATGAAGTCGATCCCTCAAAGTCATTGAATAATGCCTAAAATAGGCTATATATAAATATAACCGCAGATACATTATTTTATATAGGCTTATCCATTTAAGCAATAATCTCAATTTTAGGTTTTTATTTAGCTATTCACCTCAGCATTAAGCGAGAGAAAATATCAGTCTGTGCAAAGCAATGTAATATGACATCATACAGAGTCTATATATTTATATTCTTGTAATTTGTAATAGCAGATAAAATAAAGAGTGTCAATATGTGGGATGCTGAAGAAACGAGGAATGCATAAGTCCACTGAGTTGCTGTCAGTGGTGCTGAAATCACTCTCCTCACATCTCTTGGTTTGCATGGCAACAGCGCCATATACAGACGGCTTCCTTTCGGACCTTTGACCGGCACAAACTTGTCGATTTTTATGAGAAAGATTAGCAGCACTCAGAGCCCATGAGTGTTCGTGGACACTTCACGGTTACCTGGTTATCAAATGTCTGCGGTAGGCCATTAACAGATGTCAGGAGATATAAGCACAGATAAGCAAACAATGGAAATGAAATATTTTCCACGCATGAACAAACAGCATGGGAGGAGACGAGATACTCGACTCAAGATTTGGAGAGAAGAAAAATAATTGCATTGCCTCAACGAAACAAATGTAAAACCTGCATAAAAATCTTTAATATGCTTCTCATGAAGTTGATAAATTCAAAGCCGAGCAAGCTTAAATTATAGCAAAAATATAAAATATTTTAAAGGCAATGCTCTCAAAACTACTAAATGCACGATTAATTGAGACATGATTAGATCATGCACCCACCTTTACAATGAAAAGGGTTCTGTTACTTGTCAGGTGTCATATAAATAATGTAAATAATTCCAGGGAAGAAATAGTCTACTATTTCCTCAAAGCACAAACTCTCCACGTGCGTTTAAATGCTACTGTCTATAGTTACTCCCTCATTTATGTTCTCGCCTTTTCAACGGTCATCACGTTGGTCTATCTTTTTTTAGGGGGGTTGGAGGGGCAATGATATTAAATTGAATAGAAAACAGCAGATTTCGGACGTTGGATCAGGTTAGTGAGCCGTGAAACAGGCTTTTTGTCAGGACGCGTGTGACTCGCGTGCCCACCGACCAGCGCTGAAAAGAGGGGTCTCGAGCCAGACTTTGCAATCACTGTTTACAATCAATATCAAGAGATATTTGTGAAAGATTAGCAACAAATCCACCCCAACAAACCACAAAATTCTCAAAAATCATATAGGCTGTAATTCAGCATAAAATTAGATTTATTTAGGCTATTTATTTTTTAAATAGGCTAGGCCTAATTAGTCAAGTCAAATAATAATAAGTACGAATAGTAATGAAAATATAACAATATCCTACTAATAATTATAATCGAATTTAAATGTTATATAATTTAGGCGTATTTAGGCTATAGACAGGACCTATTTAATTAGTGACAAAACCTACTGAGTGATTATGAGCTAATTTATGGACACGCATAAGGAATTGTCCGCATTAAGACAACGGGATGTAGCCAAGCCGGTCGTGATTGAATGTGTCCCACGCTTGAAAGGGTTAATCCATCCTGCGGGTACAAACAGGTCCGCGGAGTCTCTAACTGGCGACAGATGGCCACTTTCTTTCGGCCACAAAGGGACGGAATACGGAGCTCTGGCGAATACAAATGGAAGAGATCACGTGACGCTTGAGGCAGTTTTCCTGACGTAGCCGGCCATATGGCGCGTGCCGGGGGAAGGGGCGGGGCCAGATGCCAATCACGGGCGCAGGGTGGGACTGTAGAGGCAGCCACAGACAGACATCCACTCGCATCTTCCAGCATCAGCAGCACCGCTATATAACCAGAGCATCCCATCGGCGCAGCCACATTAGGCTTCAATCCGCAGGACTTCCCACACCACCACGAGGGGCATGAAACTATCATAACAAGACATTCAACAAATCCTAGGTATGTCATGTTTCTCTCTTTAATAAATCTGTCTATATTTCACATATTTATTTTGAACTATTTCGCATTCAGATCATTCTTATGATGATGAAAACGTTGTGGTAAACTCATCTGAACAGACGTTTAATTTATAAGCATATACTTCGTAAAACCCACAAATCAACCGCAAAAATTGAAAACGTAAATTTATTGTTACGTTAGATAGTGAAGAAGTGCTAACGTGCAATGACACGTTAATTGCGCGTTTCAATTTAATTGCTGATAAAAAAAAAAAAAGTATTTCATTCTGTTAACATAATGAAAACCTTTTTTGCAATGCAATTATACCCGACGAATTTTCATGTAAAGGGACTAATAAATACTTTTTTACAATCTTAATGTCTAAACCTCTGATATGCTGTTGCTACAACACTTGATTTTAGGAAAAAACAAGTTAAAAACAAGTTATATCTTGCTTTTGAGGGCTATACCAATTGCTTATGAGAATTCAGACTAATTTATTCCAAATCTAACCAGAAATTAGATTTTGTTTCTGAATACCTATAAAATAAAAAGACCTGTATAGATTCCTTATCAAATTCATTCATGCTTTATTTCAAAATGAACAACAAGGACTCTATCTGATTAGGAAACACTGATGATGTTACATAATAAAGCTGCATAAAGTAAGCAGCTATGATTCATCCACAGGTCATGTGTTGTTGCATTTTGGACGTGCAGCGTAGCGCATTTAATTTCTTAAGGGTTGCATGGCTCTCATTTGAAAGATAATACAGAAAATGTGATTGAATGGACGTTTAAAGGCTTTATTTATCACTTTACAGAGTTCAAACATGACGAAGTCTTACACCGAGGAAAGCATGATGCTGGAGTCTCAAACCAGCTCGAACTGGACCGACAAGTGTCACAGCAGCTCCCAAGACGAGCGAGACGTGGAGAACACCAGCGTGCCCATGCATAAGGATATGGAGGACGACGAAGTGGGACTCAACCGACTCGAAGATGAGGATGACGAGGAGGAAGAGGAGGAGGAAGAAGACGGCGATGACACCAAGCCGAAAAGACGGGGACCCAAGAAGAAGAAGATGACCAAGGCGCGTGTGCAGAGGTTCAAAATGAGGCGCATGAAGGCGAACGCCCGGGAGAGGAACCGCATGCACGGCCTTAACGACGCGCTCGAGAGCCTGCGCAAAGTTGTGCCGTGCTACTCCAAAACGCAAAAGCTCTCCAAGATCGAAACGCTCCGACTGGCCAAGAACTACATTTGGGCGCTTTCGGAAACCCTGAGGTCGGGCAAGAGCCCGGATCTGATGTCTTTCGTGCAGGCCCTGTGCAAGGGCTTGTCCCAGCCCACGACCAATTTGGTAGCAGGATGCCTCCAACTGAACCCCAGAACTTTTCTCCCCGAGCAGAGCCAAGAGATGCCCCCTCATATGCAAACAGCAAGTGCTTCCTTTTCCGCTCTTCCCTACTCCTACCAGACTCCCGGTCTTCCCAGCCCTCCGTACGGTACAATGGACAGCTCTCACATCTTTCACGTCAAGCCGCACGCGTACGGGAGCGCACTGGAGCCGTTCTTTGACACCGCGCTCACAGACTGCACCAGTCCCGCGTTTGACGGACCCCTTAGCCCGCCTTTGAGCGTCAATGGGAACTTTTCCTTCAAACACGAGCATTCGTCGGAATTCGAGAAGAACTACGCCTTCACCATGCACTATCAGGCGGCGGGCTTGGCCGGCGCGCAGGGACACGCGTCTCTTTACGCGGGCTCCACGCAGCGCTGTGATGTACCCATGGAGAACATTATGTCGTACGAAGGGCACTCGCATCACGAGCGGGTCATGAACGCCCAGCTGAACGCGATATTTCACGACTCGTGATTCTAACGGACATTTGTGAGACTGCTCGTCACGGTATTCTGTTATGGCTGATGCAAAAAGAGCAACAACATTATATGCTTAATCTTATGTACGTATTTATTGTTGTTACTGCCTTTAGGAGAAGAGAGAATTCGTTTATTCTCGTTCACCTTATGTATTGTATTCTATAGCGCTTCTACGTTGCGGTCACACACAGGTGGGAACAGGCGTGACCTTCTTCAGAATGTGTTAATTATCCATGCTACAAAATCACAAGCAATAATTTGGAATCTATGCAATTTTTAATCCAATACTGGGCCAATTATAGAAATTAATAGAGATTGATATATTTTTCAACCTATTACATTTTACTACTTATCTATCCCATACTGAATTATTTTGTTGTGATTTTGTATAGAATTGTTAATTTTTATAAAGTCAGATCCCTGCATCATTCCATGCAACCCCTCATGTTAATGTTTTATAAAACTGATTTATCTCTTGTTTATACAGTACTCAATCTAGTTATAACCAGCAGGCAAGTGCTTAAAAATCTGTAATGTTGCCTTAGCAATGAATTACTGTAAAATCATGCAGAGTTGCACAATTCCCATCCTCTGAATCCCGTTTAATGTTACGTTCAATCAGTGATCATTTGTGGAATTGCGAATTGCTTGAGTGCTGGGGGGTGGGGGGGAAATTCGGTGTTAGAGTCTCAGTGTTGTACATAAAAGCTTGACTATCACCTTTTAAATTCACCCTGTGTAAAAGCTGATCGAGAGGCCTGTCTTTCTAAGATGGAAAATAAATAATGGACTGAATTAGTCTGCTCTAACTATTCGGGTATTTTCGACTGGAAATTTTAATTGGTTGCGAAGAAGGAACAAACAATGAAGATGCAACCAAAAAAGAGGTTGATTTCAAAGTGATTCTAGTTTTGAGACTGTTGTATGTGTGTATCAGTTCATGATGGAGGTTTAAGAAATAAAACAAATGGTTTTGAACTGAGCATTATTACAGTCATTTATGTAATGCACTCCCAGCCCTTCAGAATATGTTTTACCTGCATACATAATGATTTTAATTTTCTTTAAAACACATACTTGCTCTAATCTGATTATTCAGATAGAAACACAGATGAACAAAAATGATTCATGTTAGTCTCAAAATCTAGGCTACAGTATCAAAGGTTTGGTGTGATGAATAGTTTAGATGGTTGGCTAAATTTTGAAACTATTAATATTAAATCTCAAGGTCATGTGAATTTATACCCTTGAATATTATTAAACACATATTTTTAGTCTGTCCTAAAGGATATTCATTGTTAGAAGGCTTTAACTAACCTTAAGCTGCTGCTTTAGTGCGCAATAAGAGTGTTTCTTACCTGAACGCATTGCCTACAGCTAAAATAAATATTAAATCAGCACAGAGGAGCCCAACGCAGAGCCACGATATAAATGCACCCCATAAAGTCTGAAATTATCCAGGTGTATTTAAAACCATACAGGGGTAACAAAACAAAAAAAAATCTAAAAATAACATGACATGCAGCATCACGAAATGTCGGTGAATTACTTAACCTCAAAAAATATTTGAAAAAAAATTCATCTCTAAAAAATATTTGGAATTTCTAAATACACTATATCACCAAATACCTCTCGAGGAAAAAACTCACATCACACATCAGCGTAAATGAATTCGTCCTCGCCTATGTTAGTCCTCGATTCGTTTATAATCCACAACTGTTCATGCCACGCCTGCAAACAAATCTTCTTAAAATGAATCGGATATTTGTGTTTTATTGAAGTGCAGAAAAGCCTTTGTTCATAATTAAATTAAGTTAAAGTTATCACACACGCAAAATATAGATTATAATGAAGATAAATAGATAATGATGTAAAAGAGAGTTATTGAAATGCCCCAGCATATCTTAGAAGCGTACGAAGATAAATTGAATATATTTCAATTTATATATTTGTATATATATAAACAAAATAAAAAAAACTTGTAAAATCCTTTTCGCTGAGTGCAAGATTTTTTGGAGGCTAGATGGGAGAAATACAAGACATCACGACTACATTACTACATTGTCCTTTAGAAATGCGTTTAATTTATACGACTTCATTGAGACTGTTGACAAAACATTTATAAAATCATTTGGCATATAAAAAGGGGACCATCCACTGGGAGTAAAGTGCTTAGTCCCAGAAGCTTTGGTCACATTCAGGAACTGTCCAAGGTGCTGTGTGAGGAAGACTTTTTTACACCTGTTCACCTCGTACTAGGGCTAATAGTTAAGCACACCAAATAAACCAGGCATGCAGTCATTAGAATAAGAAAACACATTCAGTCGTCCAAGTCTGAGGCAACCTATTTGTTAACATACACAAAAAATAAAATCCATAGAAATACTGTCGCATAGGGTAAGTGCCATCACTGTTAAACAAAATTAAAATATTTTTGTTAACTCCTGTTCTATTTTAAGACGTTTATTATTTAACTAACTATAGTGTCTATAGTAGGCCTACTTTTAAAATCAATAATAGCCTAATTGCATTAAAATTAATTCAATAGTGACTTTTTTGCAATTAAATTCTATAGCGAAATCATATCAGCTAAGCAGGCCAGTGCTTTACTAGTAGTAGCCTACTACTAACTAGTAGCCTTTTTTTACATTTCTAGTTGGTTTTCCAATCTTTTTTTTTTTCAATTTCACTAGCTCTAGCACTTTAACCTTTCATTAAACATGAAAAGTCTCCAAGTAACATAAAATGGATAGTTTAAATGTTAAAACGGCTTGTCGCAGTTGTTCCACATTGGCACACAAATGAAATGATTATTTGAAATAGTAATAACAGACTAAATGCGAGTGGGGGCAGCGCGCGTGCTCGGCTAAGAAAGCCCAGCGGGCGCGCGCGCTCTAGAGGTGCATGGAGACGAGAAGCTTCCTCAAGAGCCTAGCGACCGAGAGCTGGTAAATTAATACACAAAGGCGAGTTTGCCCCGTAAGCATTGTCGTTATGTTTGAATCCCCGTGTAAATCAATAAATGTGCTCAACGCGTGGTCGGAGAGTCAGGAAGAGTTGCGCGAGGCGCAACCGGTGTCTCCTCGCGGGACGAGAAAGCGAGTCAAGGCAAAAAAGAAAAAGCGAAAACAGCAAAACGAGAAACGCTCCGTCTCGGCCCCTCAGTTATGCACGGATGACGCCGATAAGGGCCGAACAGAAAAGAAATACAGACCGGACGAACCTATTGTGAGAGGAATCTTCCAAATCGGGAAGAAGAGCCACGACGTGGTTCTCACGGAGACGCGGGTAACATGGACGCCCATTCAGCCCGAGACCCCTACAGGTGAGCAGCGCCCGCCGTTTCCATGGTGATCGCATGCTACTCCTGTTTACTTTCAGAATGTTAGAACAAATAATTTCATTCGAAATCTTAGAATGAATCATTGCATTTGAGTCACTATTTCTTATTTTGGTTACTAGGCCTATAAATATGTCTTGTAGTAATACAAAGAGAAAAGCTCTTACTGAGATTTATTAAGACAGAGACTTTATTAGAATTAATCGCTTTTGAATTTAGAATCATTGGGTCTCTTTCTCTCACATACTTTGGTTATGTTTATAGGCCTCCCTTATGAAAATTAACCATGGTTTTATTACAAATAAAAGAAAAAAACAACAAAACAAAAAAACTATAGTTAAACCATACTAACCACAAATTAACCATGGTTTTGCTACATTAACCATAGTTTAACAATTTGTAGTAAAACTGTGGTTATACAAAGGGTAATCAATACAGCCCCAAAAACATGGTAACAACACTTTTACTACAATAAAACCTTGGTTAATTTTCATAAGGACTAACACATGCTGCACACATAGAACTACAATTACCACACAAACTCTAGACTCACACATAAAAAGTTGCATTTTCAGAAATATAGGCCTATACATCCTTCTACCACAGCACAGCTTTCTTAAACACCTGTCTCTATGAAGTTTGCAAAACAAAGGGACATCATCCACAGTGCCATTGCTTCAATGACACATGCTGATCTAAGAAAAGATTGCAGATATATGTTGCCAATGAGATTCACTTATATTTAGAGCTAAACAAAAAGATTAACTTGACATTTTATGCATTTGGCAGACACAAATCTAAAACGACTTGCATTGCAACAAAGGCATACATTTTATTAGATTATGCATTCCTTGGGAATTGAACTCGTGATCTTAGTGTTGCTAGGCTCTACTTTTTGAGGGGTTGTTTACAAGACTCTGTTGTCTTCAAAAAACAGAAATATTTTTATGCGTTTTGGTTTCAAAGTGCACGTTTTTGAAAACGATACCATTATCATTTCAGTGTAAACTATGAAAACGTGAATTGGTGAAAACGGTGACTTCATGCATA
Source organism: Barbus barbus (assembly GCF_936440315.1). Lineage (NCBI taxonomy): Eukaryota > Metazoa > Chordata > Actinopteri > Cypriniformes > Cyprinidae > Barbus > Barbus barbus. The sequence continues at coordinate 27,733,266 of NC_136738.1, read as the reverse complement.
TGCATATTATGCGTTCAGTATAGGGGCGTAATGTTTCTTTAGTAAAAGACATCGCCAACTAGCCTGGCATGCATAATCCAGCATTTTTAGTCGTTTTCCTGGATCCATGTGAATTAATAAAGCCCCCTTGTTGCAACATTAAAAAGGTCCAAAAAGATCCCTTTTACATGCTTTTTAATAAAAATACACTTCTTTGTCGTTTATTTTCACAAAAAGTGTGCTGCTCCATTAATATTCAATACAATATGTTGATCGCTGTAAACATTAGAATCAGAAGTAAGCAAACTGTGGGCGGCCTTTAGCTGCATTGTACCCTACTGTAGTAATTACACAAACAAAAGAGGGCTACAATAATATAACAATCCAAATATATAGGGGGGGAAAAGGGGGTAATCTTAGTCCTGCCAGAAACTCATGTGTAACAGCTGTGTTGGTAATGGACTCCGGCTGACTGTTATGACCACCTAAAGTAGGGCATCTGTCAGTCTTGTGGACTGTTAGTAAATGTCCAAGTAAATGATACTCAAAACTATCTGCATCAGTACACTAAGATAACCATATGACTTTAGGAGGATTTGATTTCATTCAATATTAGTGAAACTCTAAGCCATGTAGTTTTTCACTTTAGGTTTTATTTAAGGAATCCACCCACATTTTTAGTAACTAGAAATATATGCAAACGTGTCCGAGGGGGCCTTTATATGGAAAATGCAGCAGCATCAAATATAAACGTGCATAAATATGAATATAAGACCACCTTTGCTGTCGTCTTTGAGGCATTCATTAAAAAAGCTCTTAAAGAGTGGATTCTTGATTTACGCTGCTTGATTGATCAGGGAACAAAACCGAATGGGGAAAATGAAACAATTTTGAAACACGCCCAGCAGTTTGAAGCTGAGGCATGTACTTCCTGTCTTTGGCTGTTGTTTTGTGCAGGCACTTCAAAGCGTGAATGCTGCCGAGTGCAAGAGAGACTTTCAGTCAGCGTAAGCTTTATAGACAGTACTTTTCATCTGTGATCCAAGCTAATGTTATTAAGCCAGAGCTCTCATTACACAGAAAGCATTCATCTAATAACCCCCTATGGCCTTTACCAAATGTTCTCTCGAAAATGCCAAAAAATGACAGCGAGATCCTGATATGCTGGGGTTCTCTATTTGACGCTCATGTGCTTTTTTTCTGCCGAAGGATAACAGATTAGAATATTGCCCCTGATCCCTCACTACAGACAGCTGAGAGAGATTGAAGGACATTAACCAGCAGACAAACACAATATCAAATTACATGATTGCAATGTGGCATTTCAGTGCTTGTTTCTATGACAACACTGTGTGTTGGATTTCAGTGATGATGTGATACCTCTGTTTACATCTCCCGTTGCTTAATTTCTGATTATGCGTTTTATTTGCAATGTCACATGCTTTAGACCAGTGGTTTTCAAACCTGTCCTGCAAGCACCCCTGCCCTGCACATTTTGTATGTCTCCCTTATCAGACACACCTGATTCAACTCATTAGCTCATTAGTAGAGACTGCAAGACCTGAATTGTGTGTGTCTGACAAGGGAGACATACAAAATGTGCAGAGGAGGGGTGCTTGCAGGACAGGTTTGAAAACCACTGCTTTAGACCTACAAAACAGAAACAGCTGTTATTGAATTCACTTCTTAACATTTAGAGTCCATCTGAGATTTTTCTTAGATTTTTTTCTTTTAAATGAGCATTCTTCTTTGATTAGGTTCAGTAATTTCACTTTAATGCATTGGTCTCAAACTCAATTCCTGGAGGGCCACAGCTCTGCACAGTTTAGCTCCAACCAGCTCCAAATCACACCTGCTTGGAAGTTTCTAGTAATCCTGAAGACCTTGATTAGCTGGATCAGGTGTGTTTGATTAGGGTTGGAGCTAAACTGTGCAGAGCTGTGGCCCTCCAGGAATTGAGTTTGAGACCAATGCTTTAATGACAAAGAAAATGTTATTAATCGTTAAATGCCTTATTTTCAAAAATTATCCAGTGTTATTTTCATGGGAGCCTGATAAAAGTACTCATTTAAAAAAAGAATCTTCTTAGAGGACTTAGAGGTTTTTGCAACTGAAATCTTAAATCTTACACACAATAAAAAATTGGTTCTTCAGTGGCTCTTTGTGGTAGTTTAAACAGTTGGTGCTATATAGAATTTAAATTGGTTCCCCTATGATTACGAGCCAAAGAACCACTAGCAGTGCTATATAGCACCTCAACTACCACAAAGAGCCGCTGAAGAACCAATTTTTTATTGTGTGTAAGATTTAAGATTTCAGTTGCAAAAACCTCTAAGTCCTCTAAGAAGATTCTTCTTTAGAAGTAGATTTACTAAGACGTATTTTTATAAGGCTCCTATGAAAATTGCTTTTATTATATATATATATATATATATATATATATATATATATATATATATATATATAAAATTAAAACAAAACATATATAATATTTTATACTTATTAAATAATATTGCGAAGATTTATCATGCTTTAAAATAAATAATCTCTATTTTATTATATATTATAATAAAGTAAGAGAAATATTCAATTAGAAAAAAGTTATTTTAAATTATAATAATATTTCAGAATATTACTGTTTGTATTTACTATAATAAACACCCAATAAATAATTATTCCAAACGTCTGATCAGAGGTGTGTGTGTGTATATATATATATATATATATATTTATAAAACTTATATATTTTATATACGTATTTGTAATAAGTATTTTGAAGCCATATGATAGCTTTGTTTGATAAAAAACTGAAATGTAGTTGTTAGTCACTTACATTCTTGCCCACCATTGTAACTTTTACTCAAAATATGAGGTTTGTCCTTTAATACTTTTGTGACACTTTTTTGTCTTTTGTCAGAAGAAAGTCATATGGGTTTGGAATGTCATGAGTAAATGATGACAGAAGTTTAATTTTTGGGTGAACTATCCCTTCAAGACACCGCTAGCCACGGAGCTGACAAGAGGACAAACCGTAAATAATATATAGAGTTTCTTTTTTTAGAGGCCAGCAGTATTTCTACTGTATGTTTTAAAATTAGAATGAAGAATTCTCTCATGGCATCACCTACAGCCAATCCAGCGTAAACAACATGCCAGTTAGCTCACCTTTTAGAAATGAAAGTAGAGCTGGGTGAATTGGCCTCATATTCAGCCACAACCACAGAAGTGCGCGGGAGACTAGGATTGTTTGCCAAAGGGATCTGGGTTTGACTTTTTGAACCCTGAATTTGCTTAGCATTGGCCTTGGCTTTACTTCAGTTTGTCTTCTGAATGTACAAACACCGTGATTTGATCTGGGTGCCAGAGCAGTTCACGCCTCCAGTCCACGCAGTTCATTTAGATCACGGGTTCACGCCATGTGTGCGCTGATTTTACCTCTGGCTCTGTACACGTATACAAACAAAGTGCCTGGGTCAGAGATTGTAAATGTATGCTTTTATTTTTTATTTTTTAATCATACAACTGATACAGAAGGCAACAGTTTTAAGTAAATGATGCATGCTATATAAACACTGTGTCGTATTCCACCGCTAAAATGTTTGCACAGAATGCTTAAATGATGGCTAATTTCAGGAGATGAACCTATAGGGGAAAAAAAATCACACATGAGATCGCTTCAGTATCTCAATTGTTTCTTCTGAGAGCAATGAGATTATATGACAATATTTTGTTTCTCAGATTGTGTACTGACAAAACACCCTTATAATCTCACAGGTCAGAGTTTCAGAAGTCTCAAATTTGAGTCGGCATGTAAAATCTTAGATTAATATGAAATCAGACATTATTTAATATTAAAATTGGCATAAAACAAAACTATATCTCAACTGTTGTGTCCGTAGCAATTTTGGGAGAAACATCTGATGAAAGTCAAGCTAAGAACTCAATTAGGTCTTCTGAGCTATGAAGAACAATCTCTGTGCAATAAAAATAAAAAAAGAACATGGTTGGATTAAACTGCTTTTTTTAAGTCCATAATCAGATATGACCACTGCAGGGATTTTCCTTTCTACGATGACAGAATCTAATTACTTTATAGAGTATATCCTGTATGCATGCTCACTTATCTCTAAGAGGGAGTAATACATTAGATGAGAGATGCACAATGTCATTCTTCTTCTATGTGCGTTTTAAAATGATTTAGTTTCAGATTAGATCCTAACATATTGACTTTAGTTCTCAGCTTTTGTTTCATTGATCACTTAGCCATTTATATGAGCGCTGAGCTGAACGAGCATGTCATGCAAGCAAATGCTAGATGGTTTACCATACACAAGCTGCGGTACTAGATCTTTGAAAATGACCTGTTTTTCCCAGAACTCTGAGGACTTTGGTTGACCATTGCGGTCAGCATGGAGCATCTGCCCCAGTGTAGCTCTCTGGAACTGGACTGACTGGCTCAGCCTCAGATTTCTGAGGCTAATTGCACCGCTGAGGTTATCTGATCCCATTTCACAGTACTGAGGGACAGAAGGGGGACATTTTTTAGTCCAGACACATTCTCCATCCTCCGCATGGAAAAATGCTGGGCAGAGTCAATGTCAGCTCTACATAATGGTATACTCTTCAATAAACATCAATCAACCAAAAAAAAACATGTTTTCAACTTCAGATATGCTGATAAGTAATGTTAATTTAGCAATTTAGCTACATTAATGAAATTATGTTATACATTTAAGCTATCCAGTCTTAAAGATCACATTTTTTTCCTCTTTCATATCCACAAATAATTTTGGCCGGGAGCATAATGAAAAGTAGGTGACGATAATTGTTTATTTCTAGAGCCTGTTTAAAAATAATGAGCAGAACATCATTAGCATCAATAATGAGTCATTATGCTGAGACATGCTCAGCTCTTCTACTAACACCTGAGACTCGGAGTAGGAGCCTCTGGTTACAGACCCAACGAGATAGACGTACATGCTTCCAAAAGTACACAACAGCATAAGAATGAGCATAAGAGCAGTTTTGCATTGCATGAAATGCATCTCGCTGTAAGCCTGCAGTGTTTTCAGCAGGGCAAATTGTTATAAACACACTTGACCTTACTGACAAAAAAAAAAAAATGTGGCTATAACTAAACAAACAAATGAAAACAAAATGTAGCTAAAAACAAAACAAAATGTGGCTAAATGAAACCACAAAAAGCAAAACATCAAAATAAATTTAGATGATAATGGAACTTTTTATTGCATTTATTTTTCCACTGAACTTGACAGAAAAATCAGTGAAATGTATTTTAATAGTAGCAGAGAGCATTACACTCTTATTGGTAACCGAATGCATAAATTAGCAAAAATATATTTTATTTAATTAACCAATATTAAACAACAAAACAAAACAGAAATCAAAACAAAAGCATCAAAAGTTCCAGGCCTGTCCAGAACCACAAATTGGAATCTGATTAACTTTTTTTTTTTTACTTTTTTTTGCATTGTGCTGACCTTGATGGATAAATCAGTAAAATGTATCTAAACAGTAAAGTGGAGAGTATTGCACTCTTATTGCCAAAAACACACAAGGGGCGGTGTGCAATGATGGAAATCTGCATGCACAGACCAAAACCAAAATATACAGTAATGAGCTGCACTGCACATGCAAAGTGTTTGTGTTTTATAGATTCTTTAAAATGCTATTTATCAATCAGATTGTCTCACGCACGCCAATCAACTGGCTTGTGTACTGAACACAGTCAAAGTTCAAGTGTGTGACCCCTCTGTATTACAATAGGGATATACAGTGTCACAGTCTAATTGCACACAGGGAACAAACAGACGCTGTCTCCTTTGTTTGCATCCTGGGGGCTTGAAAACGGCAATATAAAAATGTAAATATTGGGTTTTGGTGTGTGGGTCTGGGCACACAGGCTTCCACAGGCACAGGTGGAAAATATGCTCTCGGACGCCATGCTGGGAACCACATGGCCCCACACAACATGGGGGCAAAGAGTGGCTTGCTGACCTGGCACAGGCTTTCCGCAGTTGGACCCTTTTCAAACCACGGTATTAGTTTCATCTGTGAGAGCGCTGCACGCATCAACAACGAGTAGGGAGAAGATGAGACAAAGAGACCCTCTGCCAAACTGCACCCTGTGAATGCAGGTGAACAGATGAGATTTAAAAGACATTCAGGGATATTTTCTACATGGAGAAGTATATAAGATTTTTACATTTTCTGAAGGAAAGAGTGGTGCTTACCTGTGCAAATTTCACTATCATGATACTAGGATGTTGTTATGCAGTTTCTAGAGGCTTCTATGAGGTTACTTGCTGGTCAAATTTGAATAGCCTGCCTTAAAGTCTTCAAAATCTGCAAAATCATGCTCTTAAAGTCTAATTTTCCTATTCCTATAGTTAAAATATCCACAAATCTATGAAACATGATAAATTTACTTGAAACGGAAGCATCATTAGATATTAAGACTCGTTTTGTTGTATCTTAAATACAAGTGTGTTTTTATCTTACTGCACTGGCAGATTTTTTAAAATGTATTTTACCATGTGTAAACAACTTGTTTTTAAGTTAAAACGAGGAAAAAACAAGTGGAATATTTTATGGACAAGTGGGAAAAAACAACAAAGCCTTGATATTGTATGCAGTGTCGCTTATCTTGTTTTGATATGATTTTTACTGAAAAAAAAGTCCAAAAAAATTATTATTTGTGTCATAATCTTCTTGCCCACTGGCAAAAGTCTCTAGATATGGCTTGGGTCCATCTTTCAAAGTGAGCTTTTTTGGCCATTTTATTGTCTAACAGGTACAAATTGTTAGTCTAATCACTTAAAAAAAGTAACAAAACACTTCTCAGCTGGTATCATATATGTCTGGCTCACAAAGAGTATGAGTAATATAATACTTATGTTTTTCATATCACTAATGTTAAGTACAAGCAATACTAAAAGTGATTCTTCAAGCACTGCTATTAAAATCAATGCATATATATCAGACCACACGTATATTGAAATCTCACTGTAATAAAGTCTAGCAGCTCAGATCACTGCCAGTGTAGAATTGATTCTTTTTGTCCATACATTAGTTGCATGATGACATGATGTCGGGCCCCCTGCATCTCGCCTTTGCCGGAGCGCTGCTGAGAGGAAGCTTGTATCCATCTGGAAGCAATAAAGTTTTCTAGAAGAGTGCACAGTTTTATTTAATCTCCCCGTGTCTTACTGTGCCTCAAATGAAGGGCTGTTCCCATCTTGTCATCTGAAATCAGACTCATGTGCGCCAGAATATGACACTTGCCACGCTGGGGGCCACAGACACGTTGTTCCCTGCTTTGTTTTCTGCTCTCTGGATATCCGCCTTGCGAGGTTCAACAGAATTGGTATTTTCAAATTAATTAACAGTTTCCTAGCATGCAAAGATTTTATGACAACCAGCATTTCTTAACAGAAAAAGATAATTTAAAATTATTTAAAAATTCTTTTTGTTTTGCATGCATGATGCACAGTGCACTTGTCCATGCAATTTTGGGATTTAGGTTCATTTTTGCTAAGCCGGGCATCACTAACAATATTTATCATCCGTTAGGGATTTGTTTAGAACACAAAGTAAGGTGTATTGGGCATGAATAATCTTTAATTGTGTGGCTTGTTGAAGACATCCTAGATACTTGGGCCAGTAAACAACCACCATGCATTGTCTGGCAAAAAAATAAAAATAGAAATCTATATAACTCTATAACTTAAAAATACACTGAGTCATACAGTATATGATATGACTATCAATTTAATTTCTTTGTTAACGATAATAAATCTCAAAGATGTTTGAGGCACAATTCCAAAACTTTAGTCTAAACATTTTCAGGGAAAAAAATGAGCAAGTGTAACAACTCATCCTATTCTACTGAGTTTCATTTCATCCAGCCTGATTTCATAGTAATCCAGAAAACATGAATCGGCAGCCGGTGAGTGTAATGACAGCATGTGTGTGTGTGTCATCGATGGCTGTGAGTGGTGTCTACACACAGACACGCATGTAATTGTCAATGAGAGAGATGAGATCTCCGGAGACGACAGATCCATACTCAGTCTTCAGGAGGGCTCTGTGTTATATGACCTTGTGTGTTACCAGACGTGTCATATTGATTTGGCCCTTTGCAGCCCCTTTAGACCAATGACCCTGAACATATGGCCCTTCTTATTTGTGAACTTGTGTGCCCTGCAGCAGTGGCACCAGCGGCCAAAATCTTCAACCCCCTTCTCTATCCCCAACTTTGAGTTTCTATATGGATTACTCTCAAATCCCTTTTAGATAACACAAAAGAGGCGTAACGGCTTTTACAAGAAATCTACATCTGTCTATGCATCTTAAAGGTGTGTTTTGCCTTTTTGATTGCTGCAATATGGAATCTTTCAGATTAGATACTGTGAATATGAACTTGTGAGTGTGTGCATATGCTATAGGTAATCACTATCCACATGATCACATGATTACCTGTGGCATACAAAGGGATAGTTTATTCAAAAATGAAATTTCAGTCAACATTCACTCACCCTCATGGTGTTCAAAACAAATATTCTGTTAACTTTTCACCTGAAACATAAAAGGAGAAATTTTGAAGAATATAAGAATATTTTATATACATTTTCCATTTTTATATAGTGACCATTTATGTCAAGCTGTAAAAAATAAAATAAAAAAGTGTGTGTGTGTGTGTGTGTGTGTATATATATATATATATATATGTATATATATATATATATAAACATACATACATACACTGTATATATATATATTTAAATATATATTTATATATGTGTGTGTGTGTGTAGGCTATATATATTCTATTTTCAAGACCACTTATTTTATCATTTTCAAAACACCCAAGAACATCAAAAAGCAGACAAGAGAGCGAAATTAGGCACTTCTAAACTTTACACTATTGCCTAATGCCTATATCATTTAGCTCCCATTATTACTTGTATATTCCAGTAAAATGGATATTCGGAATAAGATTCAGCATTCCTAATACAGGCATATGCCAGTTGTCTTACTCAGTATTTTTATATATAGTCTTATTTGGATCATGGCAGTTGAGTAATCACCGTCACATGATACATACATAATCGGAATATAATCAAATTTTAATTAAATAATAATGGAATAAACACTCAGTGACTTATTGCACAAACTTATGACACTTCCTTTGCAAAAAGAAACTGGAACAATCATTTAAGAGCAAGTAGTTTTTTATGTTGTTTTTTATGTTGTTTTTTCTTTCTTTCTGGCATATTTTCATCTTACGTCAGCTTTCTAATACGTGCGTTAGCTTTCTAATTGCATCAGCAAAGCCATGTGAAGAGATTAATTTTGCTGCCAATTTTAATGTAGTTGTTAAAGTTGCATCATTATTTCCTTAAGAATAGATTAGCAAGTGTGGAGCTGTAGTGGCTAAAATACAATAGAGATATATAAAAAAAGTTTGTGTAAGCAAAAATTTATGAGCTCCCAAAAATAGAGAGAGCACAGTATTAGCAAAAAGTAAAGTTCCAATTGTGTGGCCTGTTTTTTGAGCAAATCAGCAGGAAACGCCAGTCAGACTCGTGCTCTACCAGGTGTATTAACTCAATCTACATCTCATTGCTTCTACTTAGTGGGCCACTCATTTAAACTCAATTTTCCTGCTCTTAATTGGAGAGACTAATTAGGTCCTATTGCCAAAGACTTAAAAAAAAGACCTCAGAGCCCAGACCAACCTGACTAGTGCACATGCTGATAAGCGCTGCCTGAAAAGGGCAGTTGTACAGCAGCGTTTGGAGTCTCTCTATTAAAAGGGTGGGCATGTGCAAAAACTGCAACACAATTAGCATCAAGCAGATAAGTCCTTCTCTAATCCTGTTTACGGTCGGCATCAGGCAGATGTGCCAAGAATGATTCGGACAAGGCGCAGGCTAACTTTAATGTAGCAGGGAGAAGCCCCCCTTTTCATCCTTGTCCCGGTCTCCACCTACCCTTCAAGACCCTCCCTCGCCCCCTCGGAGGAAGCTTCCTGTACACGGCCGTTAACACGGGCCACTTTGTCATTTGCCCCTGCTCTCGGAAAGCTCTGTCGGGAGAGATTATGTCCTATTCCCACTAATTCAATTGACTCTGGGTTTTTGTAGAGTGACCACAATGAAACGCAGCTTCGGAGTTAAATAAATAGAGTGGTGGAGGTATAGAGAGGTTCGAGCAGACGCCTGAGTAGGAACAGATGGCGGCGGGTGTCCTGCGCAGTAATGTGAGAGGGTAGTTAATGTTCTGAAACGCGGAGGTGCAGCTTGGGGTGCTCCTAATGAAGAAAGGCTTTCACACGAGAGAGAGAGAGAGACTGTCATTTAGAAAGGCAGCTACAGAACTCTGTCCATCTTGAGGCTTAGCGACAGATTTCAGTGTGGTTTAATTGGAGTTTGCCTGTGGGTAATGGTTTACAGCGGGGGGTCAGGGGAGAATAGGAAGCTCGTAGCCCAACGTAACGCTGGGGTATGAAGTGCGGCGCTGTTGAAAGTCTGAATTCTCACCCATTAAAACTTTGTGTTGTTTGTTTTGGTTCTTGTAGAAGAATTAAAGGGATAGTTCACTCAAAAATGAAAATCATCATTGAATCATCATGTTGTTGTTCCAAAGAAGAAATGTTAAACATATTTTGTCTATACAATGAAAGTCAAAGGGGTCTGATATTGATACCCCACTGATCTTTCTTGAATGGGCAAAAACAGTTAAAAATTTTGGAGTCAGTAAGAAGTAATGAATATTTTTATTTAACAAGGACACATCAAATTGATCAAAAGTGACAGTAAAGACGTTTGCATTGTTAAAAATTCTATTTCAAATAAATGTTGCTATTCTAAACTTCCTATGCATCAAATAATTCTTAAAAAAAAAAAAAAAATCAGTTTCTACCAAAAAATATTAAGCAGCACAACTGTTTTCAATGCTGGTAATAATAAAAATGTTTATTGAGCACCAAATCAACATGTTAGATTGATTTCTGAAGGATCATGTGACCATGAAGGCTGAAGATTGCCATTGCAAGAATAAATACATTTTAAAATATATTAAAAGCGTCTGCTAAATGCATAAATGTAAATGTAAATTAAAATAGAAAACAGTTATTTGAAATAGTAATAATATTTTACAGTTTTGTAGTTTTTTTGGTGAACTATGCCTTTAAAGCCATTTAATTGTCAAGTGCTGCTTCCCTGTTATCAAAAAAAAAAAGAGTCAATATAAAGAGCCAAACTTAAATAAACCGGTGTCATATTTGTCATAAATCATATTTGCTTGTTGTTTTGAAATAAAACGTTCTCCCAAGCACTTATGCTAAAAGTTATTTCCTACTAGTTATGAATGCAAACTCATTGCCTCTGAATAAGTGCTGAAAAGTGCACATTGGCATTTGCATACTACAGTCTTAAATTTAACCAGGCCTTTAAGGGTCAATTGGGGTGTAAAATGATAAAAAAAAAAAAAACTACATTAAGTTTTGGCATTTAAACACATAACTTTAAAACCCAACTCACAACTCTCTTGTGTGTTTGCTTTAGCTGACCGTGATGTGAAGATGCAGGAAGAGTATGTGGAGCTTAAGGATGTGTTTGCTGTGAAGGTAAAGAGGCGGCGCTCTGCGGGGCAGCAGACGGGTGGAACTCTGCTGGGCATCACACTCTTCCAGTGCAAGAAGAAAGGGCTCAAACTCAAGGAACATGCCATCCATCTCAACAACCTCAGTGCAGACCACTGTGAGATTTGGTTCAAGAGCCTCAAAGAGATCCTCAGCGGTACGTTCACACACCATACACTGAAATAACAAGGTCACAAATCAAACATTAGGCATTTTAGAATTAATTCATCTTGGAGCTTCAGTGAATTTTATGGCATGCAAACATTAACCTGGTCAACATTTGCTAAATTTTATTGTGTTTGCTGACATTTATGGAATAAAGTTAGCCCAACCCAGTAATGAATAAGATACAATTACTCTGTACCTAAACCTAGTGAGTGCAGCATTTTAAGTGTGCTCTTGATGCAAGACAGTGTTAATTATGCTGATACTATTTTATGCCAAATTCTGTGGCAGCATGTCTCATTTGCAGTGAAGGCAATCTCATAATGCACTGATGAGAAACAAATATATCACAAAAGAAAGTCAGATAAATACTTACAACAACCTTTGATCAATCGAATTTAAATATGAAATATTTTACCCAATATTTTTGTGTGCTGCGTTCAGTACAGCTCAAAGGTTTGAAGTCAGTAAGTCTTTTTTTTTTTAATAAATCCTTTTTTTAAGGCATTAAAATGATCAAAAGTGACAATAAAGACGGTTATAACAAAAAATTAAATAGCTCAACTGCATTTCAACATTGATGATAATAAGAATTTTTCTTGAGCACCAAATCAGAATATTAGAAAGATTTCTGAAAGATCATTGTGACATTGAAGACTAGAGTAATGATGCTAAAAATTCAGCTTTGCATTACAGGAATAAATTATTTTTTAAATATTTAAATAGAAAACAATTATTTTCAGTTGAAATAATATTTCACAATTTTACTGTTCTTACTGTGTCTTACTGTGATCAAATAAATATTTAAAAAATCTTACTAGACAAACTTTTGAACATTGTGTATTTTTATGCTTATTAGATTTATTAAATAATAAACCGTTTATTAATTTAGCAACATGTGCAACACATGCAACACCAAACTCAAATCAAGTTAGTCCTTTGCATAAGGAAAGCTATTTGTATAACTCATTGAGTAGTCAATGAAGAGCATTAGACTCACTTGCTCATTAGGTTTTGGAACAGAGCCTTTGTATCACAATTAAATGATTTCTCAACTATGCATCAGACCTGCAAATATGATATGAAATGATGTTCTAGGTGTGTCAGCAACATCCTGACTACACAAAACAGCCATGAATAAACTCCACGGACTGGATTATAAGGTACTCTTGTTGAAAGTCGAGGGGCACCATCTCTTTTGTGTGATGACCGTATCATTGTGTGGTGTGTCTGAAGGGGGGGTCAGAGGGGGTCTTGAAAGAGGTGGTGTTGGCCGCAAGGACCTGCTGGATCAGACTAGAGGAACAGGTTGGTCCTACAGCCTCCCTGGAGTTTGTAATTATCTGTGCTCCTCTCGCTATCGTTCACTGCCAAGAAGGGCCAGCGGCCCTGCCTAGCGCTTCGCTGTGCTGCACGGGAGACAGGTGTCCTTCCAAATGCGTCAGAACTCTTCGTTCTCCGGTTCTCGAAAACCAGGGGGAGGGATGCAAGGAGGAGATTTCATAGCGGGGGATTCAGTAAAAGCCCGTCTGAGACTCTCCTGAGGACCAACAAAATGATTTAGTATAAACTTCCTTCGTCAGCTAAATGAGCGTTGAGCATTCAGATGCTGCCTTTGTGAAAATGAGTATGTGTAATCTCTGTTAATCCCAGTCTGCAGACAATGCAGAGCTGCACATTTTCACTGATTTAATCTAGCGTCACAATTAGGCTGAAAGTTCAATTTCAGAAATCCTTCTTTGCCCGCTGTGCGCCCCACATAAATACCGCACACTATGCAAGTAGTAGGCGATATTTAAAAACCGGATTGGATATGAAATGTGAGTTTGGGACTAGATAATGGTGTGGGGGAAATCTCTGGAAAGTGTTTTTGTCCGACGAGGGCCTAGTCTTAATGCTGTATTAACGCCAGCTAATCCTTGGAATTTCAGTTACAGCACTGAGTAAGAGGTGATGTAACAGCAGCAGTGCTCAGGAGGTGCATTACGCACTGGGAATTAAAGAGGGGATTGTCCAGGCCTCACAACTTTATACTGTCAAACCCTTCCCCCAGCTTGATGAATCCTTGTTAAGACTTTGGCCATGTAACTTCTTCGCACGAAAGTGTTTCTGAGCTGTAGCCCTTTAAAAATTGAAATGCTGGCTTTTTGCGGGTAATTGTGAGTGAGGGCTGCATGTACTGTGGGTAGAACATGAATTAATTAACATAATTAAAGAATGTGCCTTGAGGGAGCCCAGAGGAGAGAGGACATGCTTATTTAGTGCTGCAAGGAGAACAATTAATACCCAAAGATGAGATTCATTGTGGTGTTTTACAATTGACATTTCACAGCCATTAAAATACAGTGTTTTAAAAAGTATATGGCCTGTAGATTTAAACTTTATATGTGTTAGCATAAAATTAGAATCACTTCTGGATCTTGTCTGTGTAAAGTTACATCCAGTCTTTCATATTCATGACCTTGTAATGCTGGTAAACTTGGTCATTTTCCTCTCATATAGGAAATGTGTCCACCTTGTAAAATAGCCACACTTTACACAGCTAAAAATGACTTCTTAATTAGATTAATGTTCAGTGAAAATATCTGCCTGAAAACACTATTAAAATTATATTGTCTGAAAACATAATATCATAATACTTTATATCCTATACAATGTGCTTTGAATGTAAATGTAAGGAGATTTAGATATTACAACTAGAAGATTTGATCAGGATTAGGTGTTTTTGCAGTGCAGATCAAATAATAAACAGGTTTTTACTGAATAATTAATTTACAGATTAGGTAATTTCAGTGATACTAACCAAACAGAATTACAAAAGCAATTCAAAATACAAAAATCACTTGCAATAACTTGCATTATCACAATTATTTCCCTAACCTGAGGAAGGTCGTTTGACAGATAGGCTGCTAATAAAAATATTTATTATGATGATGACACAAGTTTGAGTAGTGCAAGAGTAGAAGAGCATAGTAGTAATAGCATATTAGCAATAACATATAGGCAGAAATAGTAACAGTATAATTATAGTATATTTTCCTGATTTCAGCCACAGAATTAAGACTCACGTAAACATGCAAATCTTGATTCACACATTCGGCTGAATTGTACATCATGTGTTCGTTCATAAAAAAGTTTTTTTTTTTAACTAAACTCCAGAGCTATGAGGAAATCACTCAAAAACATTTTTTTAGTAAGTCTTATTATTTAAATGAGAAATATTTGATCATTATTCATTGTAAATGAAATATTTCAACCATTTTGGGAATGGATTTCAGTCCATTCTCTCTCCTATAGATGTAATAAAGGAACATTGATTAGGGCCTGTGCCTTTCCTTCTCCAGGTTCTGATAAGCAGCAGCACAGTTGTCATGTGTTACACGATCACCAACTAAATTTATACCTTCTCAAACTCATACAGTTGTCCTCATGGAAATGTTCATCCCATGCACATGCTCTCACACGCACACGGACGCATGTTTTCCATAGCTGGATTATCTCTGTTACTTTATTGGCTGTTAAGCGAGTGCTGACGAATCGGGGGGAGGGGGGGGGGGGGGTTTGGTTGGAGCGGGCACTCTGGATTACAGGGGTGCTCACCGGTTACAGTGGTGTTTCCCAGGGAGGCGGCACAATGGAGGGTGTGTCCCAGCTGACACTCAGCACAAAAGGTGAACGGTCAAAAAAAAACCCAGACCCTCAATCCCTGGTGTGATTTCATTCAAGGTGAGCCGTGAATGCCGTCCACAGCATCGCCGTGTTTTTCTGACAAGCCATGTGATGTGCGCTGACACATGAGGTGCAGCCGCCCAATTGACAGATTAAACCCTGCGGTCAGAGAGCGAGCGCTCGGGCCAGGCCACAGACCAAACGTGTGGGGAGACAACCAGTAACAATAGTAGCACCTGTACTACAGTCTACTCGGGTCCGACGTAGTCATCGAGTCGAACTGGAATAGACTCCTTGTGTCCTTAAACCCTCTTTTGAAAGATTAGTCTAGGCAGGTCAATCAGAGCCCGGGAAGCCCTCCGCGCTCTGCTCCGGACACATAATGTGCTCTTGGTGCTCTTGTCAAAGCGCGTGGTCACACTCCTGCGTCAAGCTGGACTTTATTGTTGCAGCCCTAAAGGGAGGAGAAAAGACAAACAGAGAGAGGAGAGAACTCAAGGGTCAAGGACCGGGTCCATCTCATTCCTCCAAAGGCTTTTGTGACCCATCTGAATTCATATGTGCATTTGGCATAAAGCACAACAGTGGCTATTGTGCACCACGCATGAAATTGCTTTGAGTTGTTTAACAAGATAATAGGGGAAGCGAAATCTGCCTCGAAACGCGATTTTAAAAACGCGTTCGGCATTTGAAGGAGGCTGGGCCTTGCACGGCATTTACGTGAGCTGATGTACAATAGCTCGATAGCCGAGTGGATAATGTTAAACATTAACAGGTTTTCCATTAAGTCAACCTACATATCCATGGTGACTCTTTCCCCTTGGCTCCTTGGAAACGGATCAGTCTGTGTATCTTATTGACTGGAGCGCTTTTACTTCAGCTGGGATGTTTTCTGGCCAGCCCAAACTCTGTTTAGGGTTGCTTGCTCTGATCCTGTTTTACATTAAAGGCAAAAAAGGTTAATGAAGAGTGAGTGAAAGGTTTAGTTCAAGTCCACAATGACAGTGTTAAAAGAAAGATAATTTTGGAATAATTTACTTACCTTCATGTCCTTGCAAACTCGTGTAATCTTCCTTCTGTGGAAGAGTAACTATTTTCTATTTCTTATTAGCGATAAAAATTCAAGAATCACAATTTCAAATTGAATAATAAAACTGAAGTGTATAATGTCTGCACCTCCAGCACTGCCAAACAGAACTAAAAAAAATAAATAAAAATGAAACAAGTTTCCAACATTTTCCTGTCTTCCATTATTCAGACAAGTCAGTTTTCCTGCTCAAAATGAATGTTATGTGCATCCTTATCATGCCATTCAAAGAGACTGCAATTCTTGTTGGCACTACTAGTGGAGCAAACAATAACAGACTTGACCTTTAAAAATTATGTTTAATGTAGCACATCAGTGCATTTGCATAGGCTTCACTTGAAAGTTGAACATGGTCATGGATGTATGACTACAGAAAACAAGACGCCAATGAACAATGCTGCAAAAAATCTTATCTTTAGTGAGTAATTATGTCCTATTTTACATAAAAATCCGGTAACACTTTAGTATAGGGACCAATTCTCACTATTAACTAGTTGCATGCCTATTATTAACATATCAGCTGTTTATTAGTACTTATAAAGCACATATTCTGCATGAGCATATTATACATCTCTAATCCTACCCAATACCTAAACTTAACAACTACCTCACTAACTATTAATAAGCAGCAAATTAGGAATTTATTGAGGGAAAAGTTGTAGTTAATGGTTCGTTAATAGCGAGAATAGAACCTTAAAATAAAGTGTGACCAAAAATCCTTCAAAGAACATAAACATGTATCCGGACCATATATATCACGATTTGTGGCAATATCTTATATATAATTTTTCTTACTGGTGATTTTTTTCTACTTGGTTTTAGCTTGTTTAAAACAATTAAAAAATCTGCTAGTGTAGTAAGACAAAATATATTAATAAAAGGCACATTCTATTAAACTTATTATAAAGATTTTACCTGAAAAACAAGTCTAATTGAACCAAAAGTCTAATTTGTTTAGACTATATTTTAAAAGTAATTTTCCAGTTAAAGTTTAAGATTGGCCAGAAACTGTTAGATCTGTTTACAGCCTTTTGTACCTTTAGGGTTACAACAACTTATCCCTTGGGCAGTAGCCTTAAAGGGAAAGTTCACCCCAAAATTTTAATTTTGTCATTAATTACTCATCCTCATGTCGTTTCAAACCTGTAAGACCTCCGTTCATCTTCAGAAGACAAACTGAGAAATTGAGATGTTTTAACAAAATAATTTGTTACCCTGCTGACTTAAAATTTTTGGTTTGTTCAACTAAAATATTCCAGTTGTCTCTTAAATTAACATTAATTTCAAGTTAACTAAACTAAAAATTTTAAGTCAGCGGGGGTAACAAATGATTTTAAGTTGAAACAACTTTTTGGAACAATTTTTTTTACAGTGCATAATTTTACGAAGCTACGAGATTACTTTTGTGCACAAAGAAAATAAAAACAATGACTTTATTCAACAATTTGTCTCCTCAGCGTCACCCTGGTGCCATTTTGGAGAGTATCTACTGAACGTAAACAACGTATGCTATTCTTTGTCAGCTGCATCACGCAGATGTTTTCTACGTTGTTTACGCTTTGATCTGAACGAAAACAACGTATCCGCGTGACACAGCTGACACAGAATAGCATACGTTGTTTACATATGTGATACTCTCCAAAATGGCACCAGGGTGACGCTGAGGAAACAAATTGTTAAATAAAGTAATTGTTTTTATTTTCTTTGCGCACAAAAAGTAATCTCATAGCTTCGTAAAATTACGGTTGAACCCCTGATGTCACATTAATTATTTTAATGATGTCCTTGCTATGTTTCTGGACCTTGATCGTGTTAATTACATTGCCGTCTATCGGAGAGCTCTCAAAATTCATAAAAAATATCTTAATTTGTGTTCCGAAGATGAACAGAGGTCTTACTAGTTTAGAACGACATGAGGGTGGCAGTTTTGGGTGAACTAACCCTTTAAAGGGAGAACTTATCTACTTCTAAAAGGTGTATATTTGTACCTTAGAGTAGTAATGTGTACCCTAAACGTACTACTATGAGCCCTTTAGGGGTAAATAATGAACAAATATGTCCCTTTCAGGGTACTGTCCCAGTGACAAGCTGTTGTAACCCTAAAGGCACAATTTTTTTAAACATTTTTTTCCTGAGAGTGTCCAAATTAAATCAAATCTTGAGGTGCCTAAAGGTTCCCACCCCTAAATGCCGCTGTGAGAGGTATCTGGGGCTGTGTTGGGACGTCTCAGGGTGGACAGATGCTCCTACGGGCTCTGCTGTAGGTACGACTGCAGTATCACTTTCACTGAGTGCTGCTTGTGGATTTTTTCTGCGTATTCCCAACGGAACTTCCCCATTTCTCTGTCTGTCACACCCGCCCCCAGAAAGACGTGTACGCAGACATAATGGAGGCACCTAACACATGGTGCTGTTTTTTCCCCTCTCTGGCTAATATTAGGAAAGGTGTTATCATCCACAATGAGAACTACAATGGCTCTAATTTAACAATATGCATGTGCATCCCATGTTTTAGCATGGAATAATTAATAGAATGCATTACACGCTTAATTTTCTTTTCCAAGCATCTCCATTCGTCTCATTATATGGTGCCTGTGTGAATTAATTGTTCCATTGAAAGCAAGTGTATTGATTTGAAGCCCAAACCTCCACCACAGTTCCCCACCTCGTCTAGCGGTTGGAGCAGCTCCTGCCTGGTGATGCCCCTGCTGAAGGTGACAAATCTGGAGAGGGCTGGGTCTCCCCCACTGCTAATGCGCACTAATGCCAGTCTCTGACACCATGCCAGATGCTCCACTCTTGGCAAAGGATCTAAGGAAATGTCGAAGCACTCGTCCCCCGTATGGAGATCTCACGGCCGGTAGGAAAGCGGGACAGGACAGTGACGCTCTTTTTCTCTCACCCGTTCCATCTCCTGTATGGCCCCCAGATCTCTTACCTCCCCTCGGGCCTGCCGGATCCAGCTCCTCTCCAATCCTGACCTTTCCCACTGCAAGGCCCCAATCTGGGTTTATCCGTCGGAGGGCTCACTCCCCTCGCCAGTCAGGGATTTCAGGGCAAAAATAAGACATCTGTTCTCGAGGATTAGCAAATATTCCGTGCACCCCAGAAAGCTCATTTGGGTATTGTGGGCTCAGCGAGTGGAACGGTTTATGGGTTACTTAAGTGCAGTTTGATGGCTGTGTTATGTACGTTGTGACTCTCTTGTCCTCTATGTACCTTTTTAAGTGGTCTTGGCCAAATTAGCATACTGGTATCGTATAGAAATATACTTATTTTTCAAAATCCCTAATTGATTTTCAGCTCTTTCAGAGTCCTTTCTGACTCAGGATGCCATATCTTTTCTGTTTATCTGTCCATCCTTTGAGTTTCTATCTATCTATATATCTATCTATCCATCCATCCTTCCATCCTATCTATCTATTTATCTATCTGTCTGTCTGCCTGTCTATTCATCCATCGATCCATCTTCTCAAAAGGCTTTTTTCCCCAAAACTTTCAAACAAGGATTTGTCAAAGTTAAACATGTTAAAGTCTGACTTTATGAATTTCAATTTATTTTAATTCTACATCTAAAACCAAACAATTTATTTGGAATTTAAAAGATTCTCCTTTTGAATTATACATGGCACATAACCCAGAAAACGAATGAATTCACAGTCACAAATTATGCTGCATTGTAATATGAAGCATCGATGCTTTGCAATCAAACATAACTGAACCGCATGGTCAGTCCTCTCATTAGCGCAGCGGGCAAGTGTTTACGGGCAGTCCTGGGGCTTAGTTTGTCTCTGAAATCAATGTGTAACCTGACCCCGCTTTCAGGTAATTTACCCCTGATTATGGGAAAAGTGCTCCCCTGTGCTGAATCATCTTCTCCGCAGGGAGACCCTCAGCCACACCATTCAGATGCTCCTTACCTTTCCCATCAGCACCCTCTGTGCCCTGAGACAGGGGCTGGACAGAGACAGATGTAGCTACTGTGTTGGGTGACATTAGCCGGTCTTGATAGCCCTCAGGGGTAAAACAGCCTTAAGCCTCTGAGTCATAGGGCGGCTGCATCACCGCAGAACGTGCTGACCTCATGGAATGTCCACAGGTGGCAGAGACACATGTCTGAAACGTGGACGTCACTACAAAGCTACTGAGAGGACAAACAGAACCAACTTACTCACATGAAGGGCATAATGCATGTGGGTGAATGTCAACGAAAACATGCCCAGGTCATATTTCATCCAGGTCATATACACTTTCAGAAAACATGGAATAAAACTTTCACTGAAGGGTACCCTAAGGTAAAAAAACTAAATGGTAATTTAGTAAACACTAAACTTACTAAACATTTTAGTAACTTAAAAGTATATATTAGTACCTAAAATCTACAAATATGTACCGTTTAGGTGTCAATAAGGTTCAAATATATACTTTTTAGATTTTGTACCTTAGGGGACATACCCTATATATATATATATATATATATATATATATATATATATATATATTTATTTATTTATTTATTTATTTTTTAATGGTAGCGTTTGTTGTACAGTTAAAAAAAATTATATAGACATACAATATAGACATACTCTTACATACAATTTTAATTTTCTGGAATAAAAATTATTATTATTACTTGTTTTATTATAAATATTTATATTTTTTACATTGAATTTCTATCACTTATATGATATTACTTTTTTATGAAATGTGACCCAGCCATGTTCTAAACATGTTTTGTGAAATCGACCCATTTAAGTGAAAAATAGGAATAAATGCCTTACAGCTTTACCTCAAAACAGAATACAGAAGTGATTAACATCAGAACACAATATTTAGATGTGTCGTCTGGTGTCTCCAAAAGGTTATAATTGATGTGTGAACACAGGTTGTCTGAAGTCTCTTTCAGGTTGCTAATCACAGTGGCCTTTTGCGGGAACACAAACAGGACTCATGGAGGTGAAACCTGAGTGTGGCCCCTTCGTCTCGATTGTCTTTCAGCGAGCTCCTGGGAGCCACCGTGCATGGCTCACACAAACATGGGATTATGTGCCATAGTAACACGGTATCGTGCATACAGACGGGCTACGTCCCCACTCTCCCTTCTGTGGTGCTTAGATTTATCCTGAACTCCAGCTCAGATATGATCATTAAAACAACAGAAACATAGTTTCCCGTTTCAGCGTAATGAATTAATAAGAGATGAGGGCTCTGTTCCAATACCTAGTGAGCCGTTTCGCTGTCTACTGCCTACATAGACAGCTACCTTCTACGGCAGGATTCTAACTGCAATAGAACCTAAACTGATTTGGAAAATTCTATACATACAAGTTTGGTGTTAGCATGTTGCTAAGCTAACAATGTAATATGCTGATAAACAACAATACAATAAACTGAATAAAGAAATAACTAAATTTAAGCACCAATACTATTCCTGCAAAAGAAGGAATAACTCCTGAAATGAATGAATGAATGAATGAATGAATCTTTTTGTGATGATGTAAACTTAAGTAGTGTGGGTATTATATATTTTCATAATTATAAATAAACAGTCATATATATATATATATATATATATATATATATATATATATATATATATATATATATATATATATATATACATATATATATATATCTGACATATATACATTTGTAAAAAGCATTTCTCTCTTTTTTTTGTCAGCAATCTTTTCACCAAGTTCACTGCAGTGAATTCTGGGATTGCTCTCTCTGCAAAGTGTTCATCAGATGCAGTACACATTATGATTCATAGAACGCAGTATGGTTATGCTACCAGCATAGCCATTGCCTCATAACTATATAATATAATATAATATATAATAAATAATGTTGTCTATATACGCAGCACACAAGGTTTTGGAACAGAGAGTATCTTGGGAAAACCAGAGACTCTTTATAAATAGCATGTTTTGTGTGGGTATTTTGAACTACCTCTATTAAACTATGATGCAAATGTGGCCACTAAATCTGATGCAATAGATGAGCGTTTCCTCACATCGTTGTTTTCATGTGTCGTGTGGTGGGCCCAAAGCCCCCTCGGTGAGGATGAGGGTTACTGAGCCTCCTGAGCCCCATTCACAGCTATAACAGCAGCGGTGGTGCCGCCCCCCTCCTGCACCTGCTCCCCGCGTGGACCCTACCGTCCCGGCACCGCGGCCCCCAAGAGCCACATAGTGGGAGATGGGATCAGCATCCCCACGCTGAGCGAGACTCGCAACCTTCTTTCAAGATCCCAAATCCCCCCAGCCTCCCCACCTCACATCCTGCATCTACTTTGGTGCACGTTTTGTGTCTATTTGAACTGTGACCTTGGGCACCCCCTGGAACTCCTGCGCTGTGATGTCAGCAGGGGGTATGGCGGAGGGCAAGCCGAGGGTAGCGGCTCGTTAGCAGGTCGAGGGTCGAGAGCTTCAGGGGCCGGATTAGAGTAATGAGGGAGATGATGGAGGAAGGAGAGAGAGCGTTGAGCTTCACCTCAGCTTCCATCGATCTCAGGCACTCCAGGAAGGCCGGGAGAGAAAGCAGCTCCCTAATTTCTGCTAATTATGATCCACTGTTACTCAATACTGGGTTCTCCCTGCAAAGGAGGAAATACAGAAAATACTAAATCAAATATTGATGGCAAATCCTGGAAAAAAGTATCACACTTTTCACATAAATATTAAGCAGCACAGCTGTTTTGTACACTGATAATAAGACGAAATGTTTCTTGAGAAGCAAATCAGCATATTAAAATGATTTCTGAAGGATCAGGTGACACGGAAAACTGAAGTAATGATGCTGAAAATTCAGCTATGCATCACTGGAGTAAATTATGTTTTAAAATATATGAAAATATAAGTTATTTAATGAAAATATAAAAAGTTATTTAAAAAAGTTTATTTAATTACTGTTTTTACTGCATTTTAGATTAATTAAATGCATATTTGGAGAACATACAGTAAGAGGCTTTGTTTCTAAAACATTTTTTAAAATATTTTACCGACCCCAAAACATATGTTGGTAGCATAGGCCAGGTGCACGTGGACATATTTGCTGTTTGGGATTGACAACAGTATTTACTACAGGTGCAACTGTCAAACTGTCCTGTTTGTCCTCAGATTGACCTGTTATAAGAGCATCTTAAAAACGGTCTGAATGAAAGAATAACTGAAATCAAGCACCTCTTCTGTTCTTGCAAAAACAGTGAATAACCCCTGTAAAAATAAGTAAAATAAAAAACATAATAATAATAAGATTCAAATACAGATAATATGTATATATATATATATATATATATATAAAAATGTTTGCTCAGTTCTGGGTTCAAATTTGTTCTCATATAATATTCACATATAATGCATTGACTACCCCACTTTATAGTTATTGGTATCACTCATTAAAACCACATCACATATCAATCGACCACTTCTCCCACCACAAAAACGTGAACAAAGAACCTACATGGTGTATTTATTCAAGCCTTCTCCTCATTCTTGGCAGACGTTCAGCCGCTGTAAACAACAGACACTGATCTGACCTTTTCAATTGCTGGAGACTGAACTCACACTGTGTGAGAGCCATTCTGCAGCAAGGGTGGCAGACAAAAGCTGAACTCACGACAAGAAATCGTTATTATGTAGGACAGGGGCTTTGGCTCACATTAACAGATGTGCGCTTCTCTAAACTGGAGGAGTATCAAGCACTTAAATGAATGCCCATGGGATTCATGACACAAGGGGATTGATGAATCTTCCCCGCTCTGTGTTGTTTTCTTTGCTCTGCAGGTTTTAAGAACCGTCCCAAGTCTCTCAAAGTCTTTGTGAATCCCATCAGCCACAAGAAAGAGGCGTACCAGCTATACCTGGACGAAGTTGCACCGCTCTTCAAGATGGCTGACATAGAAGCCGATGTGACCAGTAAGTCTCATGCATCTACGCTGTACAGGATAACAAACAGTTACATAGGTAGCTTTTCTTCACTGTTTCAGCTTGAAATCAACACGCACAGGTGATTGCCGCCCCCTCAGGCCTCACTCGAGGTCGAAGTGCATTAACGGCTGCCCTCAGGGTCTGTTCGCTCATAGGATCATCCCTCACTGCTCAACAATTCCCTATATGCTAACAAGCTGGTGCTTTACGCCATTAGGCATTGGCAGTGTATCATAGGAAATCAATATTTTAGGGTGAGGAATGTCAAGGTCCCTATGTTAATGCATCATTTGAATACACACTTAAAAGCAAAATTAATCATGTTTACCATTGCAATTGAAATCTCTCCATGCAATTTACTAAAAACCAACATTAAAGGGGAAAAAATACTAGATTTGACTTATATCAGAATATCCTGCACTGACCACTTTTTCATTCTAAAAATGCTTGAAATCAAATACTTGAGAAGCAACACTGCACAAGATATTAAAACGTGTTTTCATAGATTCATAGTATGAATTTAAATGCATTTCGTCTTATTGCACTAGCAATTTTTTTTTTCACAGATTTGTTTTTAACTTATTTATACTTAAAACAAATGGATAGAAGCTGCCAGTAGAGTAAAACAAAGTACACTTGTGTTACTGATGCATGCTCTGAAAGCATATTTACATATTTAATATGCAGTGATGCTTTTCAAGAAATTTATATTGTTGAAAAGGATTTTTAGATATTTTAACTAGAAAATTGGAGAAAACATTGGTTATAAATAGGATTAGTGTAGAAATATTAAGAGTTTGCCATCAAGTAACCACCTAGCAACTACTCAGAACACCCTGGCAACCACACAACATCACACTAGCCAACTTTCCAAACTTTATTATAACTGTGTGCTGCATCTGCTGCTTTAATTTGAATGAATTTGTACACTCTTATTTGTACATTTTCATACTACGATCTGCTTACGCCCCACTGGTGGGTACATTTAGGGTTGAATCCTCATGCTTGCTTTGTTCTAAAAATCTTATGCTTCCTTACGAATACAGATGAGTTTATTAAGCATTTATTTATTTATTTTAAATTTGTGTTGGCTTGCTCTTTTGATTTGGGTTGCTGTAGCTGAAACAGTACAGTTTGGTGCTAACACCTCTAAAAAATATTTCTAGGAAATACACATACTGATAAAATGTAATATCTACCAAGTGCATACATGTAATAGTGATGCTTATGAATATGCATGAATGTTTCATACAATCTGCTTAAGCCACAGTTAGATTCAAGGGGTGGACATTCATGTTATTTTTTCCCCCTAAAAATTGTTTGCTCCCATATTAAATCACATTACACAAATTGAGACGAAATCACCATCTCATATAATAGATATGTTTTCTCATGACTGGGTAGAGTTGTTTGATAAAATTTATGTGTAATGTAACTGATAAAATGTATACTGTCTACCTAATGCATACATGTAAATGCATATGAATATGCACAAATGTTTTGTACACTCTGCTTATGGCGTGCTAACAGTTAGGTTTAGGGGAAAACCTCAATGCTTATTTTTTTCCAAAAATCATACGTTCCCATACAAATCACATTGTGCGAATTCAAATGAAATCACCACTTTGTAAAATAGTTACATTTTCCCATGAGACTGGATTGAGTTAATCAAATTACTTTCCTTTATTAAATTTGGCTTGCTGTAGCGCAAACTGCTAAAATGAATACCATCTACAATAGAGTTATTTTGCTTTTTTAAATTTGTGTTGGGGTTGCTGTAGCTCAAACAGCAGAGCATGGTGTTAGCAAAAACAATTTCAGGAAATGCATGAACTGATAAGATGCATACAAATGTGATGCTTATGAATATGCACAAATGTTTGCACAAACCGAGCTCTCCTTTGCTTTTATTCCCACCTCTCTCCATATCTCTCTGCAGTGTGTTTGAGGTTGTGTATGTGTGTGTGCTCATACTGGAAGTAGCAGCTGTACAACACTGCTGCGGATGGTCCTAAATGCATCTCACACTCATAATGACAGGAGAAGTGTATCCTCCGTCAGTAACCTGACCCAAGGGGAGGGACTGCACCCATCTGTTCTAACACAGTGTGGGACTCCCCCCTCTCCTCCCCTTTACCCACCTCCTCACACACACACACACACACACAGGACCCCATACACCCAAACACGCACCAGGCGCCCCCTGCTTTTGGGAAGGGGACTCCGCAATCTGTGCTCTAATGAATGTGGCTACCTGATTCCAGAAGCCATTTGAACAGTAATAGAATCCGTTTCCTGATTATGTGCTCCCGAGGGCAGAGGCTGAGAGCTCGAGGTGGAGCCATTAAACAACATTTTACCTAATAGAAATTAAATATCTCATTCTGCCACTCACAACGCAGAGCTTTGAGAATATATACGTGATCGAATTAGCTCTATAGACTTTGTGAGAGATGAACAGGCAATATTAGCGAACTGTCACAATTGAGAGAAGCAATTAGTGTGTAATTCAAGTCTATTTTCTGATAACTAAAGCTTTACATGGAAATCTCCTTTTTTGCATGTTTATGGTCATTTAAGAGTCTAATTTAGTATTTTATGTGCTTAGACCAGTTTTAAATCGAAGTTTGATTTTTAACTAAATTGAATGATATTTCACAGTTCAGGACAGAATGTGGCTCAGTCAGGTACCTGGGTTATGTTTTTGTTTGGCAAGGTCAGGGTCACATGATCCTTTAAGTTCACTTTGATTTGAAAGCTCGCCCCCTACAGGTCAGCACTAAGAATTGAACTCAAATCTTAGTCTGTGACTATGTCTGGACTCTGGAACAGCATACTAACATACTGCTATTTCTGTACTGCATCCCACAATGCAATATATTTTATTTTCATGTCATGAATGAACAGAAAATAATATAAGTGGCATTATTCTTTAAGCATCTTTTTAAATCTGGTGTTTTTTACACACAAAAAAAATAAATTAATTAAAAAATAATAATTTTTATTTTTGAGATAACTGCATGTTTATTAATCGCAAACAAGAGCAGTCAACCTCAGTCTATATATATATATATATATATATATATATATATATATATATATATATATATGTATATATACATACAGTAGAATATATATAAATATATAACATATATATTAAAGTAAATAAAATAAATATATATATATATATATATATATATATATATATATATATATATATGTAAATACACACACACACAAACAAGCATTACTGTTCAAAGGTTTGAAATCAGTATGATTTTTTTATTTTATTAATTATTTTATTCAGCAAGGACATGTTAAATTGATCACAACTTTTGTAATTTTTACAAAAAAAAAAAATATTTCCAATAAATGATCCTTATCAAAGAATCCTTATCAAATCAAAAATGAAATTAAAATGTATCATGGTTCTTAACAAAAGTTCAAAGTTTTCAACATTGATAATAATAAGAAAAGTTTCTTGAGCAGAAAATCAGAATATTAGAAAGATTTCTGAAGGATCATGTGACACTCAAGACTGAATTAATAGCTACAGAAAATGTACTTTTGCCAATACATGAATAAATTAAAATAAATGCATTTTAGAATATATTAAAATAGAAAAAAAGTAATTTTATTTCTAGAATTATTTCACAATATTGCTGTTTTTACTGTATTTTTTTTATCAAATAAATGTAGCCTGTGTGAGACAACTTTCAAAAACATTTAAAAAAATCTGTGAAAATCTTATGTGAGTTTCAGAAATGAATAAAACTCATACAGAAAAAAAGAAATAGTTTAATTTAAAACTATAATCACATGATTTTCTGTCCCCGCAGTTGTGTGCAGGTTCTGTGGTCTGTGTGCTTCTGTATTGGAGCTGGTACCAGAAATAGCCAGGCGTGTCATAATGAACAGACACAGCACTTGCATCTCTATGTGCATCATGAAACACGTTCTTAAACAACAAAAAAACATCCATCTGCAAGTGTCACATCAGCCACGGTGAGCCCTTTGATGGTTGGTCACAGCTGGGACCCGCTCTATGGCGGAGGTGCCCCAGAAAATGCTAAGTGGGGCACGGGCGTGCACAATGCCATCTGCGGCGTGCCACCCCTCTTCCCCCGCATTCAGTGGCATTCTTCCGTGCCACACAGGCCAGGGGTTTCTGTCACACGACAATTCTACTGGATCAAGCCTATATCCAACAAACTGACCACATTTAGTCCTATTTTTTCAGACCCGTGACCCTCGGATTACCTTGTCACCCAAGTTATGTCACAGCACTGCAGTAACTGCAAATCACACAGTGAATGCTGGGAACAATCTTGACCTTGTTTTGTGCAGCTTAGGCAAGCTGAACACAAGAGCGGTCGCCTCTTTGTACCACAACTCATATTCTTGATTAAAAATGCAAACAGCATGCAAGTATAAATTCTGCTTTACAGCCAGGACCATATGTTCGGCTTAAGCCATTTGCCAATGCCTGGAAAAGGGTACTAAAGGCAGTTTGGCACTTTCGTTTTTTTGGGGTTTTTTTTAACATTAACTCTTTCTTTTCCACAGTCACTGAGAGAAAGGGCCACGCACTGTCCATTCTGAAAGACTGTAGCTTGGAAGACTATGATGGGTATGTATACTTCATGACAACAACAACAACAAAAAATAATCTCCAATGATATGATTCATTCTGAAGCATTTTAGCAGTAGGTTGGAGCAGTTCATTCAAACGAGCATAAATATATGCTTTGCTTTTTAAACATAAAAATATTCTCTTAAATATGTTTATATATATATATATATATATATATATATATATATATATATAATATGCTAATAATCCACACCATGCGTTTTAATTTTACAGTAATGCAAATTATAGTTTTTGAGGTATCATTTACCTGTCTCAGGGTTATTTTAGCTAAGTAAAGTTAAAGTAAATAAAATCATAAAATAAAATAAAAATAAATAAAATAAATGTCAACTTAAATATTTTTTTAAAAAACTAGCTAGCTCAGCTATTTGCCAGGGAAATATTTCACTATTTTTCTTTTTTACTCGATGTACTAAAAATAACTCAAACTAAAATGGAAGTCAATTAATGAAATATACAAAGCCATATTTAAAAACAAAACTAATAAAAATGACAAACATGACAAAATGAAAATAGAAAACTAATTTAAAGTTATAAAAAATATCTTAATGATCCTAAAATAACAGTGGCCTCTCTGATCAAACACAACCCCCCGGTTTCACAGACAAGGCTTAAGCCTAGTCCCAGACTAAAATATAAATCTGAGCTGTTTCAAATGAAATAAACTTGCGCTGATTGATCTTAAATCAGTGCCTTTGCTTTGTCTCAAGATGCACACCAGTAATGTTTTTTCTAAGACACGTTTATACAAATGACTTAAATGTCCTAATTGAACTATGGCCTAATCCTGGTTTAGGCTAAGCCCTGTCTATGAAACCGGGCCTAAATGTGCAGAACCAAAAGATAAGAAAAAGTAAACTAAACTAATTAAAATGATGTCATCAAAAGTGTCATTTATGGTATGTCCAAGTCGCTCTTTTCCATACAGTAAAAGTAAATGGTGACTACGGCTGTCAATCAAGATTTTGGTCACACTTTAGTTTACACTATTAACTTGCTATTAATTATGACTTTTGCCTCAATAAACTCCTAATTTACTGCTAGTTCTTAGTACGGTAATTGTTTAGTTTAGGTCTGGGGTAGGATTAAGGGGTCTAAAATACAGTCATGCAGAATAAACCATTAATATGTGCTAATAATTAGTACTAATAAACAGTCAATATGGCAGTAATATGCATGCTAATAAGCAACTAGTGAAAAGTGGTCCCTAAACTAAAATGCTACCAAGATTTTTTTATTCATCCATTTTATGCCTCCACTTGATAGCACAACATAGAGATCAGGCATGAAAGTGGTGAACAACATCGGTAAAGGACTCAAGCCGGAAATTAAACTTGGGTCACTGGAGGTGTAATTGCACTGTATGTCGGAGAGCAGCTCAAGAGGCTCAATCATTTCAGACAAGATTTTTAATGAATAAATACATTTTAGTCCATTCCTCACAGAAAGCTATCACACGGCTTCAGAATATTTGTAATATAGCGCAGAAGTTGCATGAACTATGTAGTCGTTTTGGGAGTTTGTCAACCTCTGGTCACTATTCACTCGAGTGAAGATGGCATGGATTCAAAGCCAGATGACAGAGTAATCCTGCCTCTCTCGAGGTGACATTTAGCCTTAATAAATAAAGTAGTGTTTGGGACAGAGAGAGGAGAGAGAGAAAGGCAGAGGTGGATTTTTGCAAAATGAGTGATAATACTTTGATTGGAGCAGCGTGCCGCGGGGCCCAGTGCGGAGCTCTCCGGTAGAGCAGGTCTCTCCGGTGCGGCTCGGCAGGTGGCTCCTTAATTACCTGTTCTGGAAGCAGTGATGAAGTACCGCCATCCAGCCGACCGCGGGTGCGGGGCATCGCTCACACCACATCGTACGGTCTCTCTCCGCGTGCTCCAGTACTTCTCACAATTAGCTCCTCTTAAATATCTCCGGCCCCGGCTTAACGCTCATCCGTTACTGCCGCCCTACTGTTCCGCTGCATCCTCTGGGCTCGGTGGGAGGGGACGTGCTGGGTCTGGCACAGTGGTCTTTGATTAAAAACACAGCATGCAGGTTCACGGCAGTGACAAAGGGACAAGGGCAAGCGCCAAGCGAAGAACACATTCATGTTGAATGGTGATTAATCTGTGGTGTATGAAGGTGGTAAGAGGGCTTGGTGGCCGGCT
Source organism: Barbus barbus (assembly GCF_936440315.1). NCBI lineage: Eukaryota > Metazoa > Chordata > Actinopteri > Cypriniformes > Cyprinidae > Barbus > Barbus barbus. Next base: position 27,701,954 of record NC_136738.1, on the reverse strand, counting down.
TCTTGCGAATCTAGAAATAAAGAGATCAGACACTGTAAGAGGTCGAAGCGGATCTTCAACAGTAAGATGACGTTTGCACAGGAAGACGTAAAACCACATGGTGTCTGTATTACTGTGAGGCCTATAGGGCTGGGTGGTATCACAATACATTTACTGATAGAGATGTGTGCAGGACTGCTTTATATCATTTATATGTGAGAACGATAAAGAAACATGGAGCAATGAGAAAATAGAAGAAATACAGATCAGGAAAAAGGGTCGATTTTAGTGGTTTATAGCAATTTGCCACATTAAAATTTAATTTAATTGATGTGAAGCTGTTTTTGCACTAAGTGCTGAAAAAGTTTAAAAAATAAATATTTTCTGCTTTAATATTAATATTATTGTTTTCTGTTTTAATATTAATAGAAATATAAATATTTTTTAAATATTATTATTATCTTATTGTTAATATTTGTGGTCTGTAAGATTTTTGTTTTAATGTTAACGTGTCTTAGGCTCACCAAGGCTGTATTTATTTGATCAAAATAAAGGAAAAACTTTAATATTGTGAAATATTATTACTATTTTAAAATATATTATCATTTTAATTTATTCCTGTGAGGGTAAGGCTGGATTTTAAATATATTAACAACAACAAAAAAAAATCAGGATTTGGATGAACAAAGTTTATTTATTTATTTATTTATTTTAAAAATATAATTGTATTGTAACATTATGAATCTCTATACTGTCCCTTTTGGTAAATCTAATGCATCCTTACTGAATAAAAGTGTTAATTTGTAAAAAAAAAAATTACTGACTTGTACTGAAATTTACTGATTTATAATTTATATCAAGTTCTGATCAGATTATATAACTGCTTCAAAAAAAGAGTAATATTAAATCAATGTTATCAATAAGAGTGATTACATCAAACCTAAAGAATTTTACAGAAAAAAAGCTCAACTCAAAATAATGCTACTGAAAAATGTGGTTAGAGGTGAAGTAATTGCAAGTTTTTTCTAACATTGAACAAACAGAAACACCCACCTTAAGTTCACCCAGACAATTCTACTGTGTTGAGTTGCTTCAACCCACACTTCAACCCACAAATATCTTGTAGCTGTCTCTGCATGTTAAGATGAAATGAGAGAAAAAAATGTAATGTTAAGTTAGTAGCAATACTGCTTTAGTTACACCTTTAGTTACTCCTCACTATTATGACCTTGTGGCATCATTAAAGATAAAAGATTTATCTTGTTCCTGTATAGCGCAGCTCTAAGACTCAAGACTTAATGCTGAGGATAATGCCTGGAGTTTCAACATCAGTCATGATCTTTCTGTGTATTCCAATTTCACAAAGCTTATTCTTTATTGAGGATTATAGAAATGATGCTCTGATGATTTTGTTGAAAATTAATTTTCTGTCAGCATGACAAATCACTGAGGATATCTAAGCTACTTAACCCGATGGGGGAAAAAAAGAGAAAAAAAGACCACACTTTCTGTTGTTTGCTAAACAGGATAATCTTCAAGCAGGGAATTTGTGTCAGTACTATTGTTACAGCCATATGGGGTACGTTTCAATCACAGGGTCTTCACAGGGATAGCTCACTCAAAAAATACAAATTGTCATCATTTAGTCACTCTCATGTTGTTCCAAATCTGTATGACTTTCTACAGTGGAACACAAAAGAAGATATTTTGAAAAGTCAGTTATTGTATAGAAAACACACACACACACATATAAGTATTGGAACAGTAAAGACAAAATTGCTCTGTTGGCTGTGGAGTCATTTGCAAATATGATTAAAAGATGAATATGAGACAAAACTACAGAATGTTACATTTTATTACTAGCCGTTTCAACACATACATGTTTTACCAAATAAAAAGAACAGCAATTTTAGAGTTCATCCCACTCATTGATGTGAGCATAAGTATTGGGACAGTTGAACATAAGGCAGATATAAAAGATTAAAAGCTATTATTTAGTTGCAGATCCCTTGCGCACAATCACAGCAGTGAGTCTGTGACCCATAGACATCACCAGACTCTTGGCCTCATCCTTTGAAATACTTTTCCCAGCCTTTAATGCAGCCAGTTCCAGTTGTTGCTTGTTTTGGGGAGTTTCTGTCTTTACTCTCATCTCCAGCTGGAGAAATTCATGTTCAATCGGATTTAAATCTGGAGATTGACTTGGGCAATCTAAGACTTTCCATTTCTTTGCCCTTATAAATTCCTTGACTGAACTGGCAGGGTGTTTTGGGTCATTGTCCTGATGCAATATGAAGCACTTCCCAATGAATCTGGTGGCATTTTCTTGAATATTGGTATGCAAGATGGTTGTGTACCCTTCCAAATTCATTCTGCTACTGTCATCATACATTAAGTCATCAGTAAAGTTGAGAGGGCATGTTCCAGAGGCAGCCATGCATGCCCATGCCATGACACCACCTCCACCATGCTTTACAGATGAGGCTGTATGCTTGGGATCATTTGCAGTTCCCTTTTTTTCTCCCATCACTTAGATAAAGGTTAATCTTTGTCTCATCGGTCCATAAACACTCTTCTGACCTTTGTGCTTTTTTGCAAACTCTAATCTTGCCTTTCTATTTCTGGTGCTGGTCAGAGGTTTGCATCTTGCTGTGTAGCATCTGTAATTCTGTGTCAAAGTCTCCTGAGGACAGTAAATTGTCAGAGCATCACCCCAGCTTTTTGTAAGTTGTTTGTGATTTTACAGAGACGTCTTTTAGGATTCATTTTCACAGCTTTTATAATATGTCTGTCATCAACTACTGTTGTTTTCTCAGCCGATCAGATCGTTGTTGGTTGCTGGTGTCGCTGGTGGTTTCCAAACTTCCATGCCCTTTGTTTTTGCTAGAGCTCTAATTGACTTCCTCTTTTCTTTTAGCATCCAAATTGCTTGCTTTTCTCTCAAAGTCAGCTCCCTCATCTTCATCCTGGTTTGTGTGTGTCATCATCGAATGCAAGATTCAGAATACAGAAGTAATGGATATCTGATACGACACATTCCCTGCTTTTAATATCTGACGAATTAATGCAACAGGACACAGCTGATCACTTAGAAAGACCTGTGAGGCAACTGTTCCAATACTTATGCTCACATCAGATAGAGGGATGAAACTCTAAAAGGGCTGAACTTATTAGCTGGTAAAACATCTATGTGTTGAATCATCCAATAATAAAATGTGACATTCTGTAGTTTTGTCTCATATTCATCTTTTAATCAATTTGTAAATGTCTTGATTCCGCAGCCAACAGAGCAATTTTGTCTTTACTGTTCCAATACTTTTACTCTTGGAGGGCACTGTATATATATATATATATATATATATATATATATATATATATATATACTAGTCCAGATTTTACATAATAGCGGACAGCTTGACAAGAACAATCCATAGAGTGTTTTATTAGAAACATTAAAACACACCATCTTCAACACCTCGGCAAAAGCAAAAGAAAAGAAAAGAAGAAACTTGAATAATTCCCCCTGTCCCATTTTTCCCTGTCGAGGAAATGTTTTACAACATTCTAAACTCAGTCCCCTGTCCTCATTTCTCTGAACTCGATTAATTAACCTCTGAAGAATTAATTCCGCAAAGGTAATACTAATCACACGTTTTTTCATTAATAGATCATCACTCATTAATTACTTCAGCAACTGATGCTTCCACCAGTTTAAATGGAGTGCTGCTATTTCAGTTATGTCTCACATGAAGTCACGCGGTGTGCCACACACAATAGACATTAAAGTGATGGCACATCAGTGATAGATGCAATTATTCCCCTCACACATTTATGGTAATTATCAGCACCCTGAATGGAAAGACCTTATTTGTGCAAATTTTAATGCCATCACATTGACTGCTGATAGATGGGAAGTGAGATAAGTGCTACAATATTAGACTGACATGCAGCGTTGAGGAACGTTACTTTTATGTATTCAGTATGTTACATTACTTTTGCATTAGTTTTCCTAACCATCAGCTCCCCGATTCTCTCTTTCCTTCAACATGAAAGCCGTATGATTGACTTTTAGGCGTTTTTATATTGAAATTTTTATTTTTATTCATGTTTTTCTTGCATAGGCTCTCAGAAAAGAAAAAAAAGTACAAAACTGGGGCGGTACACTTTCAAAAGTTACTAATATTTACCATTGGGGAGTAAATAAAGTACCCCAATCTACGTTTTCAGTTGTAGAGAGAGACGTTTTCAGAAGAGAGAGACACACCATTTTCACCATTTTCAGGTGTATTTACCAGTAAATAACTTAAAATATAAATAAAACTTATTTATTAGAAATGTGCATTAAGTAAGTGAGATATTATGCTGCAAATTAACTTCGCTATTTGAAAATACACACACATACAAACATACATGCATAAATCAGTCATGCATTTGATCAAAATGAATCATACCTTCTGACTTTTAATAATAGCATGAGGAACTGCATAAGAAATTTAAGTCACACTTTATTTTAAAGTCCGATTCTCGGGCATTAACAAACCATTAACTACGACTTTTGCCTCAATAAACTCCTAATTGTGATTGATGAAACAACCAAAAAGCCATCTGTACATAGTCAAACCATTTAAAGAAATGGCAGACTCAACACTCTCAGAAATAAAGGTACAAAAGCGGTCACTGGGGCAAAAGGTACATGTTTGTACAAAAAGGGTCCATTTTTGTACCTTAAAGGTACATATTAGTACTTAAAGTGTACCAATTCGAACCTAATAGGTACAAAAGTATACTTTTTGAAAAGGTACTGTCCCAGTGACAGCATTTGTACCTTTATTTCTGAGAGTGAATGTGAAGTTTGTCTTGGGCAGATTAATTAAATTAAAATTCATTGCATATCAATATTTAAGACAAGCTTTATACATCAACATAAAGTTTTGCTCATCACTAGTTTACAGTAATTTATTTTTTGGAGTTTGTTAATCAGCAAATCGTGTAATTAACATTCTTAATCAGTTGACTGCCCTGCATGCAACATGTTAACTTCAACAGTGAACCTTGGTTAATGTGGAATGGGGCTTGTTCATCTCGACCCCATCCGTCATTCCCATAAAGCTCTGTATTGTCTCTGCACACCGCGTGTTTGGTGAGGCCTCTCGGTTGAAGCTTTAACCTCTACAGATGAAGATAAGGCACAGTCTCTGACACCTGCCAAAAAGATCACAGTTAGTCCCTTCCACTGCTCCATAAAATAACCCAAAGGTGAATAGGTGAGCTTTGATGTATCGCTTAATATTTACTATCCAGATTTGGTAGATTTGCAGCGTCCTTCGTGGCTTAACATATATGGCAGATCAAAACATTGCAATCAGATTTATCCCAAACACCTGCGACTGCAAGGTCACAGAACTCATTTTGTGAGTGGCATGACTACTTGCTTATTAGTACTAGCCGTGTCTGCTAAACAAATCTATTTGTGAGATTGTACAGTATTGCTAAAGGGCATTTCTGAATTAAATGTAATCAGCTTTACTAGGCTGTGTTCATTTATTAGTAATGTGCTTAAAGCAGATTAGTGGGCTCAGCCGTTTTTTAATGATTTATTTTGCTGCTGAGATCTGACAGATTTTCTGCTATTCTTGAAAAAAAGGACATTTCCCAATTAGAATATACGCCTTCCACGGTTTAATCTATTGTTCAATACGACGTAATGGGAATTATGGTTTCCATTAATTGAAATGGATTCCTCTAATAATTTAATCATATTTAAGGAATAACTGTACCATTTTCGCCATGTGTAATCTGTATATTCAATCAAATACTCGTCCATATGGATTTACATTTATCCACATATGAATGAACAACAGCCTAATTGTTACATGTGTGTTAGCCAGCCCTTGGCCATGAGTCTGGGTCACGTGACTCACTGCCCATCCGTTTGCTTTCTCTCTAGTGTGGTATGTGTTGGGGGAGATGGCTCTGTAGCTGAGGTGGCCCACGGGTTGCTTCTCCGGGCCCAGATGGACGCTGGGAGGGACACAGATTCCATCTTCACGCCTGTCCAAGCAGCACTTCCTCTCGGCATAATACCAGCAGGTGAGGATCAGGGGTGGTGTATCTCTTTCTCCTGCAGCTGTCCCCAGTACAGCCCAAAGCGTCCAGCTCTTCTCAGGAGAGCACATGCGAATCAGCTCTCGGTCCTCGCTGAGTCAACATGAATTCAAAATTGACCCAATTTGCATTTATTACACACATTTCTGGTCTTTCTGTGCATAATTCATCATATACATTATACACATCACATATACAGTACATGTTATCCTGAAAGTAAGAAAAAATGTTAGTCTTTGTATATGTATATCAATATATATCTTGCTTTTTTCAGATGATGTCACAAAACCAAATCTTTAACCCCTCCCCCTCAAACCACCTGGCTCCATTCTAGTATGTAAAAGCCACTTTCCAAAACACAAATTCCCAATGGTTATTCTTGTTGAATATCACGTTTCAGAAGTACATTATGAAAGTAAATACCAATTTTACTTGCATAATGTGTAAACGTTTTTTTTTTATACATATAAATTAAGTTTAATATTAAAAACATAAAAAAATAATAATCATAATATAAATTATATATAATAGTTTCTGGTCCAATTGTCTGTGTGCGTGTATATGTATGTATACACACACACGTGCGCACACGCACACACGTTTGTTTTTGTGAAACTGTACAATATATACTGTACAAACTGTAGGTGCTATTGCCCTACACCTACCCTACACCTAAACTTAGCCCTCACAGGAGACTTTGCATTTCAACTTTCCCCCCAAAAAAACTCACTCTGTATGATTTATAAGCATTTTGAAAAGTGGGGACATGGGGCAATGTCCCGAAAAGTCAACTTCACCTTGTAATACCTGTGTCATACCTGTGTCATTATACAAATTTGTGTCCTCATTTGTCACAAAAATGCGCACGCATGCACGCGCTCACACACACACATACCAATTATCCTCGAATAATCTGTAAATTGCATATTTCTAATAATACATAATTCTAATGTAATTTTCACCAAATACATGTATACATAAATGTAAAAAATTAAATGAAATAATAATAATAATTATTATTATATATATAAAAAATTATTATATATTATGTTTTATATTATACAGTATTATTAATTTGAAGCCAAGTTTACTTGAATAATCTGTAAATTACATATTTTTAATAAATATTTCATTGTTACCAAATAAATAAATACATAAATGTAAAAAACAACTAACTAAATAATAATAATAATAATAGTTTCTTGTCTTATTGTATACTTAGATTAATTAATTAATTATATATTCTATAACATATACTATATTATCAGATCAAAACTAATTTTGCTTGAATAATCTGTCAAATTAATTATTTTATTATTAAACTTAAAAAAATTATTAATGAGTACGCTAGCATACATGTTTACATCCTCAAAAAAGACATAGAGAGTAAAAGACTAAAAGCCACAAACAAATTTGAGGTACTTAAATACCTTACTCAAAATCATGAGTCCATTAATTATCATACTCAAAATATGAGTAGAATATAAGGTATAGCAACAGCCTTTATGCTTCATTTCGGCACTAAAACAATCAGAGGCGTGCTTCCAATTAAAAATCGAACCCTGTAGTAATTTCGGTCTCTAGTTTCTGTGCTGTCAGAATGATTTAGTTTGATTGTGTTCTGAAACTCCTCTAGCGAAAACAAACAGGCAGCTCATAACAGCAGCAAGCGAGTGTATCATTATCAAATTGATTTAATCACAGTCAGGCCTCTGAATGGCCCACTCACACACTGAGTTAATTGCCTTCAAGAGTGTCTGAAATGGAGCATCCTCCATTTGACTCTCCTTTGCTGCCTTTGAAATGGACTCCTCTGGCCTTGGATCAGCGGCCCAGAGCCCTGCGTATTGTGTACACTCACATAGGACTGACTAAGCTCAGATATTTTCTTTTTTAGCGGGAGTGTGGCACAAACCAACCCCAAAGAGCTGCCAAACTGGGCTGGGAAGAGGAGGGGAGAGCAGGGTAGATGGGTACGGTAGGGGCCCCTACTTTTGCGGCCAAGAGATTGACCTTCACTTGTCATTTCAGGCACAGCAAAATGGAGTGCTGTTGTTAGGAGCAATGGAAGCCCTCCAACTCCGCACCCGCTGCAAACTGACCGTACCGGGGTCACGCTTTCTCTTCATTAGTGCCGAATCCCACGGGAGTATTTGTAAACAGTTTCCTGTCACAACTGCAGAGGGGAAAAAAACGACCCCCTGTCTCTGCCGTTTTCCTGCGCAGGTTTGGATTTGTCGTTTGGTGTGACATCAGACCCAGATCAATCTTTAGGGATAGAGGAAATGGAGTCAAATTGACTCTCTTTGCAAAAACGCATGTAAACTCTTAAAAATTGCAGTAGAAGAACCATTTTGGGTTCTTCAAAGAACCTTTCGGTGAACAGTTCCATTTTTTTTTTGTTAGTGTGAAGAACATTTCATAATCTAAAAAACCTTCTTCCTCTATTTGTATAATGAAAAAGTTCCATGGATGTTAAAGGTTCTACATGGAATCATCGATGCAAATGAAGAACTTTTATTTTTTTTGAATGTAACAAACCTTTTGTGCAATGGAAAGGATCGGTGGAGGTTAAAGTTTCTTCATGGAACCATCAATGAAAAGGTTCCATGGATGCTGAAGGTTATACATGGAACCATTGATGCCAATGAAGAACCTTTATTTCAAGAATGCAACAAACCTTTTGTGCAATCAAAATGTTCAATGAATGTTAAAAGTTCTACTTGGAACCATTGATGCCAATGAAGAACTTTTATTTTTAAGAATGTAAAAAAACCTTTTGTGCATTGGAAAAGTTCAATGGAGGTTAATGTTTCTTAATGGAACCATGGATGTTGAAGGTTCTACATGGAACCATTGGTGCCAATGAAGAACCTTTATTCTTAAGAATGTAAAACTTTCGTGCAATGGAAAGGTTCAATGGAGGTTAAAGGTTCTTCATGGAACCATCTATGCCAATAAAGAACACGAATCAACTATAGCGATTTACTGCAAGTAATTACCAAGTGCACATCAATAAAATATACATGAAATGGCCCTCCTATGGTAGCCAAGTTGATGTCTAATTATCTTAGCAGGAAAACAGACTAGCTTCTTTAACACTTTAATTTGTCATTTTTTTATGCTCCTTTTTGTCAGTATTCATAACACAGTCAAGTTGAACAAACATTCGAGTTTTTCTTTTTTCGAAAGATTAAACTAATTACAAAGAGCGTTTCAAATATCTTATTTACACAATGCAGGATAAACATGCAAAAATGCAGCGCCCTGCCCAATTAAAGGCTTTCTCACTGCACCATAGTATATACACCTCGGTACGTATAGCATATAAATTGCAGGCTTCTAATTAATTTGCCTGCTTTTAAGGGTTTCAGGGGGACTGTTAATTTCTTTGATATTCCAGGCAAAGAACCAAAATGTTGGTGCAGTTTCCTCGAGACTCTTAGACATGCTTGACTAGCGAGTCATTGCATCACATTCATCTGCCTGGATGAGGGAGACATTAACTGCCTTATGAATATTCATGCTGTCTGCTTAATTAAGTTAATTGTTCTGCAGAAGTGCTCGCACTTCCAAGGACAATTTTTTCTCTCTCTCTCTCTCTCTCTCTCTCTCTCTCTCTCTCTCTTTCTCCCCCACATCTCCCGCTTTCAAAGCCCCCTTCCTTCCTATTCGCCCCCCTACTCTAATATCTGGGCGCTACAACCATTCCTCACCGGGTTCTGGAATGGAGATGGGTAATACTGTATATGGAAGTCCTGATGATGTTGGCACAGGCTGTTGCTCTGAGCCTTGCGGGAGAGGCAGATGCATGCTTGAAATATAGTGTTACCGCACAACAGCAGCGCTACAGACACCACCCAACAACAAAAGAACAAAACGATCAATGTCAATCACCAAAAACATTGTTTTACATGCAGTACATACGATGTGGAATGACAGCATTTCAGCTTTACCAGATCTCTGATAGAAATGGTAATTTTAGCATTCAGATAATGAGATTATTTTTATCACAGTCACTGAGACTGTTAAGTAACCGCATTCATTATATTTCTTTTAATTGGCTGTAGACCAAGGGCTCCTTATATTACAGATTCTCACACGCCTATTGCTTGCACCAGAATGTATCCCTGCAGGACTCACTTTGCTAAAGCCACAGCTTGACGTTTACGATGGGGAGTGATATCAGCTCTGTTCCAAAACCTAGTGGGCTGCCTACGTAGGCAATATTTTAAGATGTAAGATGCATGTTCCTGATGTGAAGGCTGTTTCAAAAAGAAAAAAGAAACTGTATGTGCATCAGGCAAAATTCTGAAGTGTCTTCACGCTGAGAAGTCTAACTCATAATTGAAATGGAAAAAACTTAGATGGGACATACTATATTATATATTGTAATTATATTTAATAAAAATTGAGGCAGCAACTGAACTTACATTAAGTTAATAAGTAGGTGGGAATTTTTTACAGTGTACAGAAAAATATATACAGTAAAATGTGAATTTGATTCAAAATAATTTAAAAATTATCAATTTTTTTTTTAATACAATTTCCCCAATCAGTGTGCTATTGTTTTGTTATTGACATTTTCACGTCAATTAAGAACATTTTCCCAAAAATTAACATAATCACATTTTGCTTTCATTACCAAACACATTTTTTAAAGCTAGAATTAGTATAATTTAAATTCAGTAAATTAGAACTACAATATCATCTACATAACATTAAAATAAATAATTTTTGGGGAGCAAATGATATTAATTGTATTTTAAATAAAATGCTCCAAAAGTTTATTAATTTAATACGGGACAAATATCTGTTTTGCAGAAATCTCAGAGATACAAATTTTCTGAGTGTTTTATTGAGTTTGGCAAAAAGTCTTGCCTTTTGTTTTAATGGGACATATAATAATGAATATGCAAAAAAAACTGAGTCACGACTCATGAAACAATGCCATGTCTGACGCACACAGGATGTACTCATCTGATTAATCTACTGTAAACAAAATGACTAAAATGTCCATCCCTAGTAGCTTGTAGACAGTACAGCAGCTCACTATGTTTTGGAAGTCAGTCCGTCAGACGCTGTTACCTTTACTGAGTTGAGGCTCAGAGCCTGGCTTTTGTGTTGAAATCATCACAACATATGGAAACTCCCAGAGAGTCCAGGAAGCATCATGGATGTGTTTGTGAGGGAGGGCTACATTACCAGTGACCTGGTAGGTGGGAAGAGGCACACATACTTGCAGCCAAATTCAGTTGGAGTGTGTGTCCAGCACTGTAGGCCTGGCCGTCTCTATCGGCAGAAAGGGAGGGAACGGTTTCATCCAACACCTCCATCCTGTTCTCATTTACAGACATTTGCTTTCATACCCTGTTGATCTGAGCAAACACACTGGCCAGATAACTGCATGAAAGGAAATGCCTACTCACCCGACAAGGACAAGCCTCTCTCTGCTGTTTGTCTCTGGTAGTAATCAGTACAAATACACACACCTGTTCTCCCTTCGCAAGCTGCCAGCAAGGTAAACCACCTTAATTGGCACAAGGCGATATTAACTTAAATTAATGCCCTTTAACAAAGTCCTCATCCTGTAATGATTAACTTTACCTCACTCATTAGATGGGCGAAGCTGCTTCGTTTTATGTTTTTATAAATCACAGTGTGCCAGACGAGATTTAGTGTGTCCCACATCACAGGACATTGAAAATAGTATTCCAAAGGTGCCTAATATTTCCCAATGGGTGAACTTTAAGACCATTTATCTCCTGTTCAGGTCATATTTCACCTGAAAAACAAAGAAATATTTGAATGAACTAAATTTTATGTCACAGTATTCAAATGATCTCATCGCATCAGCATGTGTCTAATGAGAAAGCTTTATCTCAAAATCACCTGTCCAGAGAAAATAATTTATTGTAATAGACTATTGAAATTTCCTATATTCCAAATCTTCTGAAGCCATATAATAACACTGTGTTTAACACTTTGTAAGAATGACCCTAATATTGCCCATGACTCCTTGTTGCTATGACGTTTGTCTACAAAAATTCTTATAGACAAGTATTTTTTTTTTTTTGCAGTATGTCACAACAGCATCACTACAGACAAATAAGTATGCACTTTCCCTAAGTACATGATTTTCATGCATAGTGCAAGCAGTAATTTAATAGAAATAACTGATATATCAACTGAAATTCATATTGTAATATTACGTTCTGAAAAGAAAACATTCTAAACAAAGAAAACTGTGCGTAATTAGAATATAAAGGCCATAGATTATTGAGGACTTTGAGTGAGCCGTGATTGGTCGAACAGAAATTGAATGGACAGGTTCCCATTCTGTCCCCTGTAGCAGGTGTTGGAGAACATTGATATGCAGAGGAGAGAGTCTACTATAATAAAGCAAAGCTACATTTTTTCACGTTTCTGTAGCCATTCTTAATGGAATCTCATCAGTCACTGAGAGTAAACAGTGTCTGTGCAGGGATACACACTATAGCAAACATCATGGGACCATATGCCACAGCATTCAGATGGTCTCATAGCATCAGCATCAGTGTGTGTCTAACGAGAAAAAGCTTTATCACAAAATCACCTGTGCGGAGAACAGAATTTATCTAGATAGAAAGCTTGCTTGTTTATGAAATGCACAAGTCCATTTAAAGGAACAGTTTACCCAAAAAGCAAATCCAAATCTGAATGCTGTGTCTGTGGCACACAAGAAATACCGATGAATCTTAACTCAAGTTATTTTCTTACCACGACTCAAGCTCCAAATAATAGACTTGTGCTATATCCCAAGTCTTCTAAAGCATAGCTCTGTCGGACAAGCAGACCAAACTTTATGTCATTATTCACTTGCAATCAATCTATCTATCTATCTATCTATCTATCTATCTATCTATCTATCTATCTATCTATCTATCTATCTATCTATCTATCTATCTATATATCTATCTATCTATCTATCTATCTATCTATCTATCTATCTATCTATCTATCTATCTATCTATCTATCTATCTATCTATCTATCTATCTATCTATCTATCTGAGATGAACTATTTTAACTAAGTATTTTGAGCAAGAGACTGGCTTTTGCAGGTAATCCATGGTGTTTTGCTATTTGTACGCTAGATGTTTTGAGAAATGCACTTACTGTTTTGCAAATATCAAGGATGATTCGAGAAATGTACCAAAGCGACTGAGAAAACCTGTAAAGTGTGTTTAATTATCCTTCTATAGGTTCTACTGATGTGGTGGCCTGCTCCGTGCATGGAATAAGACGCGCTGTGACTGCAGCCTTGCACATCATCATGGGTATGTTTTTTAATCTTAGTTTCTTTCTCTCCTTCATGCATGAGCTTCTAGTCATTCTCTAGCCTGTACGCTAACAGAAAGGCCTCGAGGAACCGTGGGACTTAATGGAGCACAAATATACATGATAATAATATGTAAATGAGATTTGTATTTACTTTTCAATTCCACTGAGTTATGTGTGCAGGGGCAATGGTTTCATTTTCACCCATTGGAAGTCTCTCTTGCCCTCTTTTTTGTGGCGGCGCATGCAGTGGCTCTCTGTAATCTGTTGTTTAATTAGAGTGCACAGACTGTTGTTATGGGGGCCGAGAGAAGACAAACCCCCCGCGTGGGCTCTGCCTCTCCAGCTTTGGAGATCATGGTTAACAGGTCCCATGGAACGAGAGACGGTCCCGGGAGAGGTGGAGATACGTCTGTCGTCAATCACCCGTACGGTCCTGCCACAAACACTGAGTTTCTTTGACGTGGCTGTGGGCCGTCGTTGGAAGTGTTACTTCTGGCTGGCAGTGTTCGCTTTGGCTTTAGTGCTGCGTGTTCCTGTCTGTCTGTCTTTCTGTGAGGCGTTTTTGAAGTTAGCACCAATATGTCTGGGCCATTGTGTCGACTGTGCAAGCTCTCCTGGGCTTAGCTTAACAGACAAGCGGATTTGGCTTGTGTCAGGGGATTACATGCACAAGCTAAGCTTGCATCCTCCAAAAAAAGAAAAGAACACGTACTGGCAAAAATTCCGCTTTACAGCTGAATTACGACTGGGATGAACACAATCAGAACCGCACAATAGAATTACAGAATCAGTTGTGTGCTCAAGTTAATGAGGTTTTCTGTTGTTACTGTATCGTTGGATTATTGAGAAATGATTGTCTGGTGATATTTTGTTTTCCAATCACAGGCTTCATATGAAGTTCCTTGTTGCGTTAAAGGAATATTTCACCCAAAAATGAAAATCCTGTCATTATGTACTCACCCTCATGTTGTTCCAGACCGCTTCTGGAGAAGACAAAAGGAGCATTTTAGGGAAGCTTCATATACTGTAGTTATTTTCCATACAATGACAATCAGACTTCAAAATGTACAAAAACAGCATAAAAAGCAACATAAAAGTAGGCCAAATGACTCTATATCTCTAAAGCTTTGGGTGAAGAACAGGCTGACAGTTCACCCAAAAATGAAAACCCTGTCATTTACTCATTCTCATGTCATTACAGAATAATGTATGCAGTTGTTTTCTTCTCTAGAAGAAAAAATAAGAATTTTAAGTGAATTTTCCATACAATGACAATCAGGGTTCCAAATGTACAAAAGCAATGTCATTTGAAGTCATACTAAAGCTTTGTGTGAAGACAGACTGAAAAGGGATAGATAGTTCATTATTTATTCACCCTTATGACATTCCAGAATGATATATGCATATTTATATCTGTAGAAGACAAAAGGAGATTTTTAGGGAATCTTCATAGTTTTTTTTTTTTAATACAATGACAATTAATATGATATGCACTATATTCGAAGACATATAAGATATCTAAAATCATATAATAGCTTTGAGTAAAGATAGCTTTTTGTAACTGTATGTCGGTATTTACCTCTGTAGAAGACAAAATTTGAATTTTTAAGGAATTTTACTTTTTTTTTTTTCATACAACAATTAGATTTAAAAAATGCACAAAAATACCATAAAAGTAGTCCATATGACTCATGCACTATATTCTTAAGTCATATGACAGTTGTGAAAAAAGAAAAAAGAAATTTAAAGGGACAGTTAACCCAAAAAAGCTAATAGTAATTCACCCTAATTCACCACTGTCGTAATTCACTTTATTTCTTCTGTGGAACACAAATATATTGGAAAATGTCTTTGTTTAGGGAGTTCTGTTGTTTGGCCCTCATCGGTTTTCACTGTATGAACAAAAACAGTTAAAACATTCAAGTTTTTTGTGTGTGTTTCAAAAAAAAAAAAAAAGTCATGCAGGTTTGTAACAAAATGTTTGGGTGAACCCTTTAAAGGCGCAAAACTGGATTGCTTGATAACCAGTCAGAACTGGTGCTGCCTAAAACTCTGCGGCCCATTTTTGTTCTCGCTTGGCTACAGACTCGGATGATTAACCGCAATCTGACCTCCACGTGTGCGAGAATGCGTCTCATCATTAAGTCCTAAGAATTGAGCCATATGGTATTGTAACTCATAGCTTTTGACTAAAGGGAGGTGTGAGTTTTAAGAACGAGTGCTGAATTTCTTTTGTTCGCTGAGATTGGCACCTTCTCTGTGCACCGCGGTACGCTCGCCATCTCAGCAGGAACGTTGAGAAACATCCTCATACCGTCGTGATTAATTGCTCCTTCAAAACATTGTGGCTCTCGGTACGAACCGCTGAGCTATGTGTAGGCACTCGCTCAACAAAAGACAGCTTTTCCTTAGAAGACATTCCGACATGCAGGCATTAGGCGTCTTATGTGAAGCAAACTGAATAAAAAACGTTTTCCCCTTTCTGGACTACACAAAATGTCTGGCTTTTGTCGCTGTGAGGCAAAAGAGAAACATCAACGGCACATAAGACACCTGACACGAATGAGAGCGTAATGCCCATTTAGGAGGGCCAATATAGGTCTTGTCCATTTCTAATTAAGCAATATTTACGCATGTGAATAAGGCCAACTGGCGGGATTTGGAAGGATCCGATGAATAATTCATGAGTGGGGAGAGCGTATGCATGGGGAGACAGAAGGAGGTCAGGAATGTGCCGGGCTACAGGGACTGGACTCAACCAATGGGCCACCAGATCCAGTCATTCCTGTTCACTTCGACATATGCAATGAATTAACTCAAGAGATGTCACATTGACACTTGATAGATGACTCTATTGTTTCTAATGGACTAGAATTAGATTTGCTGATTATAGAATACACATTTACATCTACTTAAATATGTAAATATACATACATGTACATAAATACACGCATTGTACACTACCGTTCTAAAGTTTGGTCAAAGGTTTGTCTTTTTTCTTTTGAAAGAAATAATAGTTCTATTGAGCAAAGACACAACAAATTAATCAAAAGTGACTGTAAACATTTTATTTTATTTCAAATAAAGTCTAACAAAAAATGTATCAGGGTTTCCACAAAAATATTAAGCAGCACAACTGTTTTCAACTTTGATAATAATAAGAAATGTTTCTTCAGTGCCAAATCAGCATACAGTATTAGAATGATTTCTGAAGGATCATGTGACACTAAAGACTGAAGTATAATGGATGCTGAAAATTCATCTTTGCCTCACAGAAATAAATTACATTTTAAAATATATTTAAAATATAAAACATTGTTTTAAATTGTAATAATATTTCACAATATTACTGTATTTTTGATGCAGCCTTGGTGAGCAGAAAAGATGTCTTTCAAAAATCTTACCATATATATGTTTGCATCAGTTATTATCATGCTCTTAATGGCTCTGTTTCAAAGCCTCACTGTCTACTACCTACATACCTTTTAAGGCAGCATCTTAAATGACGCCTCATAAGTGACCCATTTCATTTATAAGCAAAGTAGCGCTCCTCTCATGAAGTGCTCAGGACACTTGACTGAGAATATCAATGGAGCATATATTGGGTAGAATGGTCAATTTGATTGAACTATTTTATTTTTAGAATTTTTGGTATGGAATGTAATGCATTTATAATTAACACCTAATCTCTTACTATATTTTTCATTGCTATGCTTTATGAGATCACCTTCTTTACAAAGAATGCATGCCATACTGCTTTCGAAATTGGTCGTTTGTAACAGAGCTGTAATCTTCATTTGTAATGGGTTTGTGTTTAACCCTCCTGTGGCTCTAGTGTGCTTTGTTCCTAGTGGTTTGTAGTTTTTTTAGGGCAGTGCCTTGGTACCTCAGCATACTGACTGCATTACGTGGTTTGTTCTAGGTCATCATCAGCCTGTGGACGTGTGCAGCTTTAGCTCTATGGGTCGCCTGCTGAGGTTCGGCTTCTCTGCCATGTTTGGTTTTGGTGGGCGGACGCTCGCACTGGCAGAGAGACACCGCTGGATGCCACCCAGCCAGCGCCGCGAGTTCGCTCTCATTAAAACACTGGCAAACCTCAAGTAAGCGCTCTTTCTTTCTCAGTTGTGTTGTCAGCTGTAGCTGTCTCTCATCTGGTGGGCTCCAAGGGACTGGCTGGTGCTCTATCAAATCTGGGATTAGTGTCAGAGCAGCCTGGCACAGCACACATGGGCAGCGTCTCTTAGAAATCTCCCTCTACTTATCATAACACTCCATCTAACGCGTTTGTTCTCTCTCCTTGTATCCCTCCCCGATTGACCGACCGTGCCTGTGAAGACCTGAAGACTGCGAACTGTCCTTTATAACCAGCAGAGGAGCCGAGGATCAGACAAAGTGTGTTAAAGAGCATTTTTAAGGTTTTCTCACCCCTCATCCCCATCCAACTTTGAGCGTAATTATTTGAATGTTATTTTAAATAAACCACCCCCTGCTTAATTGGCCATTGGAAAGAAATCAAAATGCTGGAGATGCTGAAGGTCACCCAGCTAATGCTAATAAGGCAGGATGCCCCACACTGTGAGGAGCCCATGCAACTCCATTATTACTCAAATGCAGATAATGGTTGTGCACTAAAAAGCATCTCTTTCTTTTACACAGAGCTGAGCAAAACAGAGATGGAGGAGACATTTGTGAGTACAGCTAAATTAGAAGATACTCTGAAGATATTGCACCACTAGATATCTGCTTCATTGGGCAGCAAATGCTCTTGGTTAATAAGTGCCTCCTATGAGAAACAAAGGGGGTGTTTACTGGGCGAATTAAAAGCTGAATTTTCCAATAAGCTGCATTCAGATTTTAGGATGTTTTTTTTTGGAGACTGGAGATTTATACACAATACAAATCTGAAAATGATTGAATAAAATAGCCTGTTATCACAAATGACTGTGATTGGTCCATATGGTCCATCTCTAGCAGCGCGTATAGTAACATGTACCATGTGACAAAAATGCTCTTACATCTTAGTTCAGCAGTGGTCTGGATGATAATGACTTGCAATTAAATAACAATATAATATATACAGTATGTAAATTATATTATATCATATTTAATTTTTTAATTAAGCGTCATCATTCCTGACCATTTAGAAAAATCATCTAGATGACTGCTGGACTCCCCCTCTTCCATGCTAGCTGCCATTCTACCATTCTTTCCTATTTCTATTAACGTTTTCACACTAGAGACATTCAAGTGCATCTAAGAGTATTATATACACATGAAAAACTCTCTCTCTCCATTCTTTGATAGGTGAGGATGAATCCTGGCAGACCAGACGAGGCCTGTTCCTGAATATTAGCATCATGGCTATTCCCTGCCTGTGCTCAATGGCCCCCAGGGGCCTTGCCCCAAACACCAGGTCAGAACTTCCTCCATAACACCTAATTCCTTCATGGGAAAACTTTTTTGCAGTGATCATGACAATATAAGTTTCTTTTGTTTGATTCGGTTTAAAACACTGTTTACGTATTTATGATCAGCCTTGGTTCTTGTTCTGGAACCTCATAATGTACAAACTAAGCATTGCCCTCAATCCTTCAGACTGTACACCTTAAAAGCAAGTAAGCTGATATGAGTGTAGACCGTAAAACCTTGAGGCCAGGTCAGTGTGTCAGTCTCCTGACTGTTTTCTGGCCCGTATCGTGGGCGTTTGGTGCGTGAAGCCGGCTAGAGTAGGCCAATGTAATCCTGAAGATTGGAATCAGTGGTTGGATCAGACTCGTAAGGTCAAAGCCACCTAACTGGACTAATCAGCACATAATTACTCTGATTAAAGGGAGTGGCCGGGTAGACTTAAGGACCGAGCATCTGTCCACGAGTGCTCAACAACCCCCTCTCCTTCCTGTCTTTACAGAGCGACACAAGTTAAGCTCAGCTTCTCGTAAGCAGCATCTTTAGTGGGGGGCGGAGTCAATGCGGTCACAGAGTTCGCCCAGCAAGAAATCATTTCTTTATTTGATATTGTCTTGTTTTCCAGTAAGAATCGAAACAAACTTTCAACAATAGAAATTAATTTGCATAAAACATTAAGACTTGCTTACTGAAAATACATATTGAATTATTCTGACCTCATTCGTAAATAGTTTTTTTTTCTTGCTTTAAGCAGAAATCGGACAAAATTTAATGATGCTTATGCAGAAGACAAGAAAAATCTGAAAGAAATACTAATTACAATTTTTTTAAAAACAAGTCTTAATATTTTGCCAACTTTTACATCTCAAGCAAATGAGACAAAAATATTGATCCTTGTGCTATTGTTAATAAACGTGTGAACAGAATTTCTTTGTCAAAAAACATTTTCGTGAAAAAACCTCCATGTTTCATATTTACAAGTTATAATTTTGATTGGACACTCAAAATTGTATAATTTTTCACTTCAAGTTCCAAAATATATCTCATATAGTGATAAATAACAGAACTACTGTATAGACATATATGTGTGTGTTTGTGTGTGTGTGTGTGTGTGTGTGTGTATATATATATATATATATATATATATATTATGATTTACTCAATAAAAAAATTATATAATATATATATTATGATTTGCTCAGTCAAAACGCAAAAAAAAAATATATATATATATATATAGGATTATATATATATATATATTGGATTAACTAAATTAATCTTTTACAAAACTACTTTTAATACTAACGTTTTTACTTATATAGTATTATAGATTCTATCAGGACCTGTTTATACCTTGAAGCTCCCATTACATTTTCCTCTGACGTTTAGATATGGAACAGTACAAGTGTGAGTTACTTCTATTTATAGACCTGTGGAAAAACAGAAGAGAAACTGGTTTTATTAAATAAACAATTCTCATTTCCATATGAAAAGAGTGTGGGTTTATTATAATATTGAATTGGCTTTCTGGTCATAATGCTTGCCACAGACTCTCCATACATGGCAGGCACAGAAGTTTTTATTAACAAATGAAGCACCTAAGAACAATAAACACGAATAACCTTTTCTGTCTACCGCAGGTTAAACAATGGCAGTATGGCACTGATAGCTGTTGGAAACACCTCCAGGTCAGAGTTCATCAAGCACTTGAAGAGATACAGCAGCACAAACAACCAGGTGAGCTCACCTGCCTACTGAGGGAACTTCCTGAACTCACATCAGTCAGACATACAGGAAATCTAGCCCACGCAAATAGAGTTAACAACCTCCCCAGCTTAAGCAGAATTAGCATACTGTCAAGTCAAATTAGTCGCTGATTGTCAGCTTCCCACAAAACACTTTTCAGGCTAATACAGATTAGCCCATTTCAGATCCTGTCTCTTCTTTTTTCTTAAGCAATCCAATCTAGTGCTGTTTGTTAACCCACATTCTATAAATAATCTGTGTAGGTTGTGGCGTTGACCTACTGCTCTTCACTTTTGTATGAGATGTCATTGTGCCGCAGAGTAAAACGCTGCCTATTTTTGGGTCTCTGTGCTGTACTGATGGGCCTTTATTGCCCATTTTAAAAGAGCTTGTGTGTGTTCATCTCATTTACATGTAGAAAGTAAGCTACATGTAAAAGAGAAAATGTGCTTAATGCTTAAACATATGCTGTATATTATGTACCATAGAGAAAGAGAGAGATAATGGGATTTTTTTCTCATGTTTTAACTACATATAACATGAGTTTAACTATATATATATATATATATATATATATATAGTTATATAAAACATGAAAAAAAAATAGATCCCATTATCTCTCTCTCTCTCTCTCTCTCTCTCTCTCTCTATATATATATATTTAATGTACTGTATTTTTGCATTTGCAAAATACATATATATATATATATATATATATATATATATATATATGCATGCAAAAAATAAAACGTATCTAACATAAAAATATCATCACTGGAAATAATAATAGGATTTTCAAAAACTACAACACAAACTCAATTGTAAAACATCGTTGCACATTATGGTACTAGGGGAAATTTTGTTTAATTGGCATTGAAATAAATTTTATAATGCAAAAACACTTAATATTTCTAAATATATGCTAAATATAATTTCCTATCATTGGAGGGTGAAATGTGGCCTGGACATGTTTTTGTGAGATTTAGTCAAATCAATTTGCATGTGAACTCATCACCCACTAAGACACCGAACAGGAACATTCCTGTAGTTGATGCACATTGTCTGGGTCAAGCTTTACATCATGACTGCTGCAAGGATTTGGGTCAGAGCAAGTGTTATTCCACTAAAACGCTAGGGTTAATATACATACTTTACATTTAGTACATTTACGTTAAGCAAATGGTACTTACATTAGACCTCTGCACTGAAGAATTATAATGACTGCTAAGCCATTTATCTAATTAAGAATTTGATGGACACACCTGCTTATCAGTAAATAAAAGGATATATGATGTGAAGGACGGAGAGCCCAGTCCTGGCCTGGTTCTGTATCCAGGTTCACTCCAGGTCACACACACAGGACTGAGGTGAGTCGAAGAGGATCAGCTGTTCATCACTGCCTCCTTGTGGTCAACAAGTAAACTGCAGCCGCAAATAAAACCAATTAAAAAAATAAACAATGCAAAACAATGAAATAAATAAAAAATAATGCAGTACAGTAAAAGGTACTGTAGCGCATTATTAGAATCTAATACATTCATCTTTGATATATTTTATATATGATATGTATATATTTTTTCCCCTAACGTTTGGTAATTGCCAAAAACATTAAATGATAGATTGTCCTTTTTCCCTCTGCAGTTTGGATTCTCGTTTATTGAGACACACACCGTAAAGGCTGTGAAGCTGCGGCCACGCTCTCAGGGAAGTTGGGCTGATGACGTCTCAGAGGAGAACGAGGAATGCGATTCAAAAACCGTGCCCATCATCTCCTCTGAAGGAACATACCCCTGGAACATTGACGGAGATCTCTTGGAGGTCCCATCTGAACTCCTGATCAGGTAAAATGTCAGTCAAAGCCAAATGTACAGCAGTGACTCCAAAACTGACTAAACTCCAAAAACATAGTAAAATCACTGCAACACATAACCTTGAGTGTCTTTTGCAAGTTGCAAATACAGCAATATCCTAAAAGACAAATATTCAATGTCCTAAAAGTCAGAATTTTTCATTTCAAAACACTGAATAAGTCCCATCCCTGTTTATTTGCAAAACAGTAGTGAAGATAGCCACTGTATACTTGCAGAAGTTGAACTTCAGATGACCTTTGTAAGGACAGGCCGTGTTGTTTGAAGACACTGCAAACATTATATGAAAAAAAATTTTTTCTTAAAGCTGCAGAAAGAGTGACAGAAGAATAAACAGAAAAGTGTGAGCTTCTAAGAAAAAGGGAGGGACGTGTGCGTATATCAGATAAATCCTTGTAATGTTTAAATGTCCTGACAGCTCTGTTTATTTTCCAGAGTTCACCCGCAGCTCCTCACACTCTTTGGAGCAGACATGGAGGAGGCAGAGGAGTCACCGGTTAAATGCAGCTGTATCTGAACACACACAACCACATTAAAGAGAGACTGTGCTAGATAGTAGAGCTACGAGAAACTGAAAGAACAAACTGCACAGAGCAAAGCTTTAACATTTATATAGAACATTTTATGACAGAGCAAAACCATATGACACATAGTACATTCCAGTGCATAAAAATTTTAATTAAACCAAAGTATTTTTTTTTTTTTTACAAAACTTTGTATAATTTTTAAACACAGGAAATAAAATGAAAACATTAACTTATTAAAAATACTGATTTAAAAAAATAAACAATGTGCTTTTTTTTGTACACCAATCCCTGAACAGTAGACTTGTTTTCTTTTTTTTCTCTTTGCATATTTTATATAAAAAGCACCGACAAGCAACCTATTCGATGTGGTTTCCCAAATCTAAAGATTATATCCCACAAATTGTATCTTTTTTTTTATTCATACACCAACTCACACTTTTGAGCAGGTCCAAGCAAAACCAGCTGACATTTCCATATTTTATGCATTTATTTTGGGAAAAATGGTTTTGCGAAATAATTTATAAATGTTTTATAATCTAAAATATTAAAAATATAGAAATTATGTTACTTAACATTTTTTTATTATTAATAATAATAATAATAATAACAATATAAAAAATCATTTAGCATACGATGACACATTTGACATTATAATCAGGTTTGGGAAATTAAATTGAATTGATTTTCGATTTTTGAAATTAACTCTGTGCTGTTTTTACACGTTTTCAATTCTAACCTTAAATATATATTTTATTGAATATAATTTTTGACTAATGTTTGAATTTAGCAGAGAGCTTTCTTCACGTGCGGATTCCCTATGGGCCTGCATATGAGTGAGCGGTGATGGTGCTTTGTATGTTTGTGGATTTCATGTCCTATAAATAAACACACACACTTAAGCAATGGCTGGGAGCCAGACACATGCCAATCCCGTCACTCTTCTGTAGCGCAGTATAGACACACAACAGCAGCCTCCTTTGCCCCGTTTCCATGGCACCCAGCCAGAGCACACAGCAAACACTCGCTCCTTCCATCTGGCGTCTCCGTTAAACTTCTAACTATTGAACTCAGCAGCGAGAGTTTGGGAGGAGAGAGAATGCGTGTCATTTCCTCCTTTTTTTGCAAGGAGAACCGATACTGCAGTGATGCAAAGGTGTGAAAACCCCTATCGAAGCAATGTTCTGCTTCGGAAAGGGTGATGGAAAGTGCCAGAAAATCCTGTGTCACCTCTGTGGAGGGTA
The DNA here is from genome assembly GCF_936440315.1 of Barbus barbus. Taxonomy (NCBI): domain Eukaryota; kingdom Metazoa; phylum Chordata; class Actinopteri; order Cypriniformes; family Cyprinidae; genus Barbus; species Barbus barbus. The sequence goes on along the minus strand of NC_136738.1, from coordinate 27,677,760 downwards.
TACTAACTTGCGGGCGTAAAAGAGCAAGGCTCTCTTCAGATAAACACAGGAATAACCATAGTAAGAAAAGCTACAGCAGTGAAATTTCTCCTCTACAGCGGGCCATTAGCCAATATGTTCAGTGATCAAAGGCAAACCTGTGATGAAACACTTAGGCTCCGTTCCAAAACCTAGTGAGCTGTCTTGCTGTCTACAGCCTATATAGGCAGCTGTTAAGGCAGAATCCAAACCCAAATAGCACCTTATAAATTGTATTTGTAATGTTGTCTTAAAATTTGGCCACGCTTCCTACCTTTAAGAACCGCCTCCAAAGTAATGCTGCCTACAAAGGTTGCTCACTAGGTTTTGGAACAGAGCCGTAACGCTCTGTAGCGACAGTACATTCTGAATCCTTTTCTCCCTTGGCACAGTCCTGGAGTGATTCATTGAGCTCATGTAGTATGTTCCATACTCTAAAGTGCATTGGCTTCATCCTGCTGACAGAAAATGCAGATTCTTTTGACAGTCTTTGTACTCTTCATCGCTTTGTGACGAATGTTCTCAGCCATTACGGTTAATGGCCGTAGGTTATCATGAGTGCAGCTCTTGATGTTGACAGAGCAGTAGTCCTCATGGTTTGTCCCTTCCATTCTGATTGGTTTTGTATGTGGTGTAAATCCCATATTATGACACACTCTCATTCTTAGGTACATAGTCCCAACTGTCCTTCTCCTCCTTCAACTTCCGCTCAAAGAATCCAAGCTAATAAAAGCAAGAGAATGCATGATTGTCAATAAGCAAAAGTATGTCTCAATTTCAAACCCAACAAGTTGGATTTTTTTTTACTCTTTGCTGATGTATTTGCTTAGTAGGGTACTAATTGGTAGATTGACTGAATGACTGTTCGGTCTTAATTAACAACCCTATATAATTGTGTTAGATTAGAACGGGTTCACATTTACCAGAAACCAAACACAGGTTTCTTAACTACATTCTTGCATTCAAAAACAGCTGGATGGAGCATAGTGGAATTAAAGTGAACATCTGGATTTCAAAGTGTTTTTTAAAATGAAACTTGATACTTAAAATTGCAACACTCATGGCACAAAACATTGAAAAACATCAGCAGAATGCATCAATGTGCACATATTCAGATCATTTAAAAATATTATACAGTACATTTGACTGTATTTGTTTTTTAGAAAAGCACTGCTTTGATAGGTTCTACATCCTTTACCACAAACGTTTACCATGGTAAAACCCAGCATGCTGTTAAACCCTCTATGAGTTGTTGTATCTCTAAAAAAAAGTCATATCTTCAGATATTTCAGGTCTAACTTTAGTGAAATTTATGAACAATTCCGATGTTCTTAATTCCTATGAGTCTTCCTAAGAGTCTTGCATGAGAATATGACATTAAATCATACTTGAGAAAGTGTCATGTGATGCATACCTTCCAGAGGGCAAAGACAAGCAGTGCTAAAATCATCAGCCCAACGATCAGACTGGATACTATTAGAAAAATTTGCACAGCCTTCACAGGCTTATTGCTGTACAGAGCCTCCAAGAACACCTGAAACATAGCAAACATTCAAGTTCAACAAAAGGCTGTAAATGCAGCATCTCATCATGCATTTCTGGCATTAGAGATTCAGATGACTTACTCTAGCAGAAACATCATCCTTTAGTAGGATGGTGTCGGCATCCTTCACTGGTGAAATAAGGTCAATCATGCCACGTAGCATCATGACAGCGTGTCTGCCCTGTAGGAAATAAACATGCATAAGGTCATGTGTTTTAGTTGTATTTTTAGTTATAAAATTCAGGTAATCCGTCTGTCAAACAATGGTTGATTGACAGATGGTATGATTGGTCCATTATTCGTCTCATCTTTAACAAATACTCACTGGACTCATCTGGAGAACCCTGGGGTTGAGCTCCACTTCCATAGTGATGGTAACTTCCTTTCCAACCTCCAAGTCACCGAAGTGACACTCCACCATCCTACAGGTCTTATCTTCAGGACCACAGAACTGCAGAGCAACAGAGCGTGAGACCTCCTCGTAGCATTTACACTAAACACACCAGAACTCAATACCATGACTATTATTTTACCATTATGCGCTTGCTTTTTGGGGAGAAAAAGAATACAAGTTCTTGAATAAAGGAAGCTTCTGGGACGTCACAGTCATCAATAATCTGCACTGAATTGTTCCTCTGGAAGCAATGCCCATGAGTTGTCTGCAAGACAAAAAAACAACTCAAGTTTAGGTAAAGTAAAAGATGTGTTAATATAAATGCATAGCATTTATTATAAGCTAAGTTATATGCACTGTTAGGAATAGTTTGTGTTTCTTCTGTGAATAAAGCCAGAGATGTCTGGCAGAATGTCTGAAATTCTGTTTTCCATAAAAGGTAAGCCGATTGTGATTTATAATACCAAGCTCCAGAAAGGATAATAAAGCACCATACATAATATAATTAATAACAAAACTGCTATATCTGATGCCTTCTGAAGTTGAACAACAGCTCTGTGTGAGGAACAGATGAAATTTAAGCCAGTGTCTATTAATAATCCAAATTTAGTTTTTTTCAAACTTGACATGTCATGATTTGTCACATGACATACAATGGCCAATGCAGTTTGGCTTTGACAAAGATGTCAAATATTCCATGAAAACACTAAAACTGACTCATTTTTTAACTGATACATTTGTTCTTTTTTATCTTACACCATAAATCTTCATCCTCATTCATTCCGCTTTTATTGTTTCAAAAGTAGAAGCACAAACATTCAGCCTAACATCTCATTTTGTGAAAGAAAAAATAAATAGATGGAATGACATGACAGTGAATATAAATAGACTATTTTAATTCTGCGGTGAACTATTCCTTTAAAACACTGTATACAATATACAGTACACCAGTTAAGATTTACATTTATTACATTTATTCATTTAGCTGACGCTTTTATCCAAAGCGACTTACTATTGCTATATATGTCAGAGGTCGCACGCCTCTGGAGCAACTAGGGGTTAAGTGTCTTGCTCAGGGACACATTGGTGTCTCATAGTGGATTCGAACCCGGGTCTCTCACACCAAAGGCATGTGTCTTATCCACTGCGCCATCACCACCCCAAGATAATGTTTTTTCATCAATATTATTTTTTAACAAGTCTCTATGCTCAACATGGCTGTGTTTCAGATACAGTGAAAACAGTAATATTGTGAAATATTACAATTTAAAATATGTTTCACTTTTAATATATTTTAAAATGCAATTTACTCCAGTGATGAAAAAGCATCCATTTCATTACTGACCCCAAATGCATAACTGCATATGTAAATCTCACCTGTAAATCGGTGATCCTGATTAGCTGGTATTTGTATGGCACCAGCATCAGAGGCAAGCCGATCTTTACTCTCGCATCACGAGCTTTACTAGGACCCATATTCATCACCTGCAAGTTAATAGACATTGTAACGAAACAAATCATGTCAAATGATTCATTAGTGCTTAATGACATTGTTGTCTGTCTGATGAGCGCTAAAATACCTTGTACGTATAATTGAACTTCTCAGGATAGCAGTCGACCGGCACCGACTCTTCTTCTCCAATCAGAAATGAAGTCGGAGAGACAAATCTGCAGAGGAGAGATGAAGAGAAGCATCCCGTAATTTGGTCTGTTATTCTTCCGATATCTATGGATTCACATTCATAAGCAAAACAGACTTACAACTTACCCGTGAACATTGAGGTCAACTGCATATCTCAAGGGCAACGTAAGAACAGCCACATTGTCGTGCTGAAGATCTGTGTTCTCAAAGTTCTCGCTGAAAAACACACATTGGATTGGTTTACATTCACTATTCAGGAAACAGGCTACATAAGCAACACAAATTATCTGGCCATTTTCTCACATTTATCCATTTTTAAAAGTTAAAAATGCATAAATGCAAGAAAATGGTTCTTAAAAAGTTGAAGTTAGTTTTGAGGAAAGCTCTAGCAGCATTTATTTGCAGATGCCACTTAGTTTGATAGTGCCCTATCTAATGAAATGTCATGTTAAGTGCAGTTTAAGTGTCCAAATGCTTTTTGGGGTCAATGTATATGTGGGAAAATGTTTAATGAGTTCAATTATTGGAGTACAACCCTAATATACCCTGAGATTTCATTATAGGAACTCATTACAAGGCTATGTAAGCATGCATCTTTAGATCCACTGTTTTTCTTGTTTCTAACAGTAACACTGAGAGCACACAACACCTTTGAGCGTGCTGTTTAATGCCTTTGTTTGTCTTTTGCATTCTGATGTCAATTTACAACCATAAGCAGTAGCGAGATGCTCTACACAAATGTTTACATTAGGCTCAGATGTCTTTGTATTTGTGTAAACCATCCTTTGTAACGAATTCCTCAGATCTAGGGCTGAGATCTCTGGATCTCTCACCTCGTCGCATTGATTTTAATGCTAAGGTTTCCCGCGCTGCTGTTCTGCATCACATCTAGTAAAAAGGTGATGTTGAGCTGGAAGAAAGCACAGAGATGTTTATATTCCAACAAGACATAGTGACAAACAAACTCATTTATCTTCCATTGCTAAAGACATTTACCTTTGAGAAAGGGGGGATGTATAAACTCCCAACATTGCAGTCCAGTCCAATGCCCACTTTATTCTCCTCTGCAATTTCGCAGCTGATGTATTTATCTTCCTGAAATAATATCACAAATATTAAAGCACATCAAAGGCAAGATTCAAGTGAAGTGCATCAGACATACAAAGAGCTAAAAGCTGGCTGTCAGATATCTAAGACAAACCCAAACGAAATTAAATTACCTCCAGCACTTTGATGAAATGCAGGTTGCTGGGAAACCTCAGGTAAAGTTTGGGTAGAAAAGCATCATCTCCAATGTTGACCAGTGTGGTGTTTAACATGATGCTTTTTCCATTACCCAGGGCAAAGTATGGCATGTTCCTGTAGGACCTGTTGGCAAAACAGTTAATTAAAACATAACATTTTATACATTTTATAAGTGAATAATTTTAATCCATATTTAATCCATTGTTTAGATTGTATAATTCTTAACTCAGAGTGAAGAAAAGATTCAGAAAAAATATATAAATAATAATAATAGCTATTATTATTATTATGGTTTAAGCATAATTTTATACTGAAAATTTTCAGTATAAAATACCATTCAATGCCTTTTTCTTTTTTGGCACATCCTTTTATAGATTTTCAATATTTGAAAAACATTACACAACATTTTTAAAGCTGCCAAATTAAGGAAAAACTTCAAAACCTTTTTGCTAATAAAACAAACTGCAGAATTAGCATTTTGCATCATTTTTAATAAAATTATAACATTCATTATAACTGGGCTAAATATTTTAAATGTTTAAATATTGGGCATTACAATGGGAATTTATGTTCATATAATTATACCCTGTACAATTTGTTTACAAGGCCTTAAAATAATTGTATGTCAAATTATGTGCAAACAATTAAATACTTTAATATAAAATTGTATATATTGTGGTAAATGGTGCAAAAGCAAAACAAATAATTTAAAATAAAAATATACACATTTAAAATATTTGTTCTGATCAATTACCTAAACTGTGATAATTGTTTTTTAAAATAGTAAAAATAATTTTAATAGTTTATGTTCATTTTTGAATATTCGAAAGACTCATTATTGTAGAATTTGATGGGGAAAGGTGCCAGTGTTTTTCCTGCATTTGTTTGTGTAGCTTGTGCAGTGAGGGCTCAAGCCTGATGTTTCTCATCTAAAGGCACCAGGTGCATCTGGGAGAGTGACAAGACACTCTCCCCCTTACTCTCTTTCTCTCTCTCTCTCTCTCTCTCTCTTTCTCACACACACACACACACACACACAAGAGCCTTATGAATAATCAGATCATGTATTATCACCAATGGGTGAGGGGGGTCCATAAATTAGTTTGCATACGGCTGCAAACATGATCCAAAATGCTAATGTTCATACTCACGCTTTCGCCTCATTTGGGCGAGTCCAAGAAATGTGATGCATAAAATGGATCAATATAAAGCTTTGGCTACTGTGCATGCTGGTTTAATGGGTGTATTCATGAGGAGAGCAGATAATCTCAAAAGCCCTCCTGTTAGTCACAAACAACACCAGCACAACTAGAATATTTACAGAGGTCTGTACTAGTTCACCATGCACTTGAAAAGAAAAACAACTCAAGAAAACTATAAGTATTAAAGCTTAAGCTGTTGTATAACAGTATACATGTACAACATAAATATCCTCATTTTATCCCCAAAAAATAATTTTCTTATAAAATGAAGCCAGTTTTAGGATTGTTAAGATGTTTTGTATTGTGACATTATAAACAACATTTTACACTGACAACTGAACATTTTCCCCCCAAATTCTCATTACCATAAAGCAAAAAGTTGAATTAGCTTTACTGAAATACAGTAATGAAAACCATCATGTCTGGATGCAATTATTTGTTCATGAAAAAACAGCATAAATTAAACTTAGTAAAACACAGACATACATATGTACAATAGCATTTTTTATATTTAAATAAAGTTAAATAACGAACAGACATTTCTCTGCAATTTCCAAGAGATTCAGCCATACACTATATTGCCAAAAGTATTGGGTCACCCCCTTCTAATGAACAGGTTTGACTACTTTAGTAAATTCTATGAGTACAAACCTTAATGTTTAAGCATATAATGATATTCTATGGAATTGTGTGCTTCTAATTTTATAGCAACAGTTTGGACAGGACCCTTTTCTATTCTAACATGACAGTGTCTCTGTGTATAAGCCACGGTTCAAAAAGATATGATTGATTCAGTCAGTGTGGAAGAACTTGACTGATCTGCAGAAAGCCAAGTCCTGATCCCAGCTGAACACCTCTGGTTTGACTTTATATGCAGACCTTGAGCCAAAAACTCACCAAACACCAATGACTTGTACATATGGGTACTGTCATTTTAGACACGTCCAAAACTGTTGCTACAGAGAGGGAAATACAATTTTTAAATACATGAATTATGTTTCCATCTTTGTTGCCACAGTTTTGTTAGTGCCTTTTTCTGTTCTAAAGAAGGGGGTGTCCCAACACGTTTGTCCTCATAGTGTCTATACAAGTCTATGGTGTTTGGTGATGAGTTTTTGGCTCAAGGTCTGCATATAAAGTCACACCAGAGGTGTTCAGCTGGGATCAGGACTTTCTGCAGATCAGTCAAGTTCTTCCACAACGACTGAATCAATCATGTCTTTTTGAACCGTGGCTTATACACAGAGGCACTGTCATGTTAGAATAGAAAAGGGCCCTGTCCAAACTGTTGCTATAAAATTAGAAGCACACAACAGAATATCATTATATGCTTTAACATTAAGATTTGTACTCATAGAAATTACTAGGTAGTCTTTACTAAAGTGAACTTTCCTGTAGCTCAAATAGTAGAGCATGGTGCTAGCAATGCCAAGGTCATGGGTTCGATTCCCAGGGAAAGCAAGAGCTGATAAAATGCAAAAACTGTAACTTGAATGCAATGTAAGTTGCTTTGGATAAAAGCGTCTGCTAAATGTAAAATGCATAAATGTTGTCAAACCTGTTCATTAGAAGGGGGTGACCCAATACTTTTGGCAATATAGTATATGTTGATGACTTACTGTGGTAAAACCAGATGAGCAGAAACCTGCAGGTTGGTTGAACAGTTTTCCCAGGAACAATATCTGGCAAAGATGGTCTACAGAAAGATGGAAAGATTTCAAATCAAGACACATTGTGACCTACAATGAGGTTAATAAAGTAGCCACAGAAATTGATCACAATAACAAAACAAAGATGGAGAAATGAAGAAAACAGACCTTGTTTTTCACGACATTGCCATGTTCATCCTTCTGCTGTAGAATGGGTTTGAGAGAAGGCAAGTCCCCGGAGTCCCTCTGTAGCACGTGGTGCTCTCCAAGTTCATATTTCACCTCAAAATGGATGGGTGTGAAGATATCCCGGACGTCTTTCTGCACACATGAGAAATAAAACATATAAACAAGATGTTCTGAAGAAAATTACTGGTGCTTGTCTATCCAAATTTCACCACCACCAATGCAAGGTGTTCCGATACGGTTGCTAAGGTGTTCAGAGGTTGTTTTTTTTTCTTAGGAAATTAATACTTTAATTCAGCAAGGATGCATTGAATTGGTCAAAAGTGACAGTAAAGACATTTATAATGTTACAAATGATTTCTATTTCTAATAATTGTTTCCAAACAGGTTTCCCAAACATTCCTGCTATTTGCCATTTGGTCAAACAACCAACGTTGCAATATCAAGCTGGTTGGGATAAGGGCTCAAACTTTGGTTATTTCGCATGATTCAATTAGTTTCTACTGGTACAGTAGTACTGTTTGAAAATCTGGAATCTGTGCAATTTATTTATTTATTTATTTATTTATTTTTTTGGAAGGTAATTAATACTTTTAATTCAATAATACAAAAAATACATGTTTGATGTTACAAAATATTTCTATTTAAAACAAATGCTGTTCTTTTTAACTTTCTATTCAAAGAAATCAGAAAACAATACATCATGGTATCCACAAAAATATGAATCACAACTGTTTCCAACATTGATAATAATTAACCAGCATATTAATATTATTTCTGAAGGATCATGTAACACAGTAGACTGGAGTAATGATGCTGAAAATTCAGCTTTCCATTACAGGAATAAATTACATTATAAAATATAACAAAACACAAAACAGATATTTTATATTATAGTAATATTTCACAATATTACTGTTTTTACTGTATTTTGGAATAAATAAATGCAGCCTTGGTGAACACAAGATGCTTTGTTTAAAACTGCAGACCCCAAACTTGTGTTAGACTACACTTTTTTTAATCCTCCCATCTTAATTTTCCTAACCTCAGTGCAGATAATTAATGTAGGTAAGGTTTGCTCTGTCAGCTGTGATGGCCGTCTCTAATTGGGGGCTCGGTGGTTGGGAGTTGTCCTGTGGGGTCTCTCGGGCCTGTATTTAGCTGCAGGGGAGATGTGTGACCGGGGTTTTGGAAGGCTCTTCCATGGCCAGTGCAAATGAGCTGGACTCCAGCCACAACAACAACCTCAGAGAGACGCTAATTTCTGCAGCAAAGGCTAAACTCAAAGTCAACGCTGTGAACTTGTATACTTTGTTCAGGATATGGCCACTAAATTCAGTCGTCCAAATGTGCGCACACACATCTAGTGTATCTTTGGCATGTCTAATCTCATAGGTGCAACCCATTATAATAATAGAGTATTATTTCAAGGAACCTGCAAAATGATTTATGAGAAAACTGCTGTGGTTCACCATGGTGTTGAAAACAGGCTTTATATGATCATGAGAAAGACTGGGTGTTTCCCCTCACACCTTCATCCAGCTCAAAGTTTATGTCACTCAGAACAAGAACTGAAAATATTGCTTTCCTGTTCAAAAAATCAGGCCTGGTACATTTGCAACTCTCAATGACACACTGTCAAAACCTTAGCTCGTCAGTCAAGATTTCTTTAGTTTTGGGTGGAGGGGTCATAAATGCAACTTGATCGCCACAGAAAATAATATCAACTACAACCGGCACAAATGTAGCAGGATAGTGCACTGCGGTATTTAAAACCAAAAATGGGAAGCACTCTTGATTAATTGTATAAAAATTAGACACTTGAGAGCTGTAAAGCTGTCTAAAACACCATTTTGAGGTTGGACTACTTTTCAAGGTGGAACTTCACTTACATCTCCATTTATGCATTTGGCAGACATTTTTATCAAAAGCAACTTACATTACATTCAAGGTACAGTATTTGATCAGTCCATTAACTTCCTGGGAGTCAAAGCCATAGCTACAGGAGCTAAAATGTGGATAAAAGTGCCTGCCAAGTTTGTAAATGTAGATGTCAAATTTCTTCCTGGTACTGTCGCTTTAATATCACACTAGCGCTTTCAAGATGGATGCATTTAGAAACATTATTTACTGGCCTTTTTTTGCAATTAAATTATTCTAAATGTTTGTTTTTACAAATTGAAGGACAAGAGTAAATAGTTTGCTGTGTTAATCAACAGCATAAAGCGTCAGTATTCAAAGCATAAAAATCTTTTACAGACCCCATGAAATTTAGAGTAAAGCTTTGAGCCCATTTATATGTCATAGTAAAAGTGGACAAAAACAGACCAAAAACTGATGATTCATTTTACGCTAACATAAATACACTACTGTTCAAATGTTTGGGTCAGTAAGCTTTTTTTTTTTTTTTTTTTTTTATCAATAGTTTTATTTAGCAACAATGCATTAAATGGAGCAAAAGTGACAATACAGACTTAAGAGTTACAAAAGATATATATATTTAAAATAAATGGGCCTTTTTTGAACTTTCAATTCATCAAAGAGCCCTTGAAAACTGTATTCCACAAAAAATATTAAGCAGTACAACGGTTTTCAACATTAATTATGATGAGAATTTCAATAAGATAAAGATTTCTTGTGGAGTAAATCAGCATATAAGAATGATTTCTGAAGGATTATGAGACTGATGCTGAAAATTCAGCTTTGCCATTACAGGAATAAATCCTATTTTAAAATATATTAAAATAGAAAGCATTTATTTTAAATTGTAATAAGATTTCACAATATATATATATATATATATATATATATATATATTTATTATTATTATTTATTTTATTTTTTTGCTGTAGTCTTGGTTAGCATAAGAGACTTGTTCCAAAAAGTTTTTTAAAAATCTTACACACCCCAAACTTTTAAATAGTAACGCATCAAAATTTCAGTCAAATTCTCTCTAGAACAACAACATCTCTCTCATCAATATCCCCTGCATATTAGTAAGTAGCCACTGACATAAACAAGACTATAGGCTATTTTTTTAAATGAACACAATATTCGATACACCCATCTCAAACTTCCTTTTTTCAAAAAGAAATAGTAAATACAACAAAATATAACAGGGTTCGACAAGCTCCTCCGTCACCTTTCTAAAACACAGCACAAGGTGTCCGCCACATCTGCTTTGTGTTCCATTTGTTACTCTTATTGCTCATTAATTAAGCTCTAAAAATACCTCAAATATTGCAGCCTCCTTGTTTGGGTTTGCCTCTGACAGATAATCACACTTGTTTATGGCCATCGTCTCCATCAGCGGCCATTAATAACAGCGGAGCCATACACAGGCCTCCATTAATTACTGTGTAAAACATGAGCTGGATCAGATGGCCCTGATTACAGGAAGAGACAGAGGGAGAGGCGTCCAGAGGGGCCCACCAAACACCTGGAACATTCACTCATACTCACGGAGCCATCTATCCACACTTTATCAACTGTCTAGGTCTCTTTCTGTCCCGTCCTCCCCCGTGCCATCCTGCCTGGCTCTTACTCTTGTTCACCAGCAGCGACAACCTGCTATCAACTTCAACAAACTATCTGTAAGAGCCTCTTTATCATCCCGGCCTCCTGCGTGGAGTCATGCTGTAAACCTAGAGAGAGAGTCACACCACCTGGGCCTCTCAGAGAGGCTGATTAACTCGAGCATGAAGAGCAGAGTGACATGGGCGAATCACAGCTGTGAAGTCTACGGGCTTCAGTCTGAGTCAGCACTTTTGTATAGAGTATTTAAGTTTGTGACGCACAATGGGGGGCGATCTAAGAAAACATCAAGACACGTGTGGATTTTTAGATGAACTTCATCCATACACTGAAATGCTGGAAGAGATTTCTGTACCTAAGGGATTTTCGTTCCTGTACTCAATCTATATGACCAAATATCAGTTTAAATGTTTCTCATTAGTGAACGGTAAAAGAATGGCAACATATGGTATAAATTAACTGTAAGAAAGAAATGTTGACCCTCAGTGATGCAAGTGACAAAGCAAAAATCTAAATCTAAGCACATGTTCAAATTACTTTTACCTTCAGAACTCTTTATCTAAAAAGATACTTAATGTTTATATATTCTGTATGAACATGCAATATGCAAATGTTATCAACCAAATGTATAAACCATACTTGTTAACTGAAATATAGCTGAAATTAAACATAAATATTAGACAAAAAGACTCAAATGACGAAAACTAAAATAAAACTTAAATTAAGGCCAAATGGAAATATGAAAAGTTAATAAAAAAAACAAAAGCACATAACAAAACAACACAATTTCTAAATCCAAAAAACAGTGTCAGGGTAACTTATAAAACAAACAAAATGATGAATCTGCCTTTGTCATAAAATGTACAGTAATTTGTTTGGGACTAAAGTCATAATGTTACAGTGTTAAAAGTAACATCCCCCAACACATATGTACATATAAATGAACATATAAACAATCTCTCGCACCTTCATGAAGGCCTGGTGGGTGGCACAAGTGAGCTGCTCATGCTTGGCCTTCACCCTCCCCGCTGTAACATTGGATGTGCCGTTTCCACTGAAATAAAATCGGGAAGGGAAGCCATCTTTGTGGTGAACATCAGCTGTAATGTTGTACTTCAGCTCTGCACAGGAAGAAGTATGGTATTTAGAGACAAAGTTACAGTTAGGCAAAGACAACCCGTTAAAACTTCAGAACAATTCAGAATCTCATTTGCATCTTATGGTGAAACACTAGGGGTTTATGAAGGAATGACAGGGGACATGCAAGATGCTGAAAAACAGCAAAACTAAATTAAACAGTAAAATTCTAAATGCATAAAACTATTCATTGCATTTATTAAACAAAAGTCATACAGATTTAGCAGACAGAAAGGCTGCAAATTCTACAAAAACTGGTCATATATTAAATAACACCTGTTTTAGATAATCAAGTTAATTAAATACTTTTAAAAAATGAAAAGTACTTTATATTATTTAATTATTTTCTGTTTAATGATGGCTAATCAAAAGGTTATTCATTACAAATAAATGAAAAGGCAAAAACAAAAAAGGCATCAGGGCAAAAACAGTACAACTAATAATATAAAATGGATAGTTTTGATTATGAATTCTGATTGGATGAGCTACAGTCAAAGCCGTTATGATGTTACTGTGTGACTGTAAACAACTAAACCAAACAGTACTGCTCTTGTTTGGGACATCCCACTCTTTATTATCTCACTTTTAAATAACACATACAGCAGTCCTGTAAACTGACAGATATACAGCTCTATCAATCTACTGTTGTATAAACGCTACAGCAAAATCTCTGGGTGGCACATTTCTGCTGTCGCTGCTTCATATCAGTTTCAAGATTATGAGTATTTGTCATCAAGCACGGCTCTGTTGTTTACTATTTTGTCAGAGAGCGTTGATCTATCAGTGAAGGCAGGCCTTGACACACACCCTGAGCCCTCCAACCGCCACAACAAAAGAGGGGATGTGCGGCCGAGATAAAGAGCTGGGAAAGATGTCTGAAGTACAGCAAACTGCCACTGCCTTCAGCACGTGCTGATAAGACGTGCCAACACTCAACCTCTTGCAAACAAAGAGTTTGAGCCCAAAACGTTCATCCTTGAACTCTGTGTGCACAACTCTGAGAGCATGTGTGGGGAGCTCAAAATATCAGAGGTCACTTCACATCGTATCTAAAAAGTCAGATAGCACTGCAGGAAATTGCAAAATGGTCTTGTATCACTGCAGGGTTTTATTGCACAGATATTGTTGATTTGGAGGGAATTTTAAGTCAAAAGTACAGTTTTCAAAACACTTTTTAAATTAAAATTATGTTGAGTGGGTATTATGGTCTCACCTATGTTTCCTGGGATTTGTTTCCCTCCGACTCTAAAGCACACCTTAACTTTGACACATACGGCAGGAAGACCGTTTTCAGTGCACTGGGCTATGGACCGGTTCAAGCTGTCAGGCAACAACATGACAGCATCCACCTTCACTACTGGACGCGTCCTGAAACAACCAGAGTTATTGGGTTAGTTGTCAGGTCATTGCATTTAAAAAAAAAAAAGATCTTTAACTTTTCAATTTTAAGTGTTGGTAACACTATACTTAAAGCCTTAATGCATAATGCATTACAAAAGTAGTTTTAATGCATTAATTATGCCTTGTAATGGACCTTATAATGCATTATATTATCTCATGAATAATTGTAACCACACACTGAAAAAAATTATTCATAGAATTTACAAATTATTTTAAGGTAAGTGGTTGCATTTATTTATTTTAGCTTGGCCTACATTTTAAAAAAATTTGAAAGTTAGTCAACTAAATTTGTTTATTTAAATAAAATAAATTGATTGCAACCACTTACCTTAAAAAGATTTAGTAAATTCAATTTTTTTTTTCAGTGCAGTTAATACTTTAAAACACTTATCAATTCTTTTTATTTTTACACTATGCATTTTAAATTCGGTTATAATCATTTACAACAAGATCTTATGTCTTACAATGTACATTATTAAAAAAGGCTTTAAGTAAAGTGTTACCAAAGTGTTTCATTTTGTTTTTGATCAAATTTAGTTGACCAATTAAGTTTAGTATATAGTTAGTTAGTATATAGATTTTTAATGGCAGGTTCCCATTATGACAGCTTATCCCATACAACAACATCCCATGCCTGCTCAAGTGACTTTTCTTCATTTCAAAACAGTGACATTGTTTGAAATGTAATGTTTTTTGTTTTTTAAATAAAATACTGTTTATACAGACTTTAACACAAAAGTCTCTGTGAATAATATTCATTGGGACAAAAAAAAAAAAAAAGTGACAACTAGCCCCGGTCTCCATAATAGCTAGGCCCGCTATGGAATATGCTACAGAATTTTTTGCATTTTCCATGCTGATTTTATAAGGTCATTTTCAGAATTCTATGGAATGTATTTAAATGTGCTAAATAGAGTTCTATAGTCTTATTGGAATCTGAAAACATAATAAAATTAGCTAAACTTCAGGAGTGGAAGATGAGCAGAATTGAATGATGGGCATTCACATTCAGTTATGCAGGAATAAATTCCTATAGAAAATACCAAATCTTAAAAGTTACCAAAGCAAATGTGTGTGAAAAATTAATCTGCTGTTTTTACCTGAACACCACAGCTGAGTCTGACAGGAAAGCTCCCACTGCAACATCTGGGTGAGAACACAAAATTCCCATAAAACATACCTGACTTGGTTATTCTTTCACAGAACTCAAAAGTGCACTAATATTCTTTCAAATATTAACCATTTTAATTTTACTGAAAACAACTGTCATACTACATTTAACTTGGGAGTGGCATCTAGTTATAAATAAATGGGGCTATTCTGCATTTTTTAATTTTTGTTAAATGTTAAATGTATTTTCAGAACTCAAAACTTTCTTGCTAGTCTAAAACAGCTTATATTGAAGCCAGCCTGCCAAAATGACAGCTTGTGGAATGTGCCAGTTTATAATGTAATAGTGTGGCAAAACACCGCCTCCACAGAAGATGATCAACACCTGCTTCTACATCGCTGCCTCTTTAGCCCCGCCCTCCAATTCGCACATCTAGTGTAAATAAAAGTGTGAATAACTGGTTTTATTATGTGATCACTATTACTTTATCTTATTACAGATTGTTTGATATGCACTGAGTATTTATGCATTTTTAACCTAAATCACAGCAGCATCCATCTATGAAAGATGTAGGTTGTCAGACATACACAACTGTTAGCCAATTATAGGAGTGAGCGTTTACTTCTGAGTCTACAATCCACCATGCCTATTCATATGAAGCGTTCCGATGAGGGTGGTCAAAACAGGACAGAAAAAAGCCTAATACTTCTAGATTATAAAACGGCCAATTTTATATATGTCACATATATTAAAAACATATATCAAAACCTATATTAAAACATATATGTTTATATAGGTTCTTTCCGTGTGGGTAGACAAGGGCCAGTAGAGGGAATTTGGCCAGGACACCGGGGTTACACCCCTACTCTTTACGAGAAGTGCCATTCGGTTTTTTAATGACCTCAGCAAGTCAGGACCTCGGTTTAATGTCTCATCCGAAAGACTGTGCTTTTTGACAGTAAAGTGTCCCTGTCACTACATTGGGTCGTTAGGACCCACACAGACCACAGCGTGAGCACACCCTGCTGGCCTCACTAACACCTCTTCCAACAGCAACCTAGTTTTCACCAGAGGTCTCCCATCCAGGTACTGACCAGGCTCAACCCTGCTTAGCTTCAGTGGGTAACCGGTCTTGGGCTGCAGGGTGATGTGGCTGTGGTACTGTGCATATTTTTCTGCTTTCAAAAAGTTTACTCTTCAAGACAGGAAACAGAGTCTGAGAACAAGAAGTTCTGTTAAATCTGAGAAAAAAAAATTGCGTCAGCTTAATTTTGTCTCTCTTTTTGATTTTGTGTGATACATATTCAGGAAGTACATCACAGCTGATACCCACAGCATAACTGATAAAAAATGCTGATCTGAAAACATGTTGCGCATGTCCTTTCCTCTAAAGAGGTGTTATGGCCATGTACACACACTAGCCTGCTGCTCTTCATTTGTGCATGCAGAGTTTGGTTGTTTACAGAAAGAGAAATCACATTTGACTAGTGAATTCACTCCCAAAATGTCAGTGAGTGATGGACACATTTACATTCAATACAAGTAGTGTGCACAGAACTAAACAACTACATGTCGAGACAGTAACACCACTCTCTTAGACACTAATACTTTGTCTGAGGTCTAATTTGCGATATATCCTGTCAAAAACCAAACAGGTACACTACTCTTCAAAAGACTGGGGAAAGTAAGATTTTACTTACTTTTTAAAGAAGTCTTTTACACTCACCAAGACTATATCTATTTGATCAAAAACACAGTAACAGTAATATTGTGAAATATTATTTCAATTTAAAATAGCTGTTTTCTCTTTTAATATATTTTAAAATGTAATTTATTCCTACGATGCAAAGCTTCGAGTTTTCAGCAGCCATTAATACAGTCTTTAGTGTCACAGGATCCTTTAAAAATCAGTCTAATATGCCTAATGTTAAAAAGAGTTGAATATTTCAATACACAGTGCTGTTTAATATTTTTGTGGAACCCATGATACATTTTCTGAATTCTTTTAGGAATAAAAATCTCTAAAGAACAGCATTTATTTGAAATAAATCTTTTGTAACATTATAAAATGTCTGTTCAGTCAATTAAAAAAATGCATATTTTCTGAATAAAATTATTATTTCTTTAAAAATACTACTGACCCCCAAGTTTTGAACGTGTAGGTTGAACATGTTTCATGTTCACAAAGGAAACGTATGCTATTCATGTTTTTGTGTTAAAAGCGTTACCTGGGAAATTGTTGCTATCAATATCAACTCCTCCAGATACTGATTGGCCAAACATCCTGAAGTCGTTGCCCAACAAAGAGCCTGTTATTCTCTGCATTGAAGAAAGCACAAAGACAGCATTCAGAAGATATTTAGATTCAAAATTTGACATATTAAATGCCAATGGAGTTGTACTGTACTCCAAGAGACATGCAAATGATTTTATTTATGGACGTTCTTACATCTATTTCAAGAGATCACGTTAATATACTTGATTTTGAACGGTCAGTGACAGTTTATTTTGCAATAATGATCAGATGAATGCATATTATAGCTTTTTTTTTTTTTTTACTTTGCAGGCACTTTTATTGAGTGACTTACATTTACGTTCTACATTTAATTAGTTTGTGTAACATTGGAATCAAACCCATGACCTTTGACATTTCTAGAGTCATGCTCTACAATTACTGGAAAACCACAGCACTGTTACAAGGCCACAAGAGCTGCTGCTGATCACTACAAACATCCTGTATGTAATCATTTTGGCCTGAAGTTAATATAATTAGATGAAGTTCTTCCTAAACATTAGTTTTTATAACTGGATTCACATGATTTGGATTTGCCCTGATCGCTGCTTGAAACTATACATGGAGAGAAAGGGATTTCAGGAAATTACTGCAATTAGACTGGACGCTTAGTACTTCAGTGTGGAAGAGAGCAGAAGAAAGACTCAAAACAATAGGGCAGTTTGCACAGGATGGGGAGGACTGCTCAGGTCTGACCTATCCCGCCTCCGTTTTATTCTTCCCCACCCATAATATCAGCACAAACATCAGCTGGGGAACGTACTTGAGAGAAACTCCGTGCAATGCCACTTCTCCTCCCATTGTAGATATATATAGCACCACGCAGATCGTCCTCCTGAGGGGCTCCAATGGCCACATCTGAAACACAAGCATTGTTGCATTAGCTTTGTTCCAAAACCTAGTGTTAAGCATAATTAGACAAATTAGACATAATTAAACAAGAGTGTTGCTTAACATAGGAAGTAAAGAAAAGCAACCTTCTGAGGTATAACATTCAAAAGATTTTTAAAATGTTTTTGAAAAAAGTCTCAACAAGGCTGCATTTATTGGATAAAAATATAGTAAAAACAGCAAAACTGAAAAATATTACTGCATTTTTTTTAAATACTGTTTTGAATATTAATATAATTTGCATGTATTCCTGCGATGACAAAGCTCAATTTTCAACAGCCATTACTCTGGTCTTCAGTGTTACATGATCCTTTAGAAATCATTCTAATATGCCGATTTGGAATTTCAGAATTATTAAGAAGAAAAATTATTATAAAGATTGTGGAAATGGTAAAACATTTGTTTCATGATTCTTTGATGAATAGAAAGTTGTAAAAAAAAACAGCACATATTTGAAATCTTTTGAATGTCTTTACTGTGACTTTTTGATCGATTTAATGCATCCTTGCTTAATACAAATATTATTTTCTTTAAAAACAAATTACTATTCCCAAACTTTGGAATGGTACTATACATTATTTTGGTCAAATTCTATTATTTTCTTATTTTGGTCAAATGGTCAAATTCTAACATAGCATTGCAAATATTATATAAAATAAATGTGTGACCCTGGACCACAAAACCAATCATAAAGCTAATATAATAAATAAGCTTTCCATTGATGTACTACTGGTTTGGATCTGACAATATTTGGCTGAGATACAGATATTTGAAAATCTGTAATCTGAGGTGCAAAAAAAATCTAAATATTGAGAAAATTGCCTTTTAAGTTGTCCAAATGAAGTTCTTAGCAATGCATATTACTAATCAAAAATGAAGTTTTGATATATTTACAGTAGGAAATTACAAAGCATCTTCATGGAACATGATCTTTACTTAATATCCTAATGATCTTTGGCATAAAAGAAAAATCTATAATTTTGACCCATACAATGTATTTTTGGCTATTGATTCAAATATACCCATGCTACTTATGACTGGTTTTGTGGTCCAGGGTCACAAATGATATATTATTCATAAAAAGCTATTCCCATAAAGCAATGCAAGCTCACTGAAAGCATTCATTTCAAAGAAATTATTACAAATATACATAAAATGCATGCAATACTGACAAGAGCTTATAGACTGTTATGCCCAGTGCTTGGTGCGCTAGATATTTTTAGGTTTATTAGAATAACACATTGTTAGGATGTTTTATTAAGAAGATAGCTGTAGGTAACAGGCAGCTCACTAGGTTTTATAATAGAGAAAACATTATTTATATAATAATTTTATGTCCATTATATGTGTGATTGTTCTTTCTAACCATGCTCTGTCTGTAAACTACACCAACCGCTCTGCCGAGAATCATCAAGGTCATGATTCTGAAATCTGATTCAGAGATTAACAAATATCTAGCCAAGAAACCACTTTAATGTGAAGATGGGGTTAGACCAAAGACAGGCTTTGAAATATAAAGAAGATACAAAACGAGGAAGTGAAACATTGAGGTTTAACATCAAACCTAGCTTGAGGGAAAAAAAACCAACCCTTAGTACCATTTTTAAATACAGCAAAACATGATACAGAACCATTTTAGTACACTTGGCTAGTCAAATAAAGCAATTCAGCATGAGAAACGTAAAAAACTGAAGTGGTTTGATGTGTCATTCAGACATACAGAACTGTACCTGGATATCCGTCATCGTCAATATCACCAAGGTTCATGATGGTTTCTCCAAAACGTGCTGCGTAAGAGTCACTCCCAACTAACTCAAAGTCTGCCTCTTTCAATTTAGCCTGAGAAAGAGACACAGTGACACTGAGGATATTTCCAAGAGAAGCATGATGTTAATTGTTAGAAGTTCATACACAATTCACCACAGTTGACTGGACTGTTTTTGTGCTTCAACTGTGACCAGAAAATGTGCTATCTATTAACATTAAACAGCACAGTAAATGGTGACAGTCAAGCAGTCACATGTGAAGTGTTAAAAGCATGGTGCTTTTTTGGAGTAGGTGGTTAATTTTTGACATTATGGGAAAAGGAAACCTGTTCTATTGATATGGCCTTGGTGGTCACGATCAAAGCCAGAATACATACTTCTAAACTGAACAAACACACAGTAAGATAAGACAGCTCTAAATATGTAGATGTAATTTTATCAAATGCATTACAACGCAACTCGTACCATTCTAAAATTACCAAGGAATAAATGGGTGAATTGCATCAAACACATCAAGAACACATACTGGTCATATTCCACCCCCAAAGCTTTATGGCTTAAAAAAAGAAGAAGCACATTTTCTCATTATCCCTTCACATCATTTTTAGATATGCAAATTAACAAATTAACAAAAAATGTAATTTAGAAAAATAATTAATTATTAAATAATATAAAATAATACACAGTGAAATAAATATAAATTATATATTTATTTATTATAAAATAAATATAATTTACTTTATTATTATTTAAAAATTAAATTAAATTGAGAAACAAATCATTTAAAAATCAAAACTGAAACGTATGTTTACATCTTGGTAGTATCTGATGTAATGTCTTTAATTTATGCTGATTTACATATAAAACAATAAAATAGTATTTATTTATTATTTTTAATTTTATTTGTTATGCATGCTTATGTTTAGGCCCATTAAAATAACTTTTTAAAATCATCAACAAAATGATTTTCAAAAGTACTTTTGGCGGTCCTAAAAATAAACAAACAAACATTATTTTATTGCATTTAATTTTAGGGTAAACTATTTTTTGTGAGATTAACCCATAGGTATGCATCAAAACATAATTAAATATATATCATGTCACTGTCTCACCTCTCCCTGGTTTATGTAGACATGAACACGTCCTTCCTCCCTGACTGAGCTGAACATAGGAGCCCCAACCAGCAGATCGGACAGTCCGTCTGCATTCAAGTCAACAGCACATAGACTAGCTCCATAATAAGAGCCGAGCTGTAGGAGCAAACATCACTATTGTGTTCATTCAACAGGAACATGCCCTAGGAAATTAAAATTCTTGAAATTTCTTACCTTCTTGCCTTTGGTTTTGGCAACGATTTTCAAAGTGTTGCCCTCAATCCTGAAAATGTAGGCCTGGAGTAAAAGAAAACACAGGAATAAGGGAAATGGGAACTATAACACACAGCAGCCTAACAATGGATTGCATATGATGGTGAATGAAATGCATTTCCGTATAGTTTCAACACAAATATGAATGGTAGCTCCCCGATAACTTTTTTTCCAGTCTCTGTTACTTTGGTAAAATCCTCAGACACCATACTGTTACTCACAAACTCATAAGCACTGCAAACTCAGCACATATGCAAATAAAAACCTACTTCCTCTTCCCCAAAGATGGAAGAAGAGTTCAGTTTAACTGTTTTACCGTTCGCAACTGCCTACAGAGTATAGATGTCAAGAGGGTCTCATATCTAAATCCATTTATACACAACTACTGATATTCACTATTCATTTCAGCTCCGCTTTTAACACCATCATCCCGAACACCCTTCAGAATAAACTGACACAGCTTTCCGTCCCCACCTCTGTCTGTCAGTGGATCAACAGCTTCCTGACAGACAGACAGCAGTTAGTAAAGCTTGGTAAATTCACATCCAGCACCCGCACCATCAGCACTGGAGCTCCTCAGGGCTGCGTTCTCTCCCCAATGCTCTTCTCCCTCTACACCAACGACTGCACATCTAAAGACCCCTCTGTCAAGCTCCTGAAGTTCGCAGACGACACCACACTGATCGGCCTCATCCAGGATAGTGATGAGTCTGCTTACAGACAGGAGGATAAGGAGCTGTCTGTCTGGTGCAGTCTTAACAACCTGGAGCTTAACACGCTCAAAACAGTGGAGATGATCGTGGACTTCAGGAGAAACCCCCCTGCTCTCCCCCACTCACCATCATGAACAGCACTGTGACTGCAGTGGAGTCATTCAGATTCCTGGGCACCACAATTTCTCAGGACCTGAAGTGGGTCATTCACATACACTCCATTGTCAGGAAGGCCCAGCAGAGGTTGTACTTTGTTCGCCAGCTGAGGAAGTTCAACCTGCCACAGGAGTTGCTGAAACAGTTCTACTCTGCCATCATTGAATCCGTCCTCTGTACTTCTATAACTGTCTGGTTCAGCTCAGCTACCAAATATGACCTCAGAAGACTACAGAGAGTAGGAGTAGTCCGGACTGCTGAGCGAATCATTGGTACAACCCCCCCCCCCCCCACCCCCCCACCCACCCTCCAAGAACTGTACTTATCCAGAGTGAGCAAAAAAGCTGTCAAAATCACTCTGGGCCCCTCACATCCAGCAAACTCCCTGTTTGAAATGCTGCCGTCTGGTCGACGTTACAGAGCTCTGAGCACCAGAACGAACAGACACAGAAACAGTTTCTTCCCTCAGGCAATCCATCTCATGAACACTTGACAATAAACGCGGAACACACAACTATTATACATTATTTATTCACCACACTTACGTTTTTTTTTTTTTTCATTTCAAATTTGCACATATCAGACCTGTACATACATAGTTGTCTATATTATATATTGTGTTTTTGCTGCTTTGTGCATTGCCTATTTGTATATTTGTATATTATTCTTTATTATCTGTGTCCTGACCTGTTGCTGTCTTTCTGTTGCACTGTAGAGCTTCTGTCACTACAACAAATTCCTTGTATGTGTAAACATACTTGGCCAATAAAGCTCATTCTGATTCTGATTCAGCAGATTGCTATTAAGCTGCAAAAACCTACAGGCTGTGTCAAACAGTCTAACTAACCAAACTAGAGAACTGTGACATTTAACTACTTTAAAATTGGGTCTGTTCTAATAGTCAGATGATGATGGTGGTGGTGGTGGTGTTAACCCTTACTTTACCAGTCTGTTCATGCTGGGGAGCACCACCCACGATCTCAGTGCTTTGAGGATCTAGAAAGTGTCCAGCACTAACAGCATAACCTGATGGGAAGAAAACCATATATTGTGGTGAAATATCCCAATTGCCCATTCAAAGTGCACAAAAAAAGTAAGTAAAAAGCAATTATTTAAAGTCCAGATCTTCCTAATCTACAGAGTTATTATGGTTAGCTAAAACGTGAAATAAAATAAACATTAACTGAAATAAAACAAAATATAAAAATGATATTGAATATCAAAATATTTATTTTATTTCAGCTAATTGCCAAGTCAACATTTCTTACTTTCAAGTAGTTTAACTTGATGTACTAAAAAAACACAATTTTAAATAAAAGAAAACTGTATAGACATATAAAAAAAAAATATATATATATATAAATGACAAAAAAAACACAAGAAATTACTAAAACTTTCAATTTAAAACAAAAATGGAAAATTTTAAATGGAAAGTAATTCAAAATATTAATAATAAAAATTGACTGATACTAATCAGTGATACTAAAATAACAATGCTAAACTAACCCTTGCAAGTCACTTTTGTAGCTTCATTCAGTGATAATCAATAAAAACTGTTCATTTAGACTTTACAATGCTTGTGATAACTGGAAAATATTTTTTAAAAGTCATATTATAGAGAGCCTTCACAAGCAATTTCTTGCGGATGAAATACAAATACAATTTTATATTCACTATAGCTATTTTTTTATTTTATTAATCTGCATGACTTTTCAGGCTTGGAAATTGACAGCAGGAACCCTTTAGTAGATGTGACTGTAGGGCAAGAAGATATTAAATATAAACATTAACATCATTACATTATTATTATCAGTTGCTTGAAACAAGTGTGTTGTGAAAAGTGGCACACAAATAAATTTGATTTGACTGACTACTTTACTGTTAAGAGAGGAACCCTAGAAATCATCATGTCCAAAATGCAATATCCATGACTAAAATGAGTTTAAAATGAGTTTCTTTGTTTAGAAAGTATAAATAGGTTGCCATGAGATCAAAACAAAGTGACTCGTTAGCCATATTTTGCACCAGATGCTCATAGATTATGCAACGGTGTCTGTTTCCTGTTTAAATAGAAAAACGTTATGCCATATCACAGCAAAAGTCTGTATCCTGCTGCACGTCTTAAGAAGCTGATGATCACTGGATTATATTTCTATTTTTACATGCTTAATAGTAAACATTTTAGCAAAATTAGACCACTGTATCTCTAAACACCAAAAGGAAAAGCACTTATTTCCTACTTTTTAAACAAATCATAAAAAAACAGACCGTACAGTATTTCTGTTCCAAAATCTGTAGAATTGGGTAATTGTTGTATATCACCTTCATAGGCAGCTGCATTTTAAGGAAGCTTTTTAGCTATCATGGAACCTCATGAATGGCCGATTTGGAATGTTCTACACAGGCAGTAATTCTTACTTGGATTTGTTACAAAGAATACAACATTGTCAATTTCAGAACTCACCTAAATAGCTTCCATAGAGAACTTCACTGTCATCATCCACATAAGCAGCTGAAATGTTACTTGTGGTGTTGTAGACAAGAACGGATCCGGTCCAGTATGAGGTACCAGGGGCTCCCATGACCATCAGGTCCTACAAACACAATATATTGTTACCAAATCGATTGAATTCAATGTCAGCTCAATCAAAATGCCATTAAAGTTCCTTATACCTCTGTGAATAAATTTGATATTCCTGCTTGACATGACCCATAACCTTCACCAAACTTCCTTTGATGATCTAAGGAACAATTAGCAGTAGTTTGCATTAGGTTACACTTGATTTGAACCTGTGAACCACAACCTAACCAATACAGGAGTAATAGAAATCTGTACCTTTATAGCAGGGGATAATATGACTGGCATGTTTCAAATCTGGACTGAGTCTGAAGCAAACACCATGCGGTAGCTTGTTCTGATTGTCTTTACTAGAGTAGTAGATATTCTTCCACCGATGTCCACATGCCTAAAATGTACACCAGAATAGAGTGAACTAAACAACTATTTACTTATCATACCCTTCATCATACATATTCCACACAAAACTATCATGAAACAATTTAGTTCTTTATTAACATTTCTGACTTAGAAGTAAACAGGGGAGTTTTCATTTAACATTAATAATCATAGTGCATTTACTCAGGTAACACTATAAAAAATGTAACCATCAGTTAAAAGATTTTTTAAGCATTTTTGAAAGAACTTGTGCTTACCAAAAGCTGCATTTATTTTTAATCAAGATGCAATAAAACAGCAATACTGTGACATATTAAAATTTAAGATAGCTGTTTTATATTTTAAATTTCTTAAAATCTAATTTATTATTTTGATGGCAAAGCTGAATATTCAGCAGTCAATACTCCAGTCTTCAGTGTCACATGATCATTCAGAAATCATTCTGATATGCTGATTTGGTGCTTAATTATTATCAATTATTATTGGTGCACTATTATTAATAATGTTTTATATGATCAATGTTGAAAACAGTTTTTGCTGCTTAATATTATTGTGGAAACCATGACATTTTTCAGCATTTTTTCAGTGTTACTTCAAATGAATGAGCAGCATTTATTTGAAATAGAAATATGTTGTAACATTATAAATGTCTTTACGGTCACTTTTTATCAACTGAAGAACTGTATTATTTTCATTTGTTTTCATGTTTACACCAAACATTTGAATGGTAGCATGTCAGGGTTTCCAAAAAAAACAAAAAAACATTAAGCTGTAACTGTTTTCAACATTTAAAATATTAAGGAATGATTCTTGAGCACCATATCAGCATATTAGACTAATTTCTGAAGGATCCTGTGACTCTGAAGTTCAGCGGTAGATTAAATTTCAAAATGAATTAAAATAGAAAACAGTTATTCTAAATTGCAATAATATTTCACATTATTACTGTATTTTTGATCAAATAAATGCAGCCTTGGTGAATGAAGTGCATGCTTTGACCAAAAGACATACCAAAACATGGCCTTTTGAGGGCTGCCGCGACAGACTGACACCGAGCCACTGGTTATCATTCTCTGCCAAACAGTGTTTTCCACAGTGGTGTACACCTCCTGAAATCATGCAGTCAAATTAATATACTTAATATGCCTAAATTAATACACAATCAATCAAGAGCCCAAGCTGCTTACTTTAGGAAACTGCAAAATATTAGAGACATGCAGTGCAAATGTTTTTCATCTCAAGCAAATTCACACCTGTGGCTCACAAGCTCAGTTCTGAATGACACAGGATGAGGAGCGTGTTGTGAAACTTAAAACAAGGCTACAAATATCTCTGAAAGCAGCATGATGTGATGTAAAAAGAAAGTGTTTTGAGACACTGCGTCAAGTGCACTAGTACAAAAACTGGGGTTTTCTGAGCAACACTTATGAACCATGTCCATTCCACATACATTAAATATTCTTGTAAGACCATTAACAGCAACTAGATCTTAACATTTCAGAAAAAAAATAGTGTTTTTTTGCTCATGCAAAACTACACAATGTGATCTTGTAGATGGTTGCCAGGGCATTGCATGTGGTTGCTAAGGTATTTTGAGTGTTTTTAGCCTGTGATTGCGTACTGGCCCAAGTAAAAAGGTCCCTAAGAACCAACTCTGGTTCCTATGTATGGCTCAGTCACTCAAAGAAAGTCTATTATAGTTTTTTCTCTGCCATTTTATTATTGCCAGGGAATACCCGTATATGCACACATAACTCCACAACTCAAAAACCCATCTATAGCACACAAATCGCAGTGAATTACATGCTAAAGTTACAGTATATACTATGGATTTGGTTAAACTTCTAATCTTAAGTACGAGCAATAATAATAGTGATACCTCTCTTAGCAAATGCCACTAATAATGAAACCTTTTCAGACACGTTAACAATCTTGAAACGAACGTGTGTGCACTCCGGCATGGCTTTTGGTGGAAATTATTTGTTTAATGCCATTTCCCTTGACTAAACAGGGACATTTTATTTGCTAGCTATATATATCCTGTAGCATGACCTACAAAGAAGACTATCCCCCATCCCTTGTTTCGGGCTGGGAGTATAAGCATCCTCTTCCTGACAGGAGGAAACCCTCCACAGTCTGGCTGACCCCGCATGGGGAATTTATTCACAGGACGTTTTCACAGTCAGGGGTCTAGAAATCACACACAAGTTCAATCAAAGCGCTTTCAAAAAGTGTGAAGTCTAAATGGTACAACGTGGTCAAATGCAAATGCTTGACTGTTTAGAGTTGGTCTTCAGCAAACAGACGGAGAAAAAAAGAGGGTGATCCACAGAAACTGTGGGATAACTTTTATAAATAACATAACGAGCCCTGCTTAACAGATCATTAAAGTCTGTTATGAAAAGTCATTAACTGATTTATATTATATTGGTATATTGACTACTTATTATACTTTTTTCACATTTTAAATATACGATCAGTCTATGGGGTTATTTTATTTGTCACCTTTAGCATTAATGACAGCATGATTGGAGCTGGCATGGACAAATCTAGCAAAATCCTAAAACTTGTTTTTCCCAGGTTTAAATGAGATTTCAAAGCTTTGTTGATCTTTTGGACCCCACATGCACTACTGATCTCTTAAGCATAGTATAACAGTTTACTGATGAAATTTGTTGTTGCTCCAAAAAAAACCTCATTGCCAAATAACCACATATTGCATACCTTTTTAGAGTAACCCTTTTAAAAATGAACCTCTTACTCAACTCTGCCTTTCAGATCATAGACAAAACGACAAGAAAAGCTGCATTTCTGAAGGTAAGGGAGGGAAGACCTACCAACAGGGAGCTGCTCACATTGGGAGCTCCACACACTGCAGTTGTAGATGGCTCCAGGATTTTTGGTATGAGGATAAAAGCTGGAATCAGCCACAGGCGCTCCAACTATCAGCCTTAACAATAAATATGACATTAAACAAGTGTGTTTTGCCACTTTTGAAACAAACATCAAGATTTTAGAAGGAATGCTTCATGATAAACGGCCCAGCAGTGTGACAAATTAATTTAAGTACAATTATCTCTGAATTAATAAGATGTCATTAAAGCAGCAAGCATAAAATGCATTTTAAAATGGTTTTAGATGGAGAAAAGCATGTCACACTGCAGGACGTGTCAACAATACATGTTTTGCAACCATGAATCCAGGGTATGAAATTAATCAGGACTCGGGGCAAAAGAAATTCTCACAGATATGCTCATAAGAGCAAGTTATTTTGGAACATTTGATGCATTTCACAATATTCCACTATCTAGGCTACTTTATCATCTCAGACTTTGAATTAAAACTAATAATAAAGCAATCTCTGAAACAATAAAGGTGAAAAACCACTCCCAATAACTCTAAAGCTTGAAACAGTGATCATCATTATATCAAAATATACTGTGTTAGTAGGAGACAGCTAACAGCTGGATGAATGTATAAAATGTAGGTTATGCTGTCAGAAAGTTTAATTGTAATGGTGAAAGCCATAATTATTCACACGTGAGAATATATTTTATTTAATTGATTCAACAGAATTAAATGCAGGTTAGAAATACAAACAAATGCACTAAAAATGTAGAAAATGCTTCTGAAAATCAGTCAAAGAGAGCAAATATTAGTTTAAATCTCAAACTTGCTCATTCACCCTTGAATTAAAACATTCAAACTTCTCATGCATGTTTGATGCACTTACCAAGAGTCCTCAGCATGCTGATGAAGGAGAACCGAGAATCCGAATAATGATCCATTGGGTCCATGAAAAACTAAAGGATGCTCCACATCCAGATTGTAGCAGTCACACAGAATCAACAGGTACCACAGGATCCCAAACACAGATCTCCACTTCAGCGAATTCATCTCGTCAAGAGTCATAGCACCACACAGAACACAAAAGAAAGCCAATGTTTCCTTAGAACAAAAGTGCAGAGTTCGAATAAACTTTTGGTAAAGATATCAGGAAGTTGTCATTGTAGTTGTGAGCTCGCGATGTGCGCTCGCCTGTTGCGCTCCGGTATCTCATCTGCTCGAGCGCGCCTCGCGTTTCAGACGTCACAGCGCTCTGAGTCAAGGGAAGCCTTTGAAGTGAGTGCGGGCGCGCCGCATGGTCGGGAACGCGCTGAGCTTCTCACACGCTTCAGACTCCAGCAGGGGTGGACTGGGGCCAAAAAGTGACCCTGGACTTTTTGGCACAGAGCGGCCCACCAAACTCGGTTCGCAACACACCATAAATGAGTGGCATATTCTTGACATTATAATTCTGGTGTATATGACAAATAGTAAATGATTTTAAATAATTTTTACGAGGGACAACTTTAATGTCACTAAAGTTAAATACCAATATTAGCAGTCCATATGACACAATGCTCTGGTATCGTCTAGAAGACTTGAATAGTGCAGAATGTGGACTGTTTTTATGGGTCCTTTATATTGTCATATACACTATTTGTAGCTCAGCATCATTTCTCCAGTTTTCAGTGTCACGTGATCCAGAAATCATTCTAATATGCTGATTTGCTGCTCAAGAAACATTTCTGATTATTATTAATGTTGAAAACTGTTGTGCTGCTTCATTTTTTGTGGAAAATGTGATGCCATTCAGTCTTAGGTAAGATTAAAAAATATAAATTAATATTTTTCTTCAACAATGTTGAATTAATCAAAGATTATAGCATACAAAAAGGGACTTTGATTAAATTGATTTAAGTGACAGTAAAGATATTTACACTTATTACAAAGTACTTATATTTCAAATAAATTATGTTCTTTAACTGAGAACCATTATACCAATAATAAAACCATTATTAATAATTGATCACAAATAATAACTGATAATAAAAGCAGCAAATTAGGCAGCATTAGAATTATTTCTGAAGGGACACTGAAGACTAGAGTAATGATGCTGAAAATACAGCTTTGATCACAGAAATAAATTACATTTTAAAACATCCTCAATAGAAAACCACTATTTTAAGTGTAATATTTCATAATATTATGCTATTGTTTTACTGAATTTTTGATCAAATAAATTCAATCTTCTTTCAAATAAATTATTATTTAATTATTTCAAACTTTTAACCACCAGTGTGTATATAAAATAGGCTAATGCATGTGAATTAATAAGCAAATTATATTTTATTAGGCCTATAATATACATCACTTTCCTATGCACAGCACCCAAAAGCAAAAGTCTTCAGATTTACATTGTTCTAGAGTAAGATTGAGAACGATTTTTTATATTTTTAAGTTAACACGTGAAATCACGGAAGAAAGCAGATTTACATTAACTAACTCTTATCTCATGTCTGCTGAAAACTGCATTATGTAGCCTACATTATGACGATTCGAATAACGGCATTAAAATATGAGAAATGTGAAAAGACCAGTAGTAGTTTGCATTCCTGAAAATTAATGTCAAATATTGCTGAATTGTCTCTCGTCATGTTTAGCTGCTTACATCTTACCTCAGCTCGCATTCAAGTCTCGCGCAGCTCAGCGTCTGTGAACATTAAACCCGCCTTCTGCGCTTTGATTGGCTGTTTCAAACATGTTGACACTGACGAGCGCTACACTGAGCCGGAACACGCTACATTAATTAGAATTTTTGAATGAAGTGGGCCGCGCGGGCCATTAGTCTGGGCCGATGGAAGGATACATGTACATTTACTAATAATCCATGTTTTATATATATTACGCAAAGAGCTGGCCCACATTGTACAACGGCCCACCGGGAAAACGCGATGTATTAACATGTTCTGTTTGACGCCCCAAACCAAAGTGAATATCTCAAAAGCAAGGCTTTTTCCAAATTTTGTGAGAACTGATTAGAAATACGATCTAACTTGAACAGATTACTTGGATTTTAAATTTGACTTATTTTAATGCTAAAACTCATTTTAGTGGACCCTAATTGTGCTCTTTTTTTTTTTTTTTTTTGATGTCTTTTTTTCTCTATCACATACTTTAGTAATCATGATAAATTATATATAATTTGAAACCTCAGAATTCATCCTGTGAAAACCATTTTTAAATCAAACATTGCGTTACTATGGAAATGGTACTTTCATATCTTTTAGAGGTCTTCAACCCTTATGGGGCAGTCATGGCCTAATGGTTAGAGTCAGACTTGTTAGGCTACCCGAAGGTTGTGGGTTTGAGTCTCAGGGCCGGCAGGGATTGTAGGTGGGGAGTGAATAACCAGCTCTCCTTCAATACCACGACTGAGATGAGATCCTTGAGCAAGGCACCGAACCTCCAACTGCTCCCCGAGCGCCGCAGCAATATGGCTGCTCACTTCTCCGGGTGTGTGTTCACGGGGTGTGTGTGTGCACTTGGGTTAAATGCAGAGCACAAATTCTTAGTATGGGTCACCATACTTGGCCACACACCACTTCACATCACTTCACTTAATACGTGTCATATTAAAAAATGTATTATGGTCTATTAGTATCAACATTTTTCGGAAAGGTCTGAGTCTCAAGATTCCATGTTCAGTGGTTATTTTTTTGATAGACGTAATATTGATGAGCAATTTAGACATTTGCGACACAAAAATGCATCAAAAAAATTAAATGGAGTTTTGATGGCACTCGTGGCTCTTGGTGTAATGCCCTAAATAAAATCTCACAGGAACCTCTTTTTTATATCAACTTCAAAATTGTAACATAACTTATTTAGACATAGACTACTGTAAGGCTTTAGTTTTATAGCAATTTTGGATTCACAAATATTTTGTAAAATATTTATTTTATATAGGCTAAAATGAAAAAAAAAAAGTGGTACAGTGCATTTTATTTACAGTAAATTTAAACTTCTATAACTTTTTGATACTTTAATATTTTGAAATGATTACACTCCTGCAGTAATCTGCAGATTGTCTTCTTAAAGAAGAGTCCAACCTTAGAGAAGAGTCTGTATTCCATGAAATTAATGAATTATAGCTATTTAAGTTTTGATAGTGCACTTTCATGTCTATGTTCAAAAATGTGTGTGGGGGGGGGGGGGGGGGGGGGTTGACACAAGGGGTTAATTTAATTAAAATATAATGTAAAATATAATGTATAATAATAATGTAGGTGATTATATTTTATATTTGGAATGACTTTCAGCAAGATTTTTCAAGTTATATGGTTGACTTGACACAAAGTGCTTACATTTGTTCATACATAAACTTTAGATTTTCAGGTAATGGAAGCAATTATAGAGGAATGCAATGGGTTTTATGGACAGTTGGTAATGTCTTGCAGCACAAACAATGTACACAAATGAATTAGTGCTTTTTTAAGGCTTTGTGAAATCTCATTTAGTTTGGGTGATGTCTGAGTACTACCGTTCTATCTGACAATCTATCAATCTAACCATCTTTTCCATGATAAATCCTTTTTCACTTTCATGTGAGCCTTATGACCATGACAAAGCAGATCATCACACACACACGTGGCCTTATTAAATGTGTGAGTCTCAGGATGCCTCAGACACAATTCCCCTCTGAGTGATAATAGCGAGCGCACATGTGCTGTGGATAAGGAGCACAGTGTGAGTCCTGGGACATCATCAAGTCTTTCAGACACTCTTTAAGCACATTTGTGTGTCACTTTTTTGCTCTGAGACTCACAGTTTGTGTGTGCATTTCTTTCAGTGCCTATCAATAGTTACAGCCGCTGTCTCCTTCCTCCATAGGGACGAATCCACAGAGACTTTTTAATAAGTGTGAAAGAGAGTCTTGTCTCTCTCTCACACACACACACTCTGCTTTTAAGAATGAGAGGCAATGAATGATCAGCCAGCTGCATCACTCACTTGGTTATTCTGGATTTTGTATTTCACTTCTTAAAAGTGTTTTTATTTTTCCTTTCACGTAAAAATATTTGGTATTTTGAATGGCCATCAACAGAGAATGATGCTTTTTCCATGCTTTATTTGTTTTAAAATACAGTAAATATTGTGAAATAATTTTACAATAAAAAGTGCTTTCTGTTTGAATATATTATAAAATGTTACTTATTTCTGTAATAGAAAGCTGAATTTTCAGCATCATTACTCCAGCCTTTAGTGTCACATCACCCTTAAAGGAACACTCCACTTTTTTTGAAAATAGGCTCATTTTATAACTCCCCTAGAGTTAAACAGTTGAGTTTTACCGTTTTTGAATCCATTCAGCCGATCTCTGGGTTTAGCATAGATCATTGAATCATTGAATTAGACCATTAGCATCTCGCTCAAAAATGACCAAAGAGTTTCGATAATTTTCCTATTTAAAGCTTGACTCTTCTGTAGTTACATCGTTTACTAAGACTGACGGAAAATGAAAAGTTGCGATTTTCTAGGCCGATGTGGCTAGGAACTATACTCTCATTCCGGCGTAATAATCAAGGAACTTTGCTGCCGTACCATGGGTGCAGCAGGCGCAATGATATTATGCAACGCCTGAAAGAAGTCCCCAGCTATATCATAACTAGTTACTTAGCTGATAGTCTTAGCTGATAGTCTCATGGACCGTTGGCTAAACGTCTGATGCATATGGCACACTTTTCTGGAAACACTTCAGGAATGTCAAAGTCGTAATCTGAGTGGTTGAATTAAACCGGATTTCCAGGAGACGCGAGTGTCGCGTTTATTTTCGGTCCGCCGGGAAACAAAGATGCAGTGGCGCCAAACCCCCTTACGAAAGAAGAAAGCCGTCATGTTTACAAATGTGACGATGAATGCTTATCAGGGTCAATAAATGCTGGGTTTTCAAAAGTATGTGAAATATTTAAAGTTCGCGGCATAGACTCTTTAAAATACATCCGAGACCGAGAGTTTCACACACCGGTTTGTTATTGTGGCGACATTTCCACCCCCCGAAACGAAACGAACTGTGATTGGTTGTTTGACATGTCAGTCAAACGGCCTCATGGGCGGGCCTTGGCCAATGAAAGCTACGATACATTCCAGACCTTCGGCCGTCAGTCTGAGGTCTAGCTATGCGAGACTACTTAGCTGGGGACTACTTTCAGGCGCTGCGTAATATCATTGCAAACGGCAAATAGTATAGGAGTATTTGGGAAACCTATTTGAAAATAATCACTATTTCTTTTTGAATTTACAGTATGGGTGCCAAAATTAGACGCTGTACCTTTAACTTTTCTGGAGTCGAATGCTTTTAAAAAAAAAAAAAACATCTGCTCTGTCCTAGAGAGTGCTCCTGATATTTTCACCCTTGCTGACAGAGTTTATGAAAT
Organism: Barbus barbus; assembly: GCF_936440315.1. NCBI lineage: Eukaryota > Metazoa > Chordata > Actinopteri > Cypriniformes > Cyprinidae > Barbus > Barbus barbus. The sequence goes on along the minus strand of NC_136738.1, from coordinate 27,643,296 downwards.
AAGTTTTTGGATAAACAAACAATCCTTAAAGTGTGTTGGGGGACAAAAGGGGGCTGATTTGTGGAAACTTCTGGGAGGTCCTGGAAAAAAGAGAGAGAAAGGAATGAACTGAATTTTCAAAGGTGCAATAGTTATTAAATTTACTAACACGTGCAAATGCAACGAGCAGAAAAAGAGCAAAGGTCATAGAAGGGATGACTAGTTCTTCATGGGTATTTTGCATGGTCATTACGATGCATATTGCTGATGTTTACGCAAGACACCACGTGCAAAGCATGAAAAACACTTGCACATATACATACAGTATATATGGTTCCACAGTCAGCCAAAAGCATTTCACAACTTCACTTTTCATGCTCCTCTCAACATCACAGTTCATAAACACCAGACAAAACTTTCCTACATTTATTTTAGGGGAATGTCTGCAGAGTATCGGTTTTAAAAAGTATTTTCTTTTATCATAACTTCAGCAAAATAAATACATAAATTAAATTACATTTAGTTTAATTATATATTTAAATTATTAAAAATATTATTTAATTATTATTATTATCATTATTTGTGTTTGTTTGGCAGTGTTGTTACCAACTAAAAAAAATAAAATAAAAATTTAAATTAAAAAAAATATTCTAATTATTTGTTTTTAAGCACTAAAATTTTTAAAACAAACAAAAAAATGCAGATACACAGAAATATAAAAAACACAAAACAGCTAAAATCTCCACTCTATGTATAGAGCACTTTCAACACAACAATTTTAGTTTACATTAAAATGATATTATAAAAATAAAAGCTAATTAAAAATATTAATAAAAACAATAATAAATTAACACATCCCAACCAGCCCAATAGCATTGGCTTAACTAGCAGGATCTTTTTTCCAATTAATGGCAGATGTGTGGCAGGTTAAAACTGAAATTACACACTTCACATTTAAACATCCTAAAATGTGTTAAATGGAGTACAACACTCATATCAGTAGCTAATAGCATTAAATTAGCTAAATTATTCAATTAATTATCATGTAAAGGGGTGCACATAAGGTGCATTTATTAACATGCAAATTACAATAAACCAGTTTGTGCCATAGCCATGTTGTAGTAAACATTAATATTAAACAAAAAACTTTACGATCACAGATTCACTCCATTGCCCTGTAGGTCATGACCTTCCAGTGATTCACAACCAGTTTGGGAAAACTGCATGCTAACACCGGCCAGATGGACCGCTGAACATTTCCGCAGTTGTGCCTATTCAAACTATTACATGTATTGAGAATAAAAGCCATGCATAATTATATAAAGGGTTATTACAGCATTAAGGGATTATTTTGAATCTGCAGATTAGTTAGAGTAGCACATGAGTGGAGTTATTCTAAAATGTGACCCAAATTCCTCTATCTTTTGGAAAGCTCCCATTCTGAACACATCGAGGGCCTGCTATCTGATCCTGAAAGCAAAACAGAAAGAGAATGGATCTGTTAAGATAAAATAAGGATTATATTGCACAATCCTGATAAGAGTAAATTTTTCTATTTGCCATGTGCTGTTATGGCCTCTGGGAGCAGAAGTAAGGCTTGATGAATTGCCTTTAACATCAAAACGTCCTTGTTATATGAAACACCTCATGACCTGTGTGACGTCTCTGGAGCTGCGATAGAAAAGCAGTTTTGCTAATCAGCGGGTCAACAAGAAATCTGCTACTGCTAAACTTCACATTAAGATCTGCAGATTTCCCAAAAACTGGAATGTCCATCAAGTTACATAAAGGTTTGAAAGTGCAATAATGTGAATGCAATCATGGATAAAAGAGGTTGTTGTCAATTCTGACTTTTTTTGCTCTGAATTCTCAGTTGAAATTCTGTAATTATCAATTAAAAAAAAAAATCACAACTTTTTATCTAGCAGTTTTACGTTTATATCTCAATTATGGAGTTGCAAGTTAATGTTTACATCTATATATATATATATATATATATAGTGCAATTCTGAGAAATTGATAGACAAAAAGTCACAATTAGCTTTGTTATCCTATGCCGAAAATAGGCTTCCATATGGGTGATTTACATCATAATCATAATATTACACATATAATACATAAAGCATAAGCACATAAAACTGATAAAACATAAGATGAAATTAAAGTGAACGCTGAAAATTTAAATACAAAACACTAATAAATACTACATAAACAATACTAAAATAACATCCCAACCAGCCCAATAGCTTAACTAATTAAAGGACTATCTGTTTGTCCAATTAATGAGAGATGGGGGTAGTGTGGTGTGTTAGTGGAACAGAAATATTATAACAGGACCAGAACTAGCTCTTTTATAAGTATGTTTGGCTAATTATGCTTTTAGCCATGCACCCATACAGCCACAGTATTCTCATCTTAATTTAACCAATTTTAGCATGTTTAAATCCATTCGTGATCAGTGCAGAATGCCCATAACATTCACAGATTTCACACTGGCCTGCTGATCAGTCTGCAACGAGGCTTCAAATCTCTCAAAGCAGCAGAGATTCTGCAGGAGGCTGTTCTTGGCAGATATTGCTATCAGCAGAAATGCTAATGGGATTCACCTCTTACCTATGCAGAGCCAAGAATGTGGCCTCACCGTGGGGTAGAGACCTCCTCTCCTTCCCCCGCTACTGTTCCAGAAACTTTTCCCCCATGAGATCATACCTTCATCACCTCTCAATTACTGACGGCAACATTTAAGGAGACATAAAAACATTACAGAGGATGTTAAAGTTAAGACCATTCAGACTTGCTGCCTGTTTGCTATTTTTACAATATGAGCTCTAGTTATTTACATTTACATGAAAAAAAATGTAAATGTTTTTGAGTTCCACTTCCAGTATGAACATAAAAAATATGACTGGAAACCTTGTTTTGGTGCATTTTTTCCGCAAAAAGAATGTAGAACTTCTTGTGTGTTAATGGCCCTGACTTCCATATGAAGAAACTATAGCAAAGACTTCAATCAAACTTAACAATCAGCATAAAATCTAATATCCATACGGCAAAAATGTATTCTGGCTAAAACACAATTCATGGTAAATATATCAAATTGAAATTGAAAATATATTTCATTTAAACCTCAGAATGATAAAATATATAACAAAATGCATGTCAACCAGCAATAAAACACATTTTCAATCTAACGGTGCACTTTGGGTAAATGCAAAATGCATATTTAAATTGAAAATACATTTAAAAATGGCATAATATATGAGAAAATATTAATACTTATTTTTAATCTATTAATATTTATTTATTTACTTATTTTAAAGTCTACCAGGGGGTGGGTTCTAACTATGTACAGCTGCTTTTTGGTTTATACTGTTCCCAGAAGAAAATTCAATAAGCATTTGTTAACAAAACAAACAAAACAAAAAAGTAAGTCTAAAGTCTAAAATCTATATTACCAACATATTCAGGTCCCTTAATATTGTATATTTTCAAATATTTAAAAATGTGAAGACCTGCAATCAAAAGGTATATTTGAATTTTAATTCAAACATTTCTCATTAATTTCCTATTTTCTGAACACAGTTGCCTCATTGGTGTCTAAATTAATTTCTACAAATAATAAATAAATAAAAATCTGAGACAAAGTTAATACTTACATGAGACAAAACTGAGAAACCATTACATTAATGATAGAGCTCAGAGCAATACGATTTTACTCTGTCTGGCAGGTTTGGGGAGATCAGGAGAGATATGATAAGAGGCAACATCAGTGACGGCACCCAAAGCTATCAGTAAAGATAAAGCCCAGCTGTGGCATGCCGTGTCCCAGGGGGCTTCAAATCTCTAAATCTTTCTCCTTTACCCTCTGTTTGAGGAAGCGATTTAAGAGACAAAGAACAACAGTGTTTTAAAACAGTCATCAGTGAACTCAAAATCAGTACTTGTTAACTGGACCCAGATTTTACACTGGACCAAATGTAACCCTGGACCACAAATCCAGTCATAAGGGTCAATTTTTCAAAATTGAGACTTATAGATCATCTGAAAGCTGAATAAATAAGATTCCAATTGATGTATGGTTTGTTAGGATCAGGCAATATTTGGCCGAGATACAACTATTTGAAAATCTGGAATTTGAGGGTGCAATAAAATCTAAATACAGAGAAAATTGCCTTTAAGGTTGTCAAATAGAAGGTCTTAGCCATGCATATTACTATCCTAAAATGACGTTTTGATATATTTACAGTAGGAAATTTACAAAATATCTTAATGGAACATGATCTTTACTTAAAGTCCTAATGATGTTTGGCATAAAATAAAAATCAATAATTTTGACCCATACAATGTATTTTTGGCTATTGCTACAAATATACCCCAGTGACTTAAGACTGGTTTTGTGGTCTAGGGTCACAAATGTCCAACGAATGTATCATCAAGTGTCAACTCTATACAATAAATGACAAAAACATTTTTTTAATAAAATAACAACAACAAGAACATAAAATGAAATATAAAAAGTGATTAATATTACCATGCACTATATGCAAAATCAATAACATGACACATTAATTATTAGTCATACTACCAAATGTTGGATGCACAGTCTTTTTCACCTCCTTTTTCTATCTACTGTTGTTAGATTTTACCAGAATTTAGCATAGTTTTTTTTCCCTTCTCTCTGTGGCTGTTTTTGGGTTGCAACACACCAAGACTGGCTTAGGATTTTTAGTAGGCTGCCCAGCATTGCTGCATCTCCAGATCAAGAAAAAAAAAAGGCAACATGAAGTCATTTCTGAGAAACTACTTCTATGTAAAAATGTAGTAACTCCAAAAAAGCCAGTGACAATCTAATCAAGCAAAATAAAACCGGATGTACAAAACCAGGCAACTCCAGGCCCCAAGGCAAACAAACGGTCACTAAATCGTCCACAGGCGCATATACAGCCCAGCTAATTGAATCCATCAGCACATGAGCACAGCCGTGGAGAATGTGAACCACAGCCATGGGAATAAGAACTATTTAAATCTTATGACGTTACGCTGCTGGGGACTGGGGCAGATCTCTCACGTGGGACTGTAATTAGTCATCGTTACTTTTCAATCACTGGCTGTCGTTATGAATTGACATGATGGACTTTTTGACAGTTATAACTGTACTATCATTGGCCCTTGTTTCACCTGGCATTGACTGTATCATTGTTTCACCACACTCTATTACATCAGAGGTTACAATTACTCAAAGTGTTCTGTCATCTACCAAATTTAAAAAAAAATACAGATAATTCAAAATGCTTCCCTATCATTTTGGGAAGACCCTATCTGGTCTTTTATGCTTCACTACTTTAAAAACATTCCCACAGTAAAAGATGCTTATAGAGATTAGCAGTGAAAATGGGGAGAAAATTACTCCACAAAAATAGATAAAATGATGTGTGTGAGTATTGGTGTGTTGCCTTTTTCACATTACAAGAGCAGAATTAAAAACAAAAACAAACCAACAAACATAAAAAAGAGCATGACAGAAAATTCACAATGATTAAAATACATTAGCATTTACATTTCTCTGTTGTTTTTGTTTACCAAAACTATTAAAAAGTTTTCATAAATTGTAGATGACAAATTCAAAGTTTAAAGACACAGGTTTATAGGTTTACAAATAAAAAGTAACCAAAAAACAATGATTATTTCACATAGTGGAAACAAAAAACATCTGAATTAATAACATTAATTAATTAATACGTTAATAAAGTGAAAAGCTTTGGACAAACGTAGTAGCGAAAAAATTTATTAAATTAATTCTTTGTTGACAATGTGCAATCTTAAAAAGAAGATTGTTCACTTGATGCTAATAAGGGTGATTTAGTTATTATTGTGTCTAAAAGAAGAAACATGACAATAATTAAAGACTTGAATATCATAAAAAAAACAGTATCACTTGATTCCTGATGTGGTTTCAATGATCTGACCACAATGCATCTTGAATTTATTAAATGCAATCCAGTTGTGATCCTGAACAGAAAGCACGTTAACACTGATGTCACAATATCCATTTCTCCTTCTGCCGGTTTCTTTCCACTCTCCAACTTCTCCGATTCCGCTTCCTCCCCTTCTTTAATTTTCAGCTTGTCTCAGCTGGGACGTACCCAGCTGAAGGTGTGTGGCGGGCTGCTTCATCATCCGATCCTCTCATCTGATCTGATCTCCAGGCTGTGGAGACATTTGGCACATGGCTCGGGCCCCTCTCCCTGACATCTTCATCAGGGGGGCCAAGCCGAAACGGCAACTCTCTGGTTTCGGTGCAGGGCGTCGCCGCCGGGAGGCCTCTCGCCCTTTCGGGAAGGTTACTACGCCCCGGTAAGCCCCGCCGTGGAGAGGGAGGCAGTGGTGGCGCTCGAGGTGCAGCCAGCCAGAGGAGCTCAGCTGTGGCAGAGCGTTGGCACCGACCACTCGCCATATACCTGCACCATCCTGTGAATCTAATTGGCATTCAGTGGCTTGATAAATGAATTGGTATAATGGGACAATATACTTGACATATGTGGGGCTCTCTTGAGAAATAGGATTCATCTTTTGTACTTCACACGTCGACATGCTGCAGATACCGACACAGGCTCTTCCAAAACAGCTGCGTCCCTCACACTGACAGCCCCCTACCCATCACCTCAGCAGCCAATCAGCTCGCAGCCAGGTTCATGGCCCAATGCTTCCCTCCACGGGGGATGAGATTAGAGAAGAGAGGAGCCAAAGCTCTACCTCTCCCTTTCGCAGCTGCTTCGAAGCAAACCTTCGAAAAATCCGCATTCGTTTTCAGCCCTGTTGAAGCATCCAGCGATCTGTGTCGCCGTTTCTTCCCGGGACTAAAGGCAGACAGCAAATACACAAACAGAATCAACCTCATTTGTCTCAGGGGCAGTGAATAACAATGAGCATTGGATCAACACATTTGCATATCCAATGAATACAAACCGGTCACATCTGTGAGCGGGACGCATCAAGGCTCTCTCGCAGGTCGCCATGGTGATGAATAACAGACGTGATATCGCAATAAATGAGGCAGTTTGCGCGCTCGGCTTTCCCCTTTTGTTTTTATTTATGTTTATTTGCTGGGAAATCATAGCGATTGCCATTAATCGAAAGCAGGCCAAACAGTACGAACAGACTGGTTCTCAGTGGAACTGCAACTTGGAATGTGACCCTTGCATGTTCCTGGGGTCAAAGTTCACAGCAGGTATTTGGTTTGGATGATCCGTTGCCGTATAATCGGTTCAGGCCTCAGCGGATGGCGGTCTGAGAACAGATGCATCATCAGAAGAACTGACCGGAATAATGACATCATATGTGTCAGTAGATCTTATAAAGGCAACACAAGAGAAGCCTTTAAATCAGTGTTTGTTCATATATATGTGTGTGAGAGAAAAAGCATAGGACAGATTCTAATTACTGTGTAAAAACAACATTGTCAATTTCATCCTTCAATGTGTGCCATCAAATCGTATTTTTCTTGCTGAATCATCTTCAGCAGTGGGAGGGGCTTTCTTGCGGCAGGCTGATGATCTTATTTACTGCGGCTACCATTGCACTTCATTAACCCAAGAACATTTCATACAGGTTAATTCTATCTATCCATACTGGCAACACATTTAAAGTAGGCCTGATGGTCTTGCAACATTTTCCAATCCTGTTTTGCCCTCTTCTTCCCATTTTTTTGGTATATAATATCAGTATCAATAAATTGGAAATAAACACAAAAGAAAATTTGGTAACACTTTACTTAAAGCCTTTATGTATAATGCATTATAAAGGCTTATTAAAGGGTATAATGCATTATAATTATTCAAAATGTGTGTTGTAATACATTATAGCTTGTCATAAATAATTATAACCGAATTTAAAATGGTTAGTGCAACAATGAATTGATAAGTGTTGTAATATATTAACTGTGGTTACACATTTTCAGGAAATTGTACAATAAATAAATAAAAATAACCATCCTGTTATCTTCCTGTTCATTTTATTAGTTTTTGTTTTTATTATTTCCATTTAGCTTTAATTTATTTTTATTTCAATTTTAGTAAATGTTAAATGTTGTTATACTAGTAGTAGTAAATGTTGTTATACTATGGTACTGGTTAGTGCTAGTTAAGTTATATTAGTAGTAATACTAAAGTCCATTGCCAAGGCACCATTTCTAATTTATTTTATAATATGTAATATTTAATTTCAGCCTAATTTCAGTTAGCATAAACTAATTTTAATTATTGCATTTGTTGTTGTTTTTTAAAATGGTGTGCATGTTAATGTATATTTCTTGTACTTCCGTTGCAAGCGTAATAAGAGAATGAGGAAAAATTGTAATAAATTGTTATAAAAAAAAGTGTAATGAGATGCATACATTTTAAAAAGTCAAAATACTTTGTGGAAACTGATATTATACCACAAATACTGCAGAATTTAATAGAGATCAGCTTGTATTGAATCTGGAAGAATGCTTTATAACTTAATCTGAGCTCAGATAAGTGTCATTTATGCCTGTGGTCTATAGTTAACACACTGATGAGTAAGAACACACACTCATTCGCACTGGCATTCCTATCATTTCAAGGACTTTCCATTCACACACACACACACACACACACACACACACACACACACACACACACACACACACACACACGCAGAGAGAGTGAGAGAACATATCCCAGGCAGTACACTATCGTTCTCACTTCACATATGCACCCATGTCTCTTGGTTAACCCAAACCCTCTCTCCCCCCTCCAGCACCTCATCCTCCCCTCAAATATCTACCGTAAACCCCTCTGGCCACTGCAACTACGTCAGTTAATAAATCAGAAAAGAAGCTGGTTACCAGATGTCCCAGCTTATTAACACACACTATGTCTCCAGCGTAGAATGTAATGGCATTCAGGGTTTAGAGAGAGACTGAGAAAATGTCTAAACCGAGAAAGACCAAGCTAGTAGGAGAAATGGGCGAAGACATTACTTTTATTTTGAAAAACTAGTGAGCTGCCTACCTAGAACTCATGCTTAGCCTGCTTTTGATATACAGTATTTTGTTCAAATACTAAGGCAGTGCATGCATCCATCACAGACCTGGTAAAGGTAATCTCATAAGGCATTGTGGATCCACAAGCCAAGTCAAGTAAGTCAAGTCACCTTTATTTATATAATGCTTTATACAATACAGATTGTTGCTGCTGTAAAGCAGATTTACAGTGTTAAACAGGGAAACAGTATGTCAATAATGCAAACACAATTCTGTTAAAATCAGTTCATTATTGATTCAGTGATGTCATTGTCCAGCTCTCTTCAAATAGTGTCTGTGTAATAAAGTCATCAATATTGCCAAAAATTAAGTGTCCCCAACTATGCAAGCCAAAGGCAACAGTGGAAAGCAACCCAAACTCCATCGGTGACAGAAATGGAGAAAAAAAACCTTGGGAGAAACCAGGCTCAGTCGTGTTGCCAGTTCATAATGTATTCAAGGTGGTGGATAAAGCTAGATAAAAGAGTATCATAAATGAACTTATAATACAATCAATACTGAAAGCTAATTTAAAACAAACAAATGTTTTGAATATTTGTGTGTGGTTTTGGAAAATTTGTGAACAGCATTGTTAGCTTAGCAATATACTATCACAAACACTACTGAATTCTCAAAAGAACTTATTGTAGAAGACGGTTTATGCTAATGCCCACTAAAGCACCCCTTGTGGCAATTATGAGAATGCAATGCAAATTTTATTTTAGATTTATTTTTGCCATTTTTGCTTTTTATTAGGAAAGGACAGTACTTTCAGACAGGCAGCAAAGTGGGAGGGGGGGGGGGGGATCCGGCAAAGTCCACATCTCAGGATTTGAACTTGGGGATGCACAAAGCGCAACAGCGTTGCATGCCCATGAGACTATTTCACCATCATGCAATGCTAAATTAAATGGATAGTTAAGCTAAAAAATTAAGAATTTTGTCATCATTTATTCACTCTCATGTCTTAGGACTTACTTTCTTCCTTGAAAAACAACACTGGACCCCACTGATTTCCATTTTACCCAAAGATATTTTTCAAACTGTCATCTTTTGTGTTCCGCGGATAACAGCCGATCATATGGGGTTGGAACGAAACGGGAAAATAAACACAGAATTTTCATATTTGGCTGACCTCTCTCTTTAAAGATTCATTATAAACTGAAGTCAGACACATTTCTGAATGCATAAAATCAAGTTCACGCAACTAAACTCTTATGTTCAGCCTTGGAAGGCCACTGTCAATAGGCAGGATACAGTATCAACTACTGTAAGTTTTGGAGCAGAGCTAATGTAAAAACATGGAACATGATTAAAATTATTTTAGGGATCCAAACACTCTATGCACATAACCAGGGCCTGTCACATAGTCCTGGTCCTCCTCTATCACACTATACTGCTCATTGTGTTACAGGCTATAAAACTGTCAAGCAACATCTTAACAAGTTTATTAAGACCTTCTCAGAAACATTCCCTTGTGTTTAGTGGATTCTGAGTTTGGTCCAGTGGGTCAAAGTCATGGAGAACTACCCCGGGAGGTCAAAATGAAATGGTCGACGAGGGATGCAGGAAAGAATTGTGGTTAGCTGATGACTGTATTCTCAGTACTAGATAAATGGAATGACATTGCTCAACTGCATTTACAACACTGTCCACAAAATAGCATAATGCCAGTTTAACAAGTTCAATGACATGAATTTACTCAACATCATCCATTATAACAAGGAATGCACAGTCACAACTGGTCTATTAAGTACAGATGTCATTTAAACCACCCCAAAGACTTACAGTAAGACCATCTTTGCTTAACAGTTTACCTTAAACTGCATGTACAAATAAACAGGACAGGAATCTGACCTCACATTGGTTTCCTTTGTATACTCAGTCAAGCAGACACTAAAACCGCTGAGGATTTTCTAGGTCTGTATAAAAAGTCAAGGATGTGAGGGGAACACTAATTAGTGATATATCAATGACCTACTTGTGTCTCGTCTAAATAAACCGGCAGTCAGCAGGATCTGAATGCCGTTTAACCCCCTCCAAGCCCAAAGCTGCAATATTCCCCAAAGATTACAGCTTCCTTCCTGACCACCCCAGACCACAGCACTAGATATGATATGATATGCTTAGCTTTTGAAATTCTCAGCAAAACATTGAGAAACTGTTATTTTAACCACTGCTTAAACAGTGTTTCAATGAGGTCGGTCATAATACCATTTTTTAATGTGCATAAACTCATAAAGCACTTTGCGACTTTGTGTTTCAGAAAAGAACAATATCATTATGGTTCAAAATTGGTACTAAAGTTGTCCAGAATACAAAAAGCCACATAACAACCATAGTAATGACTGTGAATGTGATTTATGAGCAAATCTGCAGGGAAACAAATTCAAATATAATTCAATGCTGCAGGATAATAAAACTGCAGCAAGTAAATCCCCAGAAAGAATGTAATATGAATGCTGTGAAAGATTAAAGGCAAGTAAAAGCAAATGTAATCCGACTCACTGACTTTATAAAAGCGGAGGGATTGTGGGATATTGCAATTCAATTTGAGAAATGATTCTTTAGGTTTTTGTGTCAGTAGGGCAGGGAGTCCTAATATTACAATATAGAATTTAGAGTTGGTGTACTACTGTGTAAATGGGAGTTAAAGTAATAGTTCATCCAATTATTTACATTCCAAACTTATTTTTGTTTTCTATGCAACGCCATAGGAGAAAATAACTTCTATTCGTGTTGCATTGGAAAAAAAAACATGGAGCAACATATGGCGTGATTTAATAATGCTAAATGTTATTGGGTGAACTATTTCTTCAATTCTACACGGGAAGAGACTGGCTTCCTCTTTTTTTTTGTGAGGTCATGTCACAATGATTTGTCTTAATGTAGGACACTGACCTTTCAGAAGTACAAAATCTCAGAGAAAAGAGGAAAAATAACGTGCTAAATCAGTAGCATCTGATTCTGCAGTTGTGGTTAAATTTGCATGATCAAGCGATATCATTAAACATCTTACTGTCACCCACAATGGCAGTTTCAGAAAGAAGTCAATTACTGCCAATAAATAATTAAGAACGTTTAGATTTGAACAATTGAATCATAGCAAGAGTCATAAAACACACACCCCCTCAGCAGTTCACCAGAATAGAGATTATTGCTTTTATACACAAAAACAATTAAAATGTCTTCTTGTAATTAGTTTTCTCATTTGTTCATATTTGCTGCAAAAAAATATGTGCATGTTTGGCACACACAATAAATCAATCCATTTTTAAATACCTTGATTATGCATAAATATCAATTTGTATATACTCTTAGAAAAAGGTACAAAAGTTTCAATGGGGCAGCACCTTCTCAAAACGTACAAATATGTAAGATTTAGATACTAATAAGTACACTTTAGGTATTAATATGCGACCCTGAACCACAAAACCAGTCATAAGGGTCAATTTTCCGAAATTGAGATTTATACATCATCTGAAAGCTGAATAAATAGCTTTCCATTGATGTATGGTTTGTTAGGATTGGACAATATTTGACCGAGAAACAACTATTTGAAAATCTGAGGGCGCTACAAAATTACCTTTAAAGTTGTCCAAATGAAGTTCTTAGCCATGCATATTACTAATCAAAAATGAAGTTTTGATATATTTACAGTAGGAAATTTACAAAATATCTTCATGGAACATGATCTTTAATGCCCTAATGATTTTTTACATAAAAGAAAAATCAATCATTTTGATCCATACAATGTATTTTTGGTTATTGCTACAAATATACCCAAGACTGGTTTTGTGGTCTAGGGTCACATACGTACCATTAAGGTACCAATATGCACCTTTAAGTGGTAAATAAGGTACAAAAGTGTCCCAGTGAGAGTGTGGGTGTAAAGACTGTTGCAAAAAAATAAAACTTAAGATTAAAATACGCTTCTCTCCATATGGGGCTATTAAAATCGAACAAACAAACATGAAAATACGTAAAATACAATGAATATTTTCTACAAAATCTCAGATAAAGACTTCAAAATTAATTGCCGACAAGCACCAACTAAGACCACAGAAACTACAAAAAATTTTATGTCTTTTAGAAAGACCATTTAGTGAATGGATTTGATTGCTCAAGTACATTTGCAATGACTCTACGATTACAATCCTAGTGCCCTTCTAGGCTGCCAAGACACCATTTGGAATTCTCACCGAGACTATCAGCTTAAAAATGGATAAAGTGTGTCTGCTCTTCTGACTAGAGGACAAAAATCTTATAACCACATTGCAAAGAGGTTAAGAAATCATCTTGACAGACCCTCTGTCGTTTTGGTGTAATAAATGGCCATCATAACTTTTCCCAGTGACAATCAGTCTTCTTTATTACAGAGTCAGATACCCTACAGAGATATTGCGTGCTGTCACTGTGACACGCTAACATCCAGCTTTAAGTAATGTGTACGAATGACCATACATGCATATTTCTCCCATGCTCTGATTTTATTATACATCTCACACCTGCTTATTATTTCATGCAGTTCACAGGGATTTTACACAATGGTCTCAGCCTGTCTTTTATAATTTATTTCATGACAGCGCAGCACAAATTCACTAAAGCATTATTCATTCGAGTGTTCATTAATTATGCAAATGAGTTGCAATTAACTAATCTCTTCATAAGACGCCATTTGCATGTTAATGAACTGCATGGTTGTGACATTATTTAATTGGGTAGATAGATACATTAAATGCACAGTGTGAGTCTCCAACTGATATTACAGTCGCTGCTTTAAAACAAGTAAAAATTAATAATGTGTGTCACCAGAATTTGATCAGAAAAACAGGAACGTTTATCTGCATCTTTAAAGAAAGTATTTATTAATCTGAACATTTCTTTAACAGTGTCTATAGTAAGTACATACAGGGTTTATGCACTACTGTAGAATTAAAAGGGGTTGTAAAATCACACTTGCTCTGGAGAGCTTAGGTTACAGGCCAGAGAGATACAGACAGACTAAACATGAAAGCGGGATATCTCCATGTTAGCAGAGGTCTTTTGAAGAACATCTGCGTTTGGAGTGTTTGTGAGGATTTCAGCTAGGCTACTATCTTTCAGCCCTGATCTGAAGCGGTGGAACTGCTCTCTTATTATCTCCAAGGACCTCCACCCACTAACGGACATTTTCGTTCATCTCCTCAGCAACCTTGCTGCTGAAAAACTTCCCCCTCGACCCGACCTACGCCCCCGTCTGCATTGAAGTGTTCCTGTCAGTTGGGAAGTGATGTGTTTCCTCAGGAAAATGAGGAGACATCATGGATCTGTGAACTGGGAAAGGTCTGGAGAACCAATAAGGTCTACTACCTGGAGAAACTGTTTAACATTCCCATACATCTCAACGGCAATCGGTCACGCAGACAATTAAAAAAAAAGCCACAAATTAATTTCAACACTTTTCACACCTAAAAATTAGCTTTCTGTCATAATTTACTCCTCATTTCCTTCTATGAAACACAAAAGAATTTTTGAACAACACTGATGTTCAACCAACATAGGACTCCATTGTATGGACAAGGAAACAAAGACATTTTTCAAAATATCTTCTTTTGTGCTCCACAAAGCAAAGTAAACCAAAGCTATTTGGAACAACACGAGTTGTTAACTTGTTAATTATTAAGAGTCCTTCAAAGAAAAACAAAAAAATCAAAACATGAAAATGTTTGCAAATAATGCCCTAAAAATACAATCACGTCATTCCGAACCTGTTTGATTTTCTTTGTTCTACGAAAAACAAAAGAATACTTGAAGAACATTGGAATTCAAACAACATTGGACTTTATTAGCTTACATTTTATGGATAAAAAAAACAAATACATTTTTCAAAATATCCTCTGTTGTGTTTCACAGAACAAAGAAAGACATGAGTGAATTATTAAGAGTCCTGAAAATGTTTGCAAATAATGTCCTAATATTTCACTCATGTCTTTCGTTTGATGTTCTTTGTTCTGTGGAACACAAAAGAAGATATTTTGAAAATGTCTTGGTTTTGTTTTGTCCATACCAGTGGTGGTCAGTAACGAAGTAAAACGTCTTCGTTACTGTACTTAAGAAAATTTTCCAAGTATCTGTACTTTAGTTTTATTTTGAGTAACTTTTACTTTTACTTCACTACATTCCAAAGCATAAGATCGTACTTTTTACTTCACTACATTTCATAAAACATATTGTTACTCCTTATAATATATCACGTGCTCCGAGATGCAGAAGTGGTGTCTGCTTCACGAACAAACTGATTATTTTCAATGAACCTGTTAAATCGGTTCGCAAATCGCAACACACGATTAATTTACGAATTGGAATGATCCGATTGCAGCTGTTCTCGAGTCGACAACTCACTGATTCAAATGATCCGTTAGAGCGAGTCTTCAGTGAACTGAACTCACAAGTAAAGAACGCAACTAATGCTGCAAATAGTAAATTACTAATGTCGAATTTTAGGATTAATTATTGTAACTGAAAATCACATTTAGGTCAAAACCGTCAGTTGTTCGTGAACTAAATCTGCTGTAAAGGGTGATCTATTTAAGCCCACTGAAATGCTTGAATGCAGACAGATCAATGTCAGTGTCTCTATGTTATAGGTCAAAAAACAAAAGATTAAAATAACATAGATTAAATAAAATAACTCATGCACGTTCATATTCCCAGTTGCTGTTTTATTAAAATGCTACGCATTTAGCCCATTTATGTACGACTCTATGTGACATCTGTTTTTATATTGTTTATCAACAGTACAAATTTTTATATTGTTTAGATCAACTAGCCGAGTAGACAGATATGAATGTTTATTCATAACTATACTGAAAATAAGTAAATATTATTAGCTGATGCCAACTGTCTAGCTAACAAGTTTGCAGGTGACATGTTGAGGAAATTTTTAGTTATATTAGTCCAAATATTTTTATTTAGCCACCTAGATAGATTACATCTGGGGGAAAAGAAAGGATGTGATGTTCAGAACATGGTAACTACAGTAATTATGAAGTGATGCCCTCTGGGGGCATTTGGCCAGGGGTGTTTTTACACCATAGACAAGGTTTGAGAAGAAACAAATCATTATGAAATATAATTATATTTTCCTTAAAATGTTCTTCCTAACTTCAGGCCTAATTCTCATGTCATATATAACTGACGTTCTGCAAAATAACAAATTTTAAAACACTTTTTTTCTTACTGGTGAAAATTAGATGGTCAAATCTGTTTTCTCTCAGGTATATCGCAGTGTAAGCTTCACAGTGAACATTACTACATCACTCTCATTAACGTAGTCCATATCAACAACAAAATATATATCTTGACTCCATATAGTGGTTATTTTGGGAAAATCACAGGTATTTTGGGCAGTAGGATTATAAAAATAAATAAAGTAGTCTATATAAAATTGCAAAATAAATCTATCAGTACTTTTTTACTTAAGTACATAAAAAATCGAGTACTTTTGTACTTTCACTCGGGTAAAATTGAAAAAGCAGTACTTTTACTTTTACTGGAGTAATATTTTATTATACGTATCTGTACTTTTACTCAAGTACTTGATCTGTGTACTTTGTCCACCACTGGTCCATACAATGAACGTCAATCGAGCTGCTTACAAAAATCTCTACATTTATACTTTTAAATGGCCGAAAAAATTGAGAAATATGCTTTTTGCCCACATATTGGCATAATTACCAGAAAACCCCTGAAATGAACAACATTTGATCATCAATCAGTGGCACATTTTGTAAATACTGGCTAATATAAATTTCACTCTTGGTGTGAACAGACTGAACAGTCTGCTTTTTCATCATAGCTGAAACATACTGCACAACTAAAAATGCAACTTAAAAATCTAGAAAGTAAGAAAGCCCTTTTCACACGTTTTGCATTCAAGTGAAGTGTTGGAAATGGCTTGCCAAATGAACCCTGACTTCCTAGGGGTTTGGAAAACCTGGCTGAAATCCCCTCTCTCCAGATATCAACGAGGTCTGCGCTGTGACGTGTGGATGCATAATTAGCAGCAGCATGAGAGCGAAGTGGTATTAATTATTACGATTAAAACATTAGCCATGCAGCTCATGCGTTCATTGTGATGAAATGGGCCTGCGTCCCCCTGACCTACAAACCACTGCGCACAGGCACCAGAAGGAAGATGCGTAATTGTGTTTCCAGTTCTCCTTAAGACGCTGGCATAATTAGTGTGCTTCTCGCCCGAAAGAATAGAGGTGATTTGGAAAGTGTCCAAATTGCAAGCCTTAATGAAAACGCGCCGTCGGTGAAGGGTAGTCTGTCAAAGGAAGCAAACTTCTCTAGGGCGAATGTGTTCGTGTGACTTGGCCGTGTTTAAATGAGATCTAGCGGTCCCGTGAGACGTGGGAGACAGGGTGGTGTTTGGGGGGAGGGGTGCTGGATTTGGGGCTAAACTAGACAGATTTTGAGCCAGAAGGGCTCTGCAGTTAAAGTTTAATGAAACCGTACACACAATGAAGCATGAGTGTATGCACATAGTCCATGTAGTGTCCTCACACCCCCTAAACAAAACCGAAATGCTCTGTCAGAACAAATGGCTTTTATCTCCACTGATGTCCCTCCTGACCAAACGGCACTCTTTGGAATCTGAATTTAAGAAATAATTCACAAGAGGTGAAATAATTCCTATTAATCCTGGCTGTGTGAATTATCCAGAGACATTGAAAGAGGATAAATCTGTAATGACTTTAAATGACGTAATCGGCTTTTGAAAATAAAGATGTGAACTGAATTAATCACCACAGAAATCAAGAAAGTGCCCATGAGTGCAGCTGCGCCCAATGAAAGACAGTTTCACTTAAATGCTAAAAAATGTACATAATTTATCCACCCTTCTGAAAGGGCCTCAGCTTGGAGACCAGCTTGAAAAAGCGCCATGCAAGCGGTACGATAAAAAGCACACGCTCGTACGCGCAGGCAGTGACGAGTTTCACTTAAGGATCTATGCGCTAATGAAGATGCTCTAAACATAACCCACAACTCTCTAGTTCTGACACCTACCAATTAACACTCCCCAGTATGGAGCCTTCCATTACCAATAAACTGAGCAGGCAAAACACTGCCGTGGCTCCCCTGTAATGGAAAATAATTGAAGAGTTAAGTGGGTCTTATTACTTATCCACCAAGACTCTGCATGCTAACACACACTAGCTAATACCAGAGTTCATTGCCCAAAATGCCTTTGAAGATCATTTAATTGGCCCTCAACCAATGATTATAGCCATTCGGAGGTAGGACTTCAACTTCAGCTCTTTCTTTTTTGGAAAAATGGAGGATCTACAAAGTAACAGTGCTGCATGCACAGTTATTCATTTGGTTAAAACTATCAAAATCAACTTACAGTGGCGTACATATCATTCGATATAAATTAAATCTATGACCAATACTAGTTACAGCTACAGGAAAATCTATGGAAGATATATGGGCTTCAATGTGGATAAACAAGTTCACGATTATCAAATAGGCTTATAACAATCCTAAATGTGCAATTTTACCATCAGACACAAAAACATTACATGAAAGCTGAGGGTGGAGCCCCCAAGCTGCAGTAGTCATTGAAAGCCCAATTCATTAGTAGTCATCTAGGGACTTTCAGATGGCTACTTGCCAATTCCCAAAACATATGCTTGCCTACATATACTAGCTGTCTGTGTTTTCATGCTCTTTTGCATAAAACATATAGGGTTCTGACTGATATGACAGACCAATACAATGACAGCTCATTTTATTCACATCATTGTCACTGTTATTCATTCGTTTTCAGCTGATCTCAGTACTCTGTGGAATTGCTTGGGAGTTCCTTGTGATTCACATAACACTATTTCATTAGAAATATCAAAAGTACAATCATAACTACTGGAAAGTGGAAGTTACAAGAAAAACTACCACTGTATGGCATGCAAAGTTACTTAAACTGCAAAATTAAAACAGGCTCAAAATGAACAGAGGAAGCAGAAGTGGTATAAATCAGAACAGCAAAATAATAATAATAATAATAATAAGTACTTTCAAACACATTCAATGCAACTAAAGTTTACTGTGACATTTTAAACCCTATTTTGACATTTTGATATTAGCAAACTGAAATCTGTCATATTATCTGACAGGAAGCAATGTTTTAAAAGGAGACAAACTAATACCATGAGACAAGCCAAAATCCATCAAATACTCACTGATGTTTGTCCTGCTGGTTTCCCTCCTAAATCACTTCCTGCATGGTGATGTCATTAAGGAAGAGTCTTTTGTTATATTACAAGAAACAAACAGGATGAAGTAAGATAGTGAGGGACACAAAAAAAATTGTATTCCCAAGATTTTTTTGTTTTTGTTTGGAAACATCTGCTTTACCTAAACAATAACAAATACTAGTTAAATTTTTCTAATATATATTACATTTAGTTTTTTATTTAAAACATTTTTTATGGTGGATGCATGGGAATGTACTGCATGATCTAGTAATTCATACATTTATTGTAAATATAAATTCATATTAAAATTTTTAAGGACAAAAAATATGTTGCCTTATGGTATTAACATCAAAGATTATTTGATTATTTATGATCAATTTTATTTATTGTTACGTTATTAATTAAATTCGATTTTTAATTATCTTAATTAAATTAGATTTATTTTAGTATGACAAATTCTACAAATTGTCATTCATTTTCCACACAGAGGCTTGGACCAGATGCAGCTGCCACAGGTGCATTTATTTTGCCCAGTATGTTTCGCTCGAGTTTGACAGTGATTTTCATCTGTGCTTGGTTGTTGTTACCCTGGCTCGCCCCGGTGCTCTGGCAACAGATGTGTGCTGCTGACTCAGTTTCCTCAGATCCGCGTTTCCCTCTTTCCTCTCCTCCTGTCTGTCACGGCCTCTGTCAGGCTTCTAATGGATAGAGATGTTTGTGCTGTCAGTGCTCTTGATGGGCCGTCAGATCCATAACACAATACCTCCTACGACACCACACGCTGTCAAACACAACAGATATTTCACACTGACTGAGGATAATTCACAGCCGTGAAACAGACTTTCTGCTCGGATCAGCAGCGCTGTACAGTCACGGCCAACCTGTCACCCCGTCATTCCCTCTGAAGTGTGTGAAGTTTACCGGGGTCAGCGTTCATGTCTCACTTTGATAGCGCTGCTGTCGTGTTGATACTTATTTACTAAATCGAATACAGCAATAATACATAAAAGGGTCTGCGTTTTAGAGTGATTGTACCACAGATAAGCAGTGATAATAGGCATGCTGTGAAGGATTGTGAGTGACTAACCTGTGGTAAAAACCATTGTGACACTCGAGCCTGAAGTGCTTTATTGCTTTAAAGAAGTTCAAATGACGCAACAGAAATATCATAAGATAGTCATTAACAATGTAAAATGTATTAATATTAATAATCATGATAAATTTACATAGCCTAATATACACTGTAAAAAATGACCGGGATTTTAACAGTGAGTGGGTCGACGGAAAGAAAAAAATAAACCAAAAATATTTAAAACTTTTTTTCATCAATAATCAAAGCTAGCCGTCGATTTAATAAAAAATCCATATATTATATATTTTTGAATATTAAGCTACATAATTCATCAATGCCCGTTTTTCATGTATAATACACCAACCAGTCATGATCTGGCTCAAGTTCAAATTTCATTGGACAATAATGTGAAGTGGAGCAGTTATTTTCTGTTCTTATTCATAAATCGGTAGAAATTTACATGGGACAGACGAGCTTATTTGTGGAGTGATCTGGATCTGCGGTTTGTCTAATTTTATAAATCAAATTATATCGCTGAGAAAATAGATGCTGAATGACTACAAAAGCACTGCACAAAACAAAAGTCGCAATAATGGTAATCAGTAGGCTATTCAATTGACTTATATTTATGTATGATATCCTACGCCGTTTACTATTTGATGAAACTCTCATAGTTAAAGAAGCCCGAGTGCCAGCTACAGGCCTCTTATGTGAAGTGTAGGCTGACGAAATGGTGACATGAAATGACTTTATCATATTACCATTTTTGATAATTATGCAGCATTATGAAAGTGTCTTATGCTAATCAAGCCTGCATTTATTTGATCAAGAATACAGAAAAACTGTAATATTGTGAAATATTACAATTTTAAAAAATGTTTTTCTATTTTAATATGCTTTCAAATATAATTTATTTCTCTAATCAAAGCTGAATTTTCAGCATCATTACTCCAGTCTTCAATGGTCCTTCAGAAATCATTCTAATATGCTGATTTATTATCTATTTTGGAAACAGTTGTGCTGCTTAATTTTTTTGCTTTTTATTTTTATTTTATTTATTTATTTTGGAACCTGTGATATTTTTGGGGGGTTCATTGATCAAATTTAACAGCATTTATTCAAAATATAGATGTTTTCTAACAATATCAATCTTTACTATCACTGTTTCTATCAATTTAACAAATCCTTGCTGAATAAAAACTAATTTCTTAAAAAAAAAAAAAAAAAAATACTGACCGCAAGCTTGAATGGTAGTATATATTGTTACAAAAGTTATATTTTAAATAAATGCTGTTCTTATTTAACTTTTTATTCATCAAAGAATCCTGAAAAATGTATGACTCATTTCCAACATTGCTAATAAATCAGCATTGCATAAAATTTATTTTAAAGTATATTAACATTTTGTGACTTATTGCAAAAATATAAAATAGTAATGTATCCAAACTTTTGCCCTATTTTCTTTTTCTTTACATTGCCCCTTTATGAACTGGTATTTAACTGTACATTTAAGTTAAAACCGTAAAACCTAAAATGTTGTTAGCGTATTTTTTTACGGTAGAATTCCGGCAACCACACCTGCCATTTTTTTACCATAAATTTTACGGATTTTTTTTTCACCGATCAAACGTTTGGGGTCAGTAGATTATTTTAATGAAATACTTTTATTCAGGAAGCACACACAGCAGGGATATTAAAGACATTTCTAATGTCACAAAAGATGTATATTGCCAATAAATACTTTTTTACAAGTCAAGAAACAAAATCCGCTTCAAATTACAGTCACAGCTATAATATGCTGTGAAAATGTGATGTTTTTTTTTTATTTATATCTTTTAATTTAGTTCCTGTCATAGATGTTCTATATATTTCAGTCACAGACACACATTGCAAATAGACAACAAACCCTCCATTCATTCTTTAACATTGCCTTTAATGATATAATTTGTCATGTGATATCTACACAAAGTTTACTTGACACCTAAATTATTATTAATAATGGGTTTGACCTACTTATTTGGTGTATTTTGGCAGTTGAATCAAGACATCATGTTAACATAATTTGTTCCTGTGTGAATTTCCGTGGATTTCTTATATATATCATCCTATCAACATTCACTGATCTCATTTCCGTGTCATGAGCTCTACTGTGTAGTCCAGTTATGTCCTCACCGCCGCTCAGCTAAATAAAGTGGCTAAAGGTTGGTCTTTAGCATGACTAAAGGCATTGTTGGTTGCGCGGGGTGAGACACGCGACACTGTTGAGCTGAGGGTGAGAGAGAGCTCTGTGGATGAATAGAACCAGAGCACGCTTCAGAAAATGTGCCTTTCTTTCTCTCTGTCCGGGTCCGTCTGAAGAGGATTAAGCACAACAATGAGAGCCTTGAGGAGGTTTCCTCTCACTCCTCTCATTTTCAGCCTCTCAGCTGGAGGAAAAGCTGGCCAAACAAGCAAACATGTTCAGAACTGAGACCTACATTTGTACAATAATACATAAAGCTCGATGTTTGTGAAAACAAATATTTTCAGAGACTGTGGCTATTGTTTAAGATGCACTTTTGTTTGTTTCTGGTCTCAATTGTCCTACTGATTTCCTTTTCATTTTACTGAAATGAACCAAATCTCACGGCCCAAATATACATATTTGTAACAATTTGTCAAGACAAATATAGAATGGCGGCTTGACAGAGCCTTGCCTAAAAGATAAAAAGACAGACAGACTGAAAGACTGATAGAGAGACAGTTTTGCTCTAGATGAATCCCTTTTGAGTAAGTTTTATGATAGACAGACAGACAGATAGACCGATATTGTCCTGCATGTGAACTCATAATTCTGTCTTCTTACGATGAACGTAGGGCTTTACCGTAGATCTACGTTGATTTTCAAGTGCTACTTAAGCTACAATGCTTTTGGGAAACAGACCGCAATATTAAGATCAGTCGTACTATCGTTTTTACGAACTTCTTAGGCTTACAATGCTTTTGGGAAACACAGCCCAGATCATTGTAGTAACACACACACACACACAAACTCTCTCTCTCTCTCTCTCTCTTAAACCAGTTACACCCATTCATCTTAAAGTGAAACTCCACCCAAAAATGTCATTATTTGCTCACACTTATGTCTTTTCAAATACTGTATGATTTTCTTTCGTCTGTGTAACAGATAGTTTGAGAAATGTCTCCGTTAAAGTCAGTGGGCTCTGATGTTCAAGTTCAAGTTTATTTGTATAACGCTTTTTACGATACAAATCGTTGCAAAGCAGCTCTACAGGAAATTAAGTTTCCACAATATATTTATATATTGCAGAACCTTAATATATATAATTTATGGCAAAATTTGGTAATTCTGTATGTTGTCTGAGCGTTGGCATCCTCTGAGGTACTCTGAGGGGTTGGCATTATATTTTCTCAGGTGTTCGGTCATCTCAGATCATTTAAGGGTTGGATCCAGACTGAAGCTTCTGTAATTCCTAGTTACCATGGGATGTTAATCCCGTGACAGAAACAGAGAATCAAATAGAGACATAATTAGCGTAGCTGCTGTTCCATCTAAGCAAAAATTATTTGTTCAACCCAAGCTAAAGAATAATAATAATGTACATTTGATCAGATATAACTGCAGTACAAGATTATAAGATGCATTATGTGAATGCTTGGCTAAAGACATGTGTCTTTAATCTAGATTTAAACAAAGAGAGTGTGTCTGAACCCCGAACGTTATCAGGAAGGCTATTCCAGAGTTTGGGAGCCAAATGTGAAAAAGCTCTACCTCCTTTAGTGGACTTTGCTA
The DNA here is from genome assembly GCF_936440315.1 of Barbus barbus. Classification (NCBI taxonomy): domain Eukaryota; kingdom Metazoa; phylum Chordata; class Actinopteri; order Cypriniformes; family Cyprinidae; genus Barbus; species Barbus barbus. Next base: position 27,619,165 of record NC_136738.1, on the reverse strand, counting down.
TCCTAGGTACTACCAAAAGTCTAGAGTTTTGCGACCTTAGGGAGCGGGTTGGATTGTAGCATGGTAGAAGACAAGTTAGGTACGCAGGAGCTAAACCATTTAGGGCCTTATAGGCAAGTAATAATATTTTGTAAATGATACGGAACTTAATAGGTAGCCAGTGCAGGGACTGTAAAGTTGGGGTAATATGATCATATTTTCTTGACCTGGTAAGAACTCTAGCCGCTGCATTTTGGACTATCTGTAGCTTGTTTATTGAAGATGCAGGACAACCAGCTAGCAGTGCATTACAATAGTCCAGTCTAGAGGTCATGAATGCCTGAACTAGCTTTTCTGCATCAGAAACAGGTAGCATGTTTCGAAGCTTGGCAATGTTTCTAAGATGGAAGAATGTTGTTCTTGTAACATGGGAAATATGATTTTCAAAGGACAAGTTGCAGTCTAATATAACACCCAGATTTTTGACTTTAGAGGACGTAACAGTGCATCCGTCTAGTTGTAAATTGTAATCCAAGAGATTCTGTGTACTGTTTTTTGGTCTAATAAGTAATATCTCTGTCTTATCTGAATTTAATAGGAGGAAATTATTGGTCATCCAATCTTTTACATTTTTTACACAATCTATTAGCTTAGATAGTTTAGAAGTTTCATCTGGTCTTGTTGAGATATATAGTTGAGTATCATCAGCATAACAATGAAAACTAATCCCGTATTTTCTAATAATATTACCAAGAGGCAACATGTATATTGAAAATAGCAGAGGACCTAGGACAGATCCTTGTGGTACTCCATACTTTACTGGTGATAATTGAGATGACTCCCCATTTAAATGAACAAAGTGGTAGCGATCGGACAGGTAGGATCTAAACCATCTTAAAGCTTGCCCTTGAATACCAGTATAGTTTTGTAATCAATCTATGAGTATGCCATGGTCTATAGTGTTGAACGCAGCACTAAGATCAAAGTAATAATATAGCAATGAGATGCAGCCTTGGTCTGAAGCAAGAAGCAAGTCATTTGTAATTTTAACAAGTGCAGTTTCTGTACTATGGTGAGGCATGAAACCTGACTGAAATTCTTCATAGAGATAATTTTTTTTGCAAGAAGGAGCACAATTGAGCAGACACAACTTTTTCTAAAATTTTAGACATAAACGGAAGATTTGAAATGGGTCTGTAATTGGCCAGTTCATTAGAATCTAGTTGTGGTTTCTTAATAAGAGGCTTCATAACCGCCAGCTTGAATGGTTTTGGGATGTGGCCTAAAGATAACGATGAGTTAATAATATAGAAAAGCGGTTCTTCTGCTACAGGTAACAACTCTTTCAGTAGTTTAGTGGGTACAGGATCTAATAAACACATTGTTGGTTTAGATGCACTGATAAGTTTATTTAGCTCTTCCTGTCCTATAGTTGTAAAGTACTGCAGTTTTTCTTTGGGTGCAATGAATGAAGCTTAAATACTAGACACAGTAGAATCTACATTTGATATTGTATTTCTGATGTTATCTATTTTATCAGTAAAGAAATTCATAAAGTCAGTACTATTAAACTGTGAGGGAATATTTAGATCGGGTGGCGTCTGTTTATTTGTTAATCTAGCCACTGTGCTAAATAAGAACCTTGGATTGTTTTGGTTATTATCTATGATTTTGCGGATGTGCTCTGCCCTGGCAGCTTTTAGAGCCTGTCTATAGCTGGACATACTGTTTTTCCACGCAATTCTAAAAACTTCCAAGTTAGTTTTTCTCTATTTGCACTCAAGATTACGAGTTTCTTTCTTGAGAGAATGGGTATAACTGGTGTACCATGGCGCAGTACATTTTACTCTAACCTTTTTGAATTTCAGGGGGGCAACAGCTTCTAATGTATTAGAGAAGATAGTGCCCATGTTGCTACTCATTTTGTCTAGTTCATGTGTATTTATGGGTACACAGAGCAGTTGAGATAAATCAGGCAGATTATTTGTGAATCTGTCTTTGGTGGCTGGAACAATAGTTCTGCCCGGACGATAACGCGGAGCCATATAACTAATATCAATAATAGGCAGCATGCACGATACAAGGAAATGATCAGTAACATCGTCACTTTGAGGTACGTTATCTATATCGGTAAGATCAATTCCATGCAATATAATTAAATCTAGCGTATGATTAAAACGACGAGTGGGCCTGGTGACGTTTTGCTTGACTCCAAAAGAGTTTATTAGGTCAGTAAACGCAAGTCCTAACGCATCATTTGTATTATCAACGTGAATGTTAAAATCTCCGACAATTAGCACTTTATCAACATTAACTAATAGATCTGAGAGTAAATCTGCAAATTCTTTTAGGAAATCTGTATATGGCCCTGGCGAGCTATACACAGTAGCCAGAGCAATGGATAGGAGAGATTTCTTTTGCATATCTAACAGTGTAACATTAAGCAGAAGTATTTCGAATGAGTTAAACCTCCTGTATCCTGTTTTCTGAGTAACATTGAGAATATCACTATATATTGTTGCCACACCGCCGCCACGACCAGTCTGATGGGGCTCATGTTTATAACAGTAGCTTGGTGGAGTAGACTCATTTAGACCAAAATATTAATTTGGTTTAAGCCAGGTTTCAGTCAGGCAGAGTACATTAAAATTAATATCTGTGATAATTTCATTTACAATAACTGCTTTGGGTGCGAGTGACCTAATATTTAGGAGCTCAAGCTTTAAAAATTGTTTTTGTTCGTTTATTTTGCGTATTTCTGGTTTAATTACGATCAGATTTTTTCTAGATCCTGCATTAAATTTATTTGACAATAAAATATAAAAAAATATTTTGACCTCGCTATTCGGGGAACAGACACAGTCTGTATAGATTGGACAACGCAAGTACTTCTATCTTTTAAGTGGGTAGAACAAAAGTCATCATAGCAGTTATTTGAGAATTGGCTTACTAGTCAGATGGAGCGTAGCATCCTGGAGATGTTGTCCGACAGGAGTTCCGCTCCGACTCTGCTGGGGTGCAGGCCATCAGCACGGAAAAACCTAGGACGCTCGCAGAAAATATTCCAATTATTAATAAAGAGCAGTTTCTGTTCTTTACACCAGCTAACATAGCACGGACATGCCGGACAATGGAGTCTCCGACGATCACAGCGTCGCATTCCGTCTCGCGAAACGGTTCCGGGTGGAGATCTCGAAGACCGGAGGCGGCGGAGGGGGAGAGGTCGTCACCCCGGGGCCTGGCTTGCGTCTTCCGCTGCTGGTGCACCCAGGGTCTGTGGCGTCCCGGCGCCGGAGTGAAGGACATCTGGGAAGATCGCATCCTGGGTGCACAGGGTCTGTGCAGAGAAACACACGGAGTAGAGGTGGTGAATGAATGAATGAATGAATGATGCATTTATATAGCGCTTTATTGTGTATTGCTGTACATCCAAAGCGCTTTACAATCATGTGGGGGGGTCTCTCCTCTACCACCACCAGTGTGCAGCATCCACTTGGTGGGAGTGTTAGCAGCGTGCTGTATACTTACCCCGGACTTGTGAGCATCAGCCCGGGATGTTTCCAGCGCGGCTCTCCGCTCTCTCAGCTGGGCCTGCTTTTCTACCAGGTCGCGGAACTGCTTCTCCACGGCCTCCAGCTCCAGCTGCACCGAATGCAGCTCGAATGTGTCCTCACCTGCACTCAAAGGTAGACACAAATCTGCCATTTAAGCAAGTAACAGTGAAACAATGGTAATGTGTGTGAATAAAGTATTAGCAATCTAAGCGAGATTAGCGGCAGCCACGCTGCCGATGCTAATGGGCTATAAATTAATAGCAGACTCGAGAAATCAAAATAAAACTAGTGATAACAAGGCGCTCTGATTGGTTTTGTTTTAGAATGCTATAGGGGATATATTCACACATTATAGAAACGAAAATGATAGTGTATACATTTTTTTTTAAGATAGACGATAAAGAATCAACTTGATGGAGCTCAAACTCAAAAGAGGCAGTCATAAATCAGTGCAAGCGTATCACACTTGTTTGGTTCCCAACATTCTTAAGAGATTTTCTTTTGTGCTCTGCAGGAGAAAGAAATGCAGTGCAGGTTTGGAACCATGCGAGAGTGAGTAAATGATGACAGAATTTACATTTTTGGGTGGCGTATCCCTAGCATTGATGTTGCACACCATTTCATACTTATTGATTCGATGAAAATTAATATAAAATACAAAGACTTTTCTTTTATTAGCCCCATCTGGATTTAATTTATAAATAAATGTTCTATTAAAAAGACCCTTTTCTGACAGAATTTCTCCATCATTTACTGATAAATGAAGCTGTGTCTGAAACCATAGACAGCTGCCTTGCTGCCTCACTGCCCAGTCAGTCACTGGATCAATAGACAGTGTTTTAGTACAAAGACACCTTTTAAATAAACTAAGGTACCATAACATCATGTCATGGACAATGCTTTCAATGTCATTCTCAATGATCAAGAACAAATTCAGTTGAGCTTTAAAGATAACCAACCAAACCTTTAATGATTGCAATGTTTTTTTCTTATTAGAAAATAAGTCACAACTTAATAAAAATAAACCTTTATGGCATATTTATTCTTTCAGCCAAATGGACGCTGTCAAAACTTTGAAATGTTTTAGTGTCTATCCAACATACAAGTATGTACACCCTACATACGTACAAATAAAAATGAGAGCACCCTAAGTAAATAGATAAATTATCAATTTATTTATTCATTCATTCATTCATTTAAAGTTTTCTAAGCATATCTGGCATAGCCCCAACCTCTGCTAACCCCTGCAGTAATGACTGGGTCTTGTAAGGTGTGCCAAAAGCGTTCGAGTCAATTTGGGTAATTGCTGAGTCGTTGGCATTCAAGATTTGAGATTCTGTTTAAAGGGGGTGGTGGGGCATGCCTCATAGGAACAAGCTCTCAGACTGCCTTTTCCTTTGATGTGTGTCTTGTAATAGAGTGTGTGTGTCTATAATTATCTCTCTGTTAGGTTTGCTGCGTTCATCACATGACCCGATTCATTAGCAGGCACGTGGACCACCCATATCTCGGAGTCTTTCATTACATCTTCAGAAGAGGTTTACTGGACAGTGACACAAATCCACAGACCAGGTGTGACCAATTTTACATGATATTATTTATTTATAGCACATGAAAGCAAATCAATGTGCATACATTCCCAAGAGGAAGAGAATAAACAGCACTGTGGTTCCATCCGCTCGAAAAACTCATAAGAAGTGTACATTTTTTCATAATGAATGAATTTGCCTGTTTACAAGGAAACGGTCATGTATTATAAAAAGACTAATTGAGGGCAAAACAAACTTGAAAGTGATTTATCTACAGCAGTCCTGTACATTGTTTGGTTCCGGCATTAGAGCCCATGTAGCAGGGCAAATGGGTGACTGTAAGGCGGCCTAGTCGCAGGTTAAAACACCGCTGTTCCGTTCTGATCAAAACATCAAACAGGTTGTTTACAATACAGAGAAACAATTGATAAAACTTGGCTTACTGAATATCAGGTCCCTTTCTACAAAATCCCTTTTTGTAAATGATTTGATCAATGATCATAACCTAGATTTGCTCTGTTTGACAGAAACATGGCTAAAATCAGATGAATACATTACTTTAAATGAGTCTACCCCCAAGATTACTGCTATAAAAATGAGCCACGCCCAAAAGGTAAAGGGGGAGGTGTTGCTACAATTTAAAGCAATATTCTCAGTATTTCTCAGAGGGCAGGCTTTAAGTATAACTCGCTTGAAGTTATGGTGCTGCATATAACATTATCTAGAGAAACACGTGTTAGTGATAAATCCCCTGTGATGTTTGTACTGAATACTGTATACAGGTCACCAGGACACCACACAGAATTTATTGAAGAATTTGCAGATTTTTTTATCTGAGTAAGTGCTGGCTGCAGGTAAATTCTTAACTGTTCGTGATTTTAATATCCATGTCGATAATGAAAAAGATGCATTAGGATCAGCATTCATAGACATTCTGAACTCTATTGGGGTTAGACAACACGTTTCAGGACCTACTCATTGTCGAAATCATACTCTAGATTTAATACTGTCACATGGAATTGATGTTAGTGGTGTTGAAATTCTGCAGCAAAGTGATGATATCTCAGATCATTATCTAGTCTTGTGTAAACTCCATATAGTTCAAACTGTAAATTCTACTCCTTGTTACAAGTATGGTAGAACCATCACTTCTACCACAAAAGTAATCTTCCTGATTTATCTCAATTCCTCAGCATATCCAACAGCGCAGAAAAACTTGATGATGTAACAGAAACCATGGACTGTCTCTTTTCTAGAACCCCTTGTATTCAATACAGTCACTAAATTAACGAAAAATAACGCATCAACAGGTGTTGGCATTTCCCAAGAGCACAGCAGTAATGACTTTATGAACTACTTTACTTCCAAGATCGATACTATCAGAGATAAAATTGTAACCATGCAGCCGTCAGCTACAGTATCACATCAGATAGTGTACAATAGATCCCCTGAGGAACAATTCCACTCATTCTCTACTATAGGAGAGGAAGAATTGTATAAACTTGTTAAATCATCTAAACCAACAACATGTATGTTAGACACTATTCCATCTAAACTACTAAAAGAGCTGCTTCCAGAAGTCATAGATCCTCTTTTGGCTATTATTAATTAATCATTGTCATTAGGATATGTCCCCAAAACCTTCAAATTGGCTGTTATTAAGCCTCACATTAAAAAAACACAACTTGACCCCAAAGATCTAGTTAATTACTGACTGATCTCAAATCTCCTTTTTCTGTCAAAGATACTAGAAAATGTAGTATCCTCACAATTATATTCCTCCTTTGAGAAAAAAAAATGGTATCTGTGAGGAATTCCAGTCAGGATTTAGACCGTATCATAGTACTGAGACTGCTCTCATTAGAGTTACAAATGAGCTGCTTCTATCATCTGATCATGGTTGCATCTCTATATTAGTTCTACTGGATCTTAGTGCTGCGTTCGACACTATCGACCACAACATTCTATTAAATAGATTAGAACACTTTGTTGGCATTAGTGGAAGTGCCTTAGCATGGTTCAAAAGGTACTTATCTGACCGACATCAGTTTGTAGCAGTGAATGAAGAGGTATCATATCGATCACAATTGCAGTATGGAGTACCTCAAGGCTCAGTACTAGGGCCATTACTTTTCACGCTTTACATGTTACCCTTGGGAGATATTATCAGGAGATATGGTGTTAGCTTTCACTGTTATGCTGATGATACTCAGCTCTATATTTCTTCACGGCCCGGTGAAACACACCAAATTGAGAAAATAACGGAATGCATAGTCGATATAAAAAACTGGATGACAAGTAACTTCTTACTGCTAAATTCTGAAGAAACGGAGGTGTTAATTATCGGACCTAAAAACCCCACATGTAATAACCTAGAACACTATCTAACACTTGACAGCTGCTCTGCCAATTCTTCTTCATCAGTTAGGAACCTAGGTATGCTGTTTGATAGCAATCTTACATTTGAAAGCCATGTTTCTAGCACCTGTAAAACTGTGTTTTTCCATCTCAAAAACATATCTAAATTGTGACCTATGCTCTCAACGTCAAATGCAGAAATGCTAATTCATGCATTTACGACCTCAAGGTTAGACTATTGTAATGCTTTACTGGGTGGTTGTTCTGCACGCTTGATCAACAAACTACAGTTGGTCCAAAATGCAGCAGCTAGAGTCCTGAGAACCAGGAAGTATGACCATATTAGCCCGGTTCTGTCAACACTGCACTGGCTCCCTATCAAACATTGTATAGATCTTAAAATCTTGTTAATTACTTATAAAGCCTTGAATGGCTTAGCTCCTCAGTACTTGAGCGAGCTCTTATCACATTATAGTCCTCCACGTCCGCTGCGTTCTCAAAACTCTGGCCGTTTGATAATACCTAGAATATCAAAATCGACTGTGGGCGGCAGATCCTTTTCCTATTTAGCACCCAAACTCTGGAACAATCTACCTAACACTGTTCGGGAGGCAGACACACTCTGTCAGTTTAAATCTAGATTAAAGACACATTTCTTTAACCTGGTTTACACAAAACACACTAATACACTTCTATTATTCAAATCCGTTAAAGGATTGTTAGGCTGCATTAATTAGATCAACCGGAACCGGGAACACTCCTCATAACACACGATATACTCGCATCTACGCTAATATTTGTCTGTTTCTTTCTTATTCTGTTTCTCATTCCATGTCTGGATCAGATGGTGGATCGGCGCCGGGAGATGATGTCTGACAGTCCCTGACTGTCGGCGGACGCCGGACACCTAGATGAGCCCCGGGGACATATCCCCAGCGAAGACCTTGACTAAAAATACAAAAAAACTAAAAATAAAAGAAAATAACTCAAAATATAATAAAATACCTAACTACATAATACTATTATTGTTAGAAATTGCAACAATATAAAAATAGAAATAGAAACATTTATACATTTAACATTTTAATTAAAACAATAAATAAACAATAATATCCTGGCCAGAGGAGAACTGGCCCCCTGATTGAGCCTGGTTTCTCCCAAGGTTTTTTTCTCCATTCTGTCACAGAGGAAGTTTTGGTTCCTTGCCGCTGTCGCCTCTGGCTTGCTCAGTTGGAGACACTTAATTTCTAGCGATTGTCGTCAATTTGATTTCACAGATACTATTTAAACTAAACTGAGAGACAATGACATCTCTGAACTCAATAATGAAATGCCTTTAACTGAAAATTGAGTGTTTAATCTTACTATTATACATTACTGACACTCTATTCTCCAATTTGATACTGTTAAGTGCTTTGACACAATCTGTATAAAAAAAAAGCGCTATATAAATAAAGGTGACTTGACTATATATCTATCAATCTGTTTATCTATCTATCAATACATCTCTCTGTCTGGAATATACAAAATAAAAAAGAAACATACAAAATGTATTAGCATGGATATTACATGCAAAAAACGGTGTTTGACATTAAAGGTGATAAAAGCTATTTTTATAATGGAAGTACACTGGGCCAGACAATAAGATTAAAATACATACAATTAAATGTTTTAAGGATAAAAAGACAAAGCAACTTCTCAACAGCTCAAATAATGAATGTATGATTACTGAATAGTTCATGTCAGTGGAAAAATTTGAGTTTTTTTGAGTCACATTTCTGCTTTTGAAACTTCTGGAACAAGTGTTACTGAAACAGCAAATTTTATGTCACCAGAAGCATTTCTTTAAAGGAGAACCCCCCCAGTTGCACCCAGTTGTACTTCAGTTGCTCACCAATGGATGGATCTTCTACAGTGAATGGTTGCTGTCAGAATGAGAGTCCAAGCAGCTGATAAAAACATAGAAAACTATTATTATGGATAGAGGACTCATATTTTAGCCATAGCAGTTGTTTAAAGTTCTAATGATGGATTTGTTTATTACAAACACAGAGCTTTTCCCTTCAATGAACGTTAATTGATAGACCGGAGTCTGGATTATTGTGAAGTTTTTATCAGCTGTTTGGACTCTCATTCTGACGGCGCCCATTCACTGCATGGGAATGCATCTGTTCTGATGAAGAAACAAACTTGTTTACATCTTGGATGGCCAAAGGGTGAGTAAATCTTCAGCAAATTTTCATTTTTGAGTGAACTATACCTATAACCGTTCTTCCGTCTCTACTCACAGTTTACAGAATAAAAAACTCTCTTAAATAAATGTGTCGACTACAATATCTTAGTGAGCCAGATGAGTTGGAAAAATTGTTTCATGGGTGTGGTGCATCTGGCTCAGCAGTTGAATAAGAAACAGACTCTCTCTTTCTCTTTATCCTTGACTGCCGCTTTCTTTCGAAGCTTTCCTCATCTGATCAGTCACAATGTAATTAGCACACATGTTTTCTTTCCTAAACATCTCCTTAGACACAAAGCCATGACGCTGTCACAACAGTCCTTAACATAAGAACAACCACAAAACAATAATCTACCATCAGCAAATTTAACAGCCTCTGCATGGGAGGAACCGTTGCCTGTGAGGTCATCTCCAATAACTGGGTCTGCTGGATGTTGGCAGTGCTTGTTTTAACCATCAAATATCAAGACTGGGGGGGTTGAGGGGGGGAGAATGCCAGATGTGGGCCAGAAAGCTGTGATTATGGATCAGATCACCCAGATCCCTGCAGGCTCAACAAAGAGGAAGGGTCAAGAGAGAGATGCATCCTGTGGAGAGAGACTGCAGTAGGGTACTGAGAGCTTAGAGGACAGACTCAAAGACAAACAGGAAGCTGGAGAGATGCACAGAGAGTGGCCACCCTTTTCAGCTTGCACAATTGGGCACAAAGCCACAGGGTCAAAAGACTAAAAAACTGAAATCAAAGCACTGGTTGAAATCTTTTAAGCTCTTGCTTTCCAAGGCTAAAGATTGAAAGGTGAATCCACATGGATGATTAGTTGGAATTTGGTTATTTCAAACTTGGACTGGTTTAAACTAAATGTTGAAGGTGCATTTAGTTTGGTGTTTGATATACATAATTTAGGTTTGCAAATTTCCATAGATTTGATTTACAAAATATATGCATTTGGTAATGAGAGAGCTAGATGATTAAACTTAAGTGTACGAGGTATCAGACCTGTCTCTTGTTCAAAGAACAGCTATGTCTTGTAATTTGTGGTCATGAATAATACTGACTAACTGTTGGACCTCAAAGAGGAAATGTGCTTGTAGCGGAAAATCATCTAGGGCTATAAATCAATATATAACGTTTTCCTTAATGATTTGCCAAAAAGTTACATTTGTTAAAATGTACTTTAATTTATGCTAGACTAGACATAAACTCATAAGCTTGCTGTTCCTAAATCATAACAAAATGTACTACATCCTTGTGTAAAATACCGCATGCTTTTAAGTCTCATTCATGTCGCCCACGGAGACATTTTAGCTCACATAAAGAATATGTGTGCAACTTGATTTTTTTTAAGTTTTTGAAAGAAGTTTCTTATGCACACCAAGGCTGTATAGTTAGTACATTAAAAATACAGTCAAAACAGTAACATTGTGAAATATTATTACAAATAATTTTAACAGCTCGCAATCTGTTGATTTTAAAACGCAATCTGTCATATTTATGTCTTTTCTTCTCTTTGTATTTTTATGTAAATGAGCTGATGAAGATGTGTCAAGGTCAACTGAATGTTGTAAAAATGTCAGTGTAAGCTCTCTAAAGCACACTTACAGCACTATCCTGTACGTTATGAGTTCCTGTTCTGGTATCCGAGAAGAGGCTATTTCCTTTTCACTTCAAACTCTGCTCTCTCTCTGGGGCCTCTTCCTGACACACGGCCCTGGTCTCTGCTCCTTTTACCCATGCTGTCATACACAATCCTTGGACCCTGGAACAACGGTCAATGCAGATTGGGAAATAAGAACCTTTTTTGTAATACCAACCGTCTGACTTTCGCTTCCGTTAGAGGTTCTTGCACGTGTATAAAATAGCGGCACCATAACATTTAGATTGAAAAATGTAAACCTACAGCACAACCAGTGTTGTCCATTTTAGAATGAATGAATCATATGAGCCGCTTCTTTTAATGAATCAAATCATATATAGACTACAGTGCTACTGTGCATTTGAACATAAGACTCATTGTCATTTCCAACCCGATCTCATGGCAATTCGTACATATTTTACAAGGTGGCTAATTAATTGTACATATTTTATGAATTCGTACAAATGACCTACCCCTAACTCTGTCCCTAAACCTACCCATATCATTGGGGTCTAGACCGTTCTTACAAAATTGTACGAGTTAGGTTGTACAAATTTGTACGAATTAGCCACCTCATTTATGTAGCAGTTAAGTAATGCTAAGAAATGCAACATTTAAAAAAACGACACTGACAATAACTGTCAAGCCAGCACTACATTTCTGAAATTAAATATCTCAGCAATGGTAATAGACTAGAGGCAACAGGCAATATTACAGTCAACTAAGAACATATTTTGCATTAAAAAAAAAAAGTTCCTTCAAGTGATTAGACACAAACCTGTTCAGAAATTACCTTGATGAAAAGCATGCTGGGTAGTCAGTAGCACTATTAGATTACCAATTATTGGTCTGTACTATTTTATTGGCCATTCAAAAGTGAAGTACAACATAAACAAACCTTTTGCAAAAACATTTACATTTATTGCTGTAAGTATCTTATTATTTGACAATAGATTTCTTTTTTCCAAATATTTTTTGTAGATAAGTAGAACAATCGTTAATGGAACCATAAAATATTGGAATTGTTAAAAAGAATTAGAAGTAGAATCATTGAGTTCTATTGAGATTCTCATCCTTAATACAGAATGTTAACTGGCTTAAACCTTTTATAATTTACTACTATACCTCTGATGTCATGCGGAAATTTCACAAATGTTTATTTCACGCTGTTCCCAAAAATATTCACTGAAGCATATCAGAGCCAAAGTTCCATTTCTAAAATTCATGGCCATATGTTGGAAATATTTGATATTCGGTTTCTGTCTATCACACCGATGCTTGACAGATGTGGGCTAACTGCTGTGCTTCAGAGAAGGAGGTGTTCCCCGTGCACCATGGGAATTCGGCGTACATTCAGGTGCCTAATGGGATATATGAGAATTTCAGTAGCTGCGTGTCTAACTCTCCACTCAGCATCGAGCAGAGGAAGTCTTTTGTCTTAAGATTGTGCAATGAGGAACAATAATCCTGCAGCAGACAGAGAGGACGTGTTTGTCTTCAGCATGTGAGGCCTTGCTTTGTTTAAATGAAGCTGTCATTTCCTACAGAAGTTAGGGAAAATGGAGTGAAGGAAGTGAGGGAGGTGACTGACTTCCTGTTGTAGGGACACAACAACAGTACATGGCCCGACTACACTGAATAAAATTGCAGTAGATTATTGGTCATTATGAACTGCATTAAAGAAAATTTCATTAAATTATTAATTATTGAAATAGATTATTACAGTGGTTCACTAAAAGGCCTCCCATTGTACTGCCACCCCGCCAATATAAGCTAATATATTTCCTCATTTTTTACCAACAGAAACTGGACATGTTGATATATTAATTTAATTAACCAAGACTAATATTGTGATCCCAGAAGTTTCAAGAACTGCTTTTTCTTCAATAAAAATAATAGTTACTGAGGGGAAAAATGACTTTCAATTTATCTTAAGATTATTTTAAAAACAGCATTAATATTAATTGCATTAATAATATATTATTTAAAGTAATTTTAAGACATTCTGTAGCCCTTTGATTAAAAAAAAAAAAAATAGTGGTTTGGAAAGATAAGAGGTTTAGTAAATGACAAGTAACGTAAGGTACATTGAATTTACTGCAAGCAGTATAGGGTGGTCTTGTTAGCTCAAGGTTGTTGGCAAAAAAACTGGAGACTTTATCTCAAAGTTGTGTCAGTGCACCAGAAGCTGTAGATTTGAAATGTCTGTGGCCTTGAGTACAACATCTTACAATAAATGACTCCCTGTAATTTAGTCATAAATCATTTCACATTCAAGTTTCTCTGAATATTACATTACCAGGCTGTTGCTGTGTGACAAACACTAGGCATCTTGTACTTACAGACTGTAAATGGTTACAGAGAAAAATTAGGCATCATACACTAAATGACTAAGGATCACACACTATCAGACTTTTTATTGTTTCCAAACACTGCTGACATAGAAACATGCGCCTCATTGCTAGGAGACACATGACAAATATCAGCACAAAATATCAAACATGTTTGATATCGTCCGACTGGATGAAATCATATGCTGTGGCCCCAGCTGCAGTAAGACAATAGACAATCTCAATATTGACCTCAAATCAGTTCAGTGTTGGTTCCATTCAACAACTGTGTAAAGTTAATTCATTATGAAATTACATTATAAAGTTCAATTGAAAAGTTCAGCCTGAAGAAAGTCTAGCTATTCAGCTCAAGCCAGTTTGATGTTGATTCAGTCTATCCATGTAACTTTGAATACTCAAGTCAGCATACTACAATATGGAATGCATTAATTCTAGTTTTGAATTCTATTTAGGATGTATAGTATGTGAATTGGGATGCAGTTTGTAACTAAAAAAATCAGTGCCCATCATACACAACGTGTTTTTCTGTGAACATCTGTCAACTCTGACTATGCAAAATCTGCAGTATGGCTATGACTTTGGGCAACTGGAGTCGACTTGTCCAGGCTGTAAATCAGAGCTAAAATCTAGGCAAAAGTCATGTAGTGTATTCCAGCTTTTAGTATTTATTTCCAAAGAGTTTCATAGCCAACAGTGTTGTCATCGCATGCCACCAGATTTTAGGATCAACTGGATTCTGCAGAATAAAGCAAAATGTATGAATTAAATTAGCCAAATAAATGAAAATGCAAACATATATACATTTTTTTATAGAAACAGTGGCAGTAAGAGTAATCTGCTCACTTTTCTACAGCCTCAGATTTCGTGTGGGCCTGGCAAGAGGCCTGTCTGCTGGAGAAATGATCCTTGTAAAGTAATCAGTGAGCTGACTGACTGTGTCCCATGGGTTGTATTTTGGAAGCTGTCTTGCCTTCTTTCAATGAGAGAAGAGCGCTGACTGATTTTCATTGTGCAATGTATCACATCCACCCAGAGGACTGAAAACAACGTTTTCTACACATTCAAGTGTGTAGCTCTTTATTACCAAAGTAACTCACAAGAAGAGGCCCTGCGATGAAGTTTTGCTGGAGTTTTTCTGCATGGAGAGTGGCAGCTGTGCTGAGGATGAGCATGACTGGCAGCAGTGCCCCAGTGCTGTGTACCCAGAATCCTCAGCCTCTGCAACAGCTGTTCCAGCCACAGGCAAAGAGATGGAGTCAGGACCGAAGAAACAAGGAGGGGCTGCTTCCACCCTTGGAGAGAGAGAACAAGAGAGACAGATACCTTAATTGTGTATGTGTGTAAAGATGCCAGAACAGCATTAAACACTTAAAAAAGTCACATTTAATATCTCACAAAATATCAAACTAAGAATCATCTTCAAACAAAAGATGCAAGACATTGTTTGTAATGAAAACCAGCTGGTGTCAAGATGATGTTTCGTAGATGTATTACATAAGTTCTCTTTAAGTTTACACAGTAGAATAACCAAGTGTATTTCATCACATTAAATACAAGTTAACATTTAATCAGTAAGAGTCAAAACTTTCATCTTTATTTAAAACTGCATATTTATTGTTTAATAATTGAAAACCTACTTCCAATCATTAAACAATTTTGTTTAAAAATTATATATATATATATATATATATATAGGGTAAAAGTTTACACATGTCTCCCAAAAGCACTTCAATAAAGGAGAGCAGAACAAAATATGGCAAAATAATGCTTTACAACTTGAACAGCCAACCAGAACTATATACTTATTTACGCTGTGAGACATTTTTATACCGTATAGTATAAAAATAATAATCAGACATAATAATTCATAAAGATTTATCAGTGCTAAGTCATATATTATATGTCAATAAATCTTCTAGAATCAGAATCCAGATTCAGATTTTAACCAAATATAAATATAAATCAGATTCCAAATCTAAAATGAAAAGTTATCCTGAATCTTTATCACAATCCACATTCATTTCCAAATCTAAATCAAAATCTGTGACAGATTTACAGCTCTCTTATTGTTTTAAAAGAAATAAGTAGCACTAAATAGATGGAAAACATGCCTACAGTATATTTGAAGAGGCCACTCCTTGTTACAACAGAGCTCTGCACTTCCTCATAGTTCAAAAAAGAAGATCTTGAGTCATTTTGAGAGCATTTTGGTAGATCATCAAAGTCTTGCATCCTCTTTTCCATATACAACACCATAATATAGCTGCTTATAGCTGGCTTATTTATCCTCTTGTTGCCCTGATACATTTTCTCACATCATAGGCAATTCAAAAACACTTCCATTGTTTATTTTGTCCACCCACGTTGAGACCAAGTTAAACAAAAACCCATTTTAAACATGTTATGTTGATACAGCTGGAAGAATGTTAGCGTATGAGTTTCAAGAGTTCTGTACTATCTGTGTGAATATATGTGCAAGAACTACACTAATTATTCTCCTAATTAGACACTGTATGGATAGTAGGTGAGACTATATTGTGATGTGATCCTACTAGCCAATTTTCAGTCAAATGCTTAATTTACGTAGTAGTCTGAGAATCGAGTTGGCTTGTGGGATGCTGTCTTTATGTGTTGTAAATTACATATTCACACTCAATAGAGTACAAGAGTACAGTGGCTTTATTAATGTGCTAAAGAATGCAGACAGACAGGGAAGCGTGAACCAGTGGGAGTAAAAATTGGTACATGATCCCATTAGCGTAGCCCTTTAGTGTCACAGTCTGGCCCTCAGAAAAAAGAGGGATGATTTCTATTACTGGAGTTTATCATGATAAAGAGGGATGTCTTTCTCAGATAATGGCAGAGGTCTATATTTATGTTACAGTGTTTGTATCTTTTTATGCAGTAAGTCTTCAAATGTGAACAGTAGTTCCACATGTTGGAAATTAGAAATAACTTTTTTCTACTATAACGTACATTTTATGCAATGGAATTGTTTCATTGATGTTGAAGGTTCTTAATTTTTAAGAGTGTATTATGAAAGGCCCAATAAAATGTGGTATTGAAGCAACACTTCCAGTTCACAATTAGATTAACTTGATAAAAAACATTTAGTCTTACAACGTGTAAAGAATGGCATTCTTACAATAAGCACTCCTTTATATAAAGCACTTTATATATTAAACTTTTTTAAATCATTCTCAACAAGTTTCAAAGTTCTTCAGCATAACCTCACAAAGCCACTACAATGGAAACTCTTCTACATCCCAAAATAACAGAACATTAAACACTAACAAGCTTCCCTCTTTTCATCTTGCCCAAGAACACAAACAAAAACCCTTCATTTCAAAATGTACTCTCCCTATCTGCTCCCATGCAAAGCATGATGGGAATTAGAAATACCCTGCCCAGGTTTTGTTAATGCCAACATATTGGCACCAATTGGAATAAGTTGAGTAAATATATACAGTATTACAAATTTAAATGGATTTTAATTTTATTTAATTTTATTCATTAAAAGAGCAGACAAAAACCTTAGTATATTGAAGAAAGTGTGACAAAACAGAAAGGAAAGGATGATCATAGAATGACGAATATGGTTTAAGAACAACAAATATATAGAAGCAGCATTCTATAAGGATTTTTTATTTTATTTTAATGTAACGTAGAATACAACCTATAAAAACTTGCTGCTAAATACAGTTGTCACTCCTTTGTGAGTGGTTAATCCAGTTATATGTACACCGAACAGAGTTCGATTACTTGTATTCTACACCCCCATCGAGGTGAATGGGAAATCTAACAGTTAGCAATGTCCTTTGTCATGTTGGCCAAAGTCAGAAAGGCAGTATGGGTCACAAGGCTATAGACAACACGCCTCATTTATAATGAACTCTGCCTGCAGCACTGAAGGAAAAGAGAGAGGATCTGGATCAGGAAATAAGTGGACACATAGCTCATTTAACACTCCTTCCTCTCCACCACGCTTTAGTGAAATGGTATTACACAGAAAGGAGCAGGACATACCCCTGAGTGCTGGGCAGAGCTTGGGCAGGGCAGGGCAGGGCTGGGCTCAGGGTGGGCCGTCTGCCAGCTCATAAACATGATTAGAAGCCATTTATATTTGGCCGGTTGTCATCTCTGCAAACAATCTCACTGCCATACAAAGGACCTTAGAAGCAAGCCTACATCGTACATCATAGATGTTCATGATATAAATGGAAGCTTTAACTGTATTCCAAATTCTCTCTTCCGGTTGGAGATGGCTGGTTCCCATGCTTTTTATTTCATGCTTGCAGTACATTTTCCCACCAGTTATTAAAAACTCCTATTCAGAATGTTGTCTTATTTACCCTAAAAAATCTCCACTTATTTTTGATGCAGTTTCAATGATAGTCTATTTTATGGTGGCCGAGAGAGCTCAACCGCTGCAACTTCAGAAAACACATGCAAATAGAAAAAAACACCAGCAAATCAAGAAAACATCTTCATCATGCATCTTCACAGCACATGCGCTGCAAATCCTCACAACACATGCAAATTAAGAAACGCGTTGCATGAACCACAATGGAAATGTTTCAAGGGGACCCAAAAAAAGTGACGGATCAGCGGGATTTGCTTATTGTGCAGTGGCTATTGGTTGAGTTGTTGGTGAACTGAAAGGTGAGTGTTTTTTTGTTGTTGTTGTTGTTGTTGTTTATTTTAACACCCTGATTGCATGATTTCTTTTGGATATTACTAGATTAATAATGACAAATTACACGATTAACGTTATTATATAAGATGGCATTAACTTATAACTTAATTTAATATCCTCAACTAAATCTAATTTCAAGGTTAATGAAAATAAATTCGCAATGCTTCATTAATTGTTAAAACCAGGTCAAAATAAAAATGACAGTAAGAATAATATTTTAAAATTTATTCAGGCCCTTTTAGTAGGCTAATGAAAGAAAGGACATTTGCATGTGTTGTGAGGATTTGCAGCGCATTTCTTAATTTGCATGTGTTGTGAGGATTTGCAGCGTGTTTCTTAATTTGCATGTGTTGTGAGGATTTGCAGCGCGTTTCTTAATTTGCATGTGTTGTGAGGATTTGCAGCGCATGTGCTGTCAAAATGATGAAGATGTTTTCTTGATTTGCTGGTGTTTTTTTCTATTTGCATGTGTTTTCTGAAGTTGCAGCGCGTTGAGCTCTCTCGGCCACCGTAGTATTTGGACTAAATACTTATATCTGGATTGTCTCCAATGTGATTCTAATGTGAGACTGCCATTATGTAGCAGTTTCATTTTGATGGACCAGACCGGATCAGACTGGTTAAGAGACTGTAAATTCTGTCTGTGATTGACAGCTTATGGGCTCTTTAAACAGAGCTTTAAAAAGTACTCGTAGATGCTGACACTCATCTGTGTTTTAAGCACTTCGGAGCATATTAACCTCCCATGTGCATCATGCTATTGACTGTTGAGATTGATGTAAATGAAAATTAATGCGGGTATTAATTATTGTAAATCTTGCATAGATTTTATGTAATCTTTATGTAATGCATCATGTATACATTATATATATAGGACAACAAGGGATAGACTTTTTCATTGCAGGAAGCGATATTATAGATTATGTATTATTTTGGCCAGAAGCAATGGTTTGAAGTTAAAAACATCCTAACAATGTATTTGTTTATTGCAAACACACAGATTTTGACTTTACAAGACATTCATTGATCAACTGGAGTCGTGTGGATAACTTGTGGATTATTGTGATGTTTTTATCAGTTGTTTGGACTATCATTCTGACGGCACCCATTCACTGCAGTAGATCCATTGGTAAGCAAGTGATGTAATGCTGAATTCCTCCAAATCTGTTCAGATGAAGAAACAAACTCATCTACATCTTGGAAGAGTGAGTACATTTTCAGCAAATTAAAAATTTTGAGTAAACGTGGTTACAACTGTGCGTAAGAATGTGCAACTAAAAATACATAATGCATTACCTTTACAGGCATGCATGTGAATGTCTCAGTCTAATTGGGTGTTTGGGTGTTTAACAGTGTACATAACGGCATCTTTTAGCCTTGAGTGTTGAGGCAAACAGTATGCTTATGGGAGGTGCATGTGTAGGCCTACATGCACATGTGTTTATGTGTGCATGTGCATTTGTGTGCATTCACGGAGGACGCAGTGCAGCTGTTAGCTCGCTGACGCTGGAGGATCTGGGCTCTGGCCTCTGGAGGAGGGAAGTAGAGCATTAAAGCTGATGTGACGTGAGTGGTTCCAGCGGGGGCTGCCAGGTGGGAGCAGGGCTGCTGACTTCATGAGCTTTGTGCTGAAGAGCCACTGTCTTCTGAACCTGAATCTCAACCAGCTGCAGCCATGCCGAATACAGTGCCACCACCATATCCTCTTCTGCTGCACAATACACTCACACATCAGCCAAGCGTGAACACACACACATCAGTAATTATTCCAAAACAATGGCATATGCATGCATTCAAGTTAATAGTGTCACTGATTTACTACTGAAATGAATGAAACTATTATTTACTATAGTTTTATTTATATTTTGAATTAGTTTTCATTTTTATATCGTCTGTTTTTATTTGTAGTTGCAGTTTACTAATTCTTTTTTCTTTTTTATATGTCTGTATGTTTTATTATTATTATTATTATTATTTATTTATTTTCAAAAATGTAAAAAAAAAAAAGGAATAAAAGAGAGAATTGTTGCCTTGGCAATTACAGCTGAAATAAAAGAAGTTAAAGAAAGATTTTTGTTATTTTTATTTCAGTTAACATTTATTTAATTAAAAAAAAAATTACATCTAGCTAAGGATAACCCTGATTCAAGTCTCCATTTTGAACCGTGTGAACATAAGGAGTCAATGTTATTTTAGTATCACCGACACACTATAGTTTTTTATCAATATTTTATAAAAACTTTGAAACTCTACAAGTGCTGAACTTCTTAGCTGGTAAAACATCTATGTGTTGAATCACTCAATAATAAAATGTGACATTCTGTAGTTTTGTCTCATATTCATCTTTTAATCATATTTGTAAATGTCTTGACTCCACGGCCAACAGAGCAATTTTCAAGTTTTTACTGTTCCAATACTTTTGGAGGGCACTGTATATAGTTAACAATAATAACCCTGATTCGAGTCTGAAATCATATATATTTGTTGAAAAAAAAAAACTGAATTCAGAAATGAAAAAGTTGCTATATCTATAAATGAATCATTAAATCATTCAGTCAACTGATTTGTTCAAAACGTTTTATTATTAATTAATGCTACAATTTCTATTTTCTTTGTGTTATTTAATATTTTAGATTTTCTATTAATCTAAAATTAGGAAAACTGTGACAGTAAAGGATAAGATGTTTATAGCTGCACATGGACTGTATAGCAGCATGACTTATGTTATGAAACATCTTGAGATTTTCATCCACATCTATTGTTCTTTTAATACATTTCAGACAACTTCCCTACAGATCACAATAGTTTCCGATCAGCTTCCAACTCTATTGTGGAGATTATGTTAGTGACAGGGTGTGTTCATTACAGATATGTCAGAGGTTTTCATGCAACTCCTCTCTCTTCTGCTTTTCTGACTTTCCTTTGCTTCTGCAATTTGTACTGTAAGGCTGTGCTGGACCGCCTAATAAGGCGGGATAGTGAGAGAACGAGGGTCAGAACGTTTTCCCACGTTTGCCTACAGAGTGAACAGTAAACCGCCCCATTCGAAGAAACCAGACATCCAACATTATACTGTAACACCTCTTTACCAACATCAACATGATTAGTCAAATCTTTCCTGATCAAGGGTGCACATACCATTTAAATGTTTGGGGCCAATGCAATTTTTTAATCATGCACATCAAGTCTTTTGTTGTTGTTGTTTTCTTGAATCTGAATTTTCAGGAGCCAATTTTCCAGTCTTCAGTCACACATGATCCTTCATTATTTTAGAATTTAGAATATTTTAGAATATTTTTAGAATTTATTTGAATATTCTGATTCTAATATTCCTATCATTTCTTATTATTAACATTAGTGTTGAAAACAATGTTGAAACCATTTTTTTCCCAGGATTCCTTGATGAATAGAAAGAACAGCATAAAAAAACACATTTTTGTAACAATCTGAAGGTCTGTATTGTCCTATTGTGATTATATTGTGATTGTTGGTGGGGGGAGTGAATGTCCAGCGCTCTCTCCACGCTCAATACCACGACTGAGATAAGACCCTTGCTACCTACCAAACCCCCAACTGCTCCCTGGGAGCTGCAGCATTGGCTGCCCACTGCTCCTGTATGTGTGTGTGTGTGTGTGTGTGTGTGTGTGTGTGTGTGTGTGTGTTCACTTCTCACTGCTGTGTGTGTGCACTTGGATGGGTTAAAAGCAGAGCACAAATTCTGAGTATGGGTCACCACACGTCACGTCCTTTTTAACCCATCCTTGCTGAATAAAAGTATTACTTTCTTTAAAAAATTATTCTGACCCTCAAACCACACATAATTTATATAATTATTTTGTTTAATTAAACAATCAATTTAGATACTGTTTTTAATTGATGCCTAGTGTAAAATCTGGGCTCCACATAATATAACATAATATATATAATATACATAATATATATATATATATTATTATTATTACTTTTTTTAACTACAGACTGTCAACAGCTGTCAAACAGTGTAGGAACCAGTATGTGGTTATAGGCTTAACAAGGGCTTTGACTATGGCTCATCTACAGAATTCAAAATTTATCAGTTTTATCATAAATAATAACAATTTACTTTACATTTGCAGATGATTATGCATTACTTTGATACTTGCAGCAAAGCATACTGAATAGTAACTAGGTCATGTTTTTTTTTTTACTCAGCAATCTGCACTTGCTCAGTTTTATGCCTCCAATGACACAGCTGGGGCCAGTGCTGGGTCAATACTTAGTGATGAAAACCTGAGCTACAACAAGGAGAGACCAGGCAAAACCACAGCAAGGAGCTGCAAACTCACACTCTGTTTGAGTGTGAGTTTATCCACACATACACTAGCATACACCCGCACACACATACACACACACACCACACAGGCAGGCCCTTCCTGCATGATGTCCCATTCTGCTGAGGTGTGAAACTCACATCATACTTTTGTCTTTATTCTAGCACATTTTGTTCCAAACTGTTTTGAAATTTTGGTCATCATGCTGTTCCAACTCTGTATTATTTTCTTTCTTCCTTGAAATACAAAATGAAACTTTTTTTAGCAAATTGGATGGTAATTTGTAGTCCAAAAGCAAAAACGCACCATAAAATTGTCAATAAAGGTAGTCCACACAACTCATTCCAAGTCGTCTGAAGTCATACATTATAGCTTTGTAAGAGGAATATGCAATTGCAAAATATCACAGAGGAAAATATCATCAATAAACACCTTAAATTTCCATATATTTCTTATGTGTTTATAGTATGGAACTTTGTTTCTGCAACAGAAGAAAGGTCAGAATTGTGAGATAAAAAGTCGTATAATTACCTTTTTTATTTTTTATTCCATGGAGGAAAAAACAGAATTGTAAGATGTAAACTCAGAATTCTAAGAAAACAATTTTAGATCTCAAAATTCAGATGCATTTATCACAATTCTGGGAATTCTCAGAATTGTGAAATAAGTCTGGACTGTGATATATAAATTAAAAATTGCGATAAAATTTTTTCATATTATAGGCACTGCAATGGCTTTGAACACGGCTCATCTAATGAGAATTTAGAGTTAGAATAATCAGTTATATAATAAATACTAGTAACTTGCTTTACATTTGTGGAATGGAGCATGTTTGAAACTAGCATGCAATTGGCATTACTATACTACAGTAACCAGGTCATGTTTGGAGACTGTCCGATCAAGATTCATATATATATACCAATTCTTCTGAAGTCATGCATTAGCTTCATCTGAGGAACATGCAATTACAAATTACATTCAGGAAATACAGCAGAGGTGATCAATGAACACTTTAAATCTCGGTCCGTTCCTCACATAAAGCTATCGTACACTCTCAGAAATAAAGGTACAAAAGCTGTCACTGGGGCGTACCTTTTCAAAAGGTGCACTTTTGTATCTATTAGGTTTAATTATGTACACTTTAAGTACTAATATGTACCTTCAAGGTACCAAAATGGACCCTTTAGGTACAAACATGTACCTTTTGAAAAGGTACCGCCCCCCCCAGCTTTTGTACCTTTATTTCTGAGAGTGTACAGCTTCTGAGGACTTGAAATGTTGAAATGTGCTACATTTATGGTGATTTTTGGATCTTGGCAGTATAAATTATCATCCATCTTCCTTGTATGGAAAGAGCAGCTTCAACATCCAGCCTAAGACTTGCTTTTGTGGATGACTAAACAATGAGCAATTTTACCTTTTTGGGTGAACTATTACTTTGAATTCACAACATTCCAATGGGAGACACTGACCATTGCACCAGTGACTGATGTGTCTGTACATATCGCTTTGTTTATTTGGAGGCCGAGGAGTAATTCACTCCCTACTTCGATTTGTCATGGGGTTATAAATGTGCTTCTTGTGAAATGACAGCAATAACATAAACAAATGAGGGGTCCTGAGGCAAGGCACTGAGACATGGCAGTACAGCGCACACCCAGGTCGGCCCCAGCTGTTCTCGGGAGGAGCCGGAGGAGGAGAAAAGAGTAGGAGAAAAGAAGGAGGGGGAAACGACGAATGAAACATATGGAATGTGCTGCCGACCGCTGTGTCCCTCAGAAAAGCCGCGAGCCATCACTGTTCCGACAGCTGGAGGTCATTAGCCCGAGGGCCCAGTGCTACACACCACTACACGTACATAAAACACACTATCTGAAGTATGCACTGACAGAGAGGTATGCTGTAGTATGTGAAGGGAAAGAATGAGATAGAGACAGTGGCTGGTATACGTCTACTTGGCCGACTACACTGCCGTTCCCCTGCTGTTTTAATGGAAGACTGTAAATATCTGGAATAGTTTTAGAAAGTCGTGGCAAACAGGGGCTAAGGAACTACTTTGGCTCATGAATATTAATTAGGTGATGTAACATTTAGCATAATAGTGCTAACTGCTACACTAGCACATTCATTCTGGTTATTGTTGATGTATCCAGTTGAAAGAGTTCTAGTCATTCTGAGAGTAGCCAGTAAAAGGAAAGCTACAATTTTTGTCTTTATTTCCATAAAATGTTCTATTTTTATAAAATTATATATACATTATAATATATAATAGTTTAATATAGTTCATATTAATATATAATAAGCAGTAAATACATCTACTATTGTGTTTGTATATACATATATATATATATATATATATATATATATATAATGAAAATATATAATGAATAAAATGTGTAAGTGTGTGTGTGTAAGTTTTATTTCTTCAATTTATTATATATGTGTTTAGATTGTGATGTAATAAATGCTGATAAATGTATTTAATATAAGTTTGTTTTATATATATATATATATATATATATATATATATATGTATATATATATATATATATTTTTTTTTTTTTTTTTTTTTTTATATTGTTTTAGAAAAATTATATTTTAAACATTTGATTTGCCCTACATGCAAATATATAATAGTTTATATAAATCTATAATAAAAAATAATGTAATGTAAAAATGTAATAAATAAGACACACACAAACATATATACTGTGTGTATCGCTTTAAATGCAAATGAGCTGCATATTCCCGCCCCGTCTCCAGAAGAGGATGTTGCATATATGTCTTTCTGCATTGCATATCTACATCAATAAACAGCCAGTAGAAGCAACATAACTGAGAGCGAGAGAACCAGTGTTTAGCCGTACATATGGGAAGCCAAATGGACTGAAAGTGGGACGAAACAGCACAATGTTACAGAGCCACACGACCACACTGCCGAACAAATCTCGCGCTACAATGGCACGAACCAATCTCACAAGCGCGGCACTGATCAGTTAATAAATACTTAATGTACGCACTCAAATGTGGTTAAAATGCTAAGCACTATATCGACATGACATTCACAAAAGAGTCTGGGGTGATACACGTATAAGGTAGATTTTGAGGTGCATTACCATGAAAAATTAAAGTAATCCACACCGTCCTGAGCAGCTCAGATGTTGGGAGAGAATGAAGACTCTTATGTTCAGTCTTACATCCAAACACAGAGCATCAGGATTGCTTGCGAGACATGCTCGAGCGTGGAGAAAATGGAGGACAGCGTACATCCGCTGAGAGCAGGGCTGTCAATCAACCCCCCTGGTCAGGCCCTCCGAAATGTGACGTCACACTGTGAGAGAATCAAAATGGCAGGTCTAGTGAGACTGACTTGGTTTAATGGTAGGGTGACCACACGGGCCATTTTTACGGGACGCACCCTTGCCAGGACTTCTATATTACCTAAAATATCCAAAGTAGTTTGACCAATAACATGAAGGTATTGTACATAATCGACCAATCTTGGCATGTGAGAAGATGAGAACAATCAAAGCGATGTTCGTTCATTCGACTTGAAGCTGAGCACCCATCATTGACATGACACCACCGCGAGAGCGATTTGAAAGCATAAGGAGCCGTCTGCTCTGCTCTCTATATAGCTCTTGTGAAATAATGTCATACAACGATCGATCTAAACAGTGCAAACAGCCAAAACCTGGATATTTTAGGCAATACAGAAATCCTGGCAAGTGCGCATCCCGTAAAAATGGCCCGTATGGTCACCCTATTTAAAGGGGATTAAAAAATGAGGAGTGGGTGAATTTTTATCATTGTAGGGTGGGTGTGTTCACACACTGCCAGCACACATTTATGTCCAAACCCCATGTAAATGTGGATTTTGCATGTCAAGTCAAAACTCAAAGCTCATGTAACCATCATATGTCAGACTTCACACAAATCTTTTGCACAAGCAGGGGATTCATAGAGCTGTAATGGGATATCATGCATGTCCTGACTCAAAGAAGGGTCTTTTCACTCCTAATTACTTCTCTTTCACATGCCATATGATCAAACAGACATGGGTCTGCTCCCTGTTTAGGAGGCTGTGGTCGATAGCCTCCAGCTTTGAAATGGAGGAAATGTAAACCATGCCCACCTCCTCCTTCAGTGCCCACCGAGGTCACCCAGCAGGGGAACGGTCTGATCGGGGCCCACAGCTTGAATCTCAAACAAAACTGTGGATACACAAACAACATCAACCTTTCTGAGATGCAAATGTTGCTAAAAAAAAAGCTGTTACAATTTATACTTAACACAGACAGCTGCAATGCAAACTACACAGGCCCAACAATATGCAAAATTAATAACAGGACATAGAAAAAAAATATTGTTTTTAAATGACTTTTGAATTTTAATGTTTTTGTGCCCTTGCTTTTTTCATAATGCTTATGGCCAATACGCGACAGTAATTAAAAAAATAATTCATTCATTAATTAAAAAATAGATAGATAGATAGATTACAATAATATTATGTGTGTGTGTGTGTGTGTGTGTGTGTGTATATACAGTATATATATATATATATATATATATATATATATATATACACACACACACACACACACACATTACATTTTTGAAAAGAATAAAATGAATGATAGTAATAATACATTTAATTAATGATATTATTCTTTATATAACATTTTAGTTAAAATATTCTCTACAATTTCTAAAATATTATCTTAGAAAGTCCTGAAAAAATAAATACATAATAATTCAAACTAATAGCATCAAAATAATTGTATTATTATATTTATTATTCTAAAAATAATTGCTTTGTATTATATAGTATTTTTATTTTTATTATTATTCAGTGCTTAAAAAATGAATCAAATAAACACAAGCAAAACATGCAAAGTGATCAACACAACAGTTAGACACACACACACACACACACACACACACAAACAGCGGTTTCAATCAAACGTTTTAGTCCTTACAAACTATCTGCAGTGCATTGGTTTAAGTTAATAGGCCTATTAATTTTTCAGTCTAAACTATGGATGCTTATACAGTTCTTTAGCACTGTTTTTCTCCTGCTATCCAAGATCAGAGTTGACCTGTGACCTTCCACCGTCACAGACAATCTTTCAGCTTGAAGGTCTAAGTTTTATGCAAAGAACTTTGAGCAGCTTAAATGAGGCAGCAAGCACTGTAATTTCATGTTGTGTTGGCAGCATGGCTTGAAGGCAAGCTTATCTCCATGCAGAAGGAGCCCCATCTGAGCCCACGATGGAGTTCCAGGCCCAAAACGGGGCATAATCCGGCTCCACGGGGAGCCTCAGCAGGACTGATTCACTTAACATTTACTTCCATTCAAATGAGGCCTACAGCCACTGCTTCAGGAGACGGCATCATTAAGAGCAACTCCCTTAAATATAGGAAGTGTACGGCGAGTATTGTTGCAGGTGCAGCGAAACAGGATGAAACCGGCAGAAAGGGCTAAAGACATACTGAGTTTGCACTGACCTTGCCTCAACGCGAGGTGTGAAATGAGGTCTTCAGGTCTGACCCCCTCATTCCTCCCTCGGCCTGGAATAATAATCATAAAAAAAGGAAAAATGCAGGAAAAAGCAGCAGCCCTGACAACGACGCTCTATTATCCTGTCTGTTTGTTATACAAATGTACCACAGGGACGTAACAAAACAATGCTAACCTGTACCCACAACGTTTCCCACTGTCAGCGGCCCTAAAGTAAGAGTAATCTAAATGAAATACCCCTGTGTGGATGAGAAGCAACGGCTCATTTATCACCGCGATCAAAAAGCAGGATGGTTGGCGCTGTCAGGGCCGCGCCACTGTACCGCCTGCTCCATAATGACGGCAATAATGTGTTTATTTTGTGAGGAGAGCATGTGAGGGCACGGATTTATTAATGTGCGCTCAGGTGAGAGATCGATGAGTAAGAGAAATACAAAAGAAGCGCGGTCAAGCTGACACTAAAATAAAGGAGACCGTCTCTAATTTATCAAACACAAAGATGAGTAGGCGGAAGGACGTTCCATTTGTGTGTGTGTGTGTGTGTGTGTGTGACTTGAACCTTCTGTGCTAATTGGTCCCGTGCAAAAGCACAGCTGGAGAACGTCTTCCAAAAACAATGTGCGTGCAAGTCATAAGACTGGTACAGCAGGACACACCAGCGGTTCCCAGAAACAATGGCCCCTGCACACATTAGAAGGAAGTTGATCTCTTGTTTGGGACACATCTTGTCCTCCCACACTCTAATTTGAGACTCCTGCAGTATTTAGACTTAATTAAATGACTTTGCCACATTTACATAATATTAAAATATCTCCAGAAGCTATGTTTGGGTAAAAAAGTAAGTCAGCAAAACAAAACAAGCATCTTTGTTTTAATATATCATCATCCCTTCGGCTTAAGAGCTCACATCAGAAATGCATGGAAGGTTTTGTGGTTTTGCACGTTGCTACGCCCAATTATTTTGTTTGTATATAAATAATTATTTCAGGAACTGCTCAAGTATTAAGGGTTAAACATCTGCTGATGGGTAGAAGTGATCATTTACAACCATTTCAGAAAACAATGCAGCCATGTTCATGTTAAACATTTTTAAGCATTAGAGCCACAAATCCCATGATTTAATAGTGAGAATTATTAAATATATAGACTATTATGTAACAAAAGATTAAGCATGAAATGGTAGATTTAACACATCAAATGTGAATTATGTAGACCTATATGAGATTTATTTCGACTGCAATGTGTTTTCACTGTAAAGTTAAACCTGATGAAAGAATGGTAACAACACCCACACATTTTCTGATAAACAACCGAATTTATGATCTTAAGCAAGTGCTTAACCTTTAATTTGAGCACAAGCATATGGTAGATCTAATGTTATTTAGCTTGTTTGGATTCAGAAGATAGGCAGTGCAATCTTAATAGTGATAAAAGCAATCATATCCACTTGTGATGTCATTGTTCCCTTGGGAGATGGAGCTAGATGTTTGAGGATTTCTAAAAGAAGCTGTGTGTTTTACCAGAGTATACATAAGCAGGCTCATATTACTGCAAAAAGATGCATCAGACGCTAATATAAATATGACTCAGGGCAGGCCGTTCCTGAGAGAGCTGTCCCACAGATGAAAGACGTTCCTTCTTCTACTGTGAACGTGGATGGGAATTTGTCCATATGAAGTAAGGCTGGAAATATGCATGTTCATGACTCTGGACAGCATAAGATCACACATTCATAACATACAGTACATGCTGGGAAAAACTCCTTGTACGACTCTAAAAACAACAACAACAACAAATCTAAACATGACTTGAAGATTAAGTCGTTTTGAGTCACTCATTGCTTTTAAAATATGTTTATAGAAACTCTTTACTATGCCTGAAATGTGTTTTCTTTACTGAGAGAATTTTTAGACATTTATGCAACGGTCCCAGAAAGATGGGACACTCACTTCCTGCCAGTTTCCACCCACTTACAGCTTAAATTTCTCACCAAACCCACCCTTACTCCATGAAACCCCCCAAATCCTTTCCTAATGAAAGTATCTGAAGAAAAGATGGTCTGTGAAGGGAAAGCAAGCTAAATGATAAATAATCATTTGGATCAAAATGCAAAAATGCAACAAAACAATGTTTCATGTTATTACATTTAATTTGTTCTTCCACCATGGGCCAAATATAAAATAAAATAAAATAAAATAAAATAAAATAAAATAAAATAAATAAAATAAAATAAAATAAAATAAAATAAAATAAAATAAAATAAAATAAAATAAATAAAATAAAATTTAATTTAATTTAATTTAATTTAATTTAATTTAATTATCTTTATATATATTTATTTTAGGTATTGTGCATTTTATATATGTATATTTTTATTTTATTTCTCTTTTTATAAGAGATGCTCTGTGAAGGGAAAGACAAACTCGATGACCTGGATCACAGTTCAAAAATGTTGTTTTTGTTTTTCATTAAAAATAATCTAAAAAGACACATGTACTTAGATAAATAATATGATAATAGATAATATGATTTGTTTCCAAAGAATATATCTTGAATTAAGTTTATTTGCAAAATGAGAAAAACAGGTTTTAATATTTCATGTAATTTTGCTTGTAAAGCATCTTATTTTAACAAATATTTTTAACTGAAAACAAAAAAAGATAAAAACACTGAGTACATTTATTTATTTATCTATCATGGTAAATAAATATTCAAATTTATTATTTATATTATTATATTCATTATTTCTTTTTAATAAAGAACTAATCCAATAATCCAAATCATCCTTTGTTGTTTAGAAAAGAGCAGCTTGTTCATTTGGTCTAAAGTCTCCTTTTGTGTCCCACAGAAGAAGGATAATCATCAGGGCTGGAACATCATGAGAGTGAGTGAATGTAATCTTCACTTCCCCCAGCACGATTCTCTTATGTCCCATGGACACATTACTCCATTTGTATTTGTATTTTTATTAAAAGCCTACTTTTCTGTACATAAAAGCCTCTCTGAGGGGTGTTACGCCAATCCCACTGAGTCTGTTTTCCCTTCTGTTCATGCTATTGTGTGTAAAATGCCTGTGGAAACAGGGCCACCGGAGCATTATTTATGTGGCTGTTGAAATATTCAATACCTCAAAGGCTGTGGTCTGTACAAACATACTGAAATCAAATCATGTTTTTACATCTGAGGAACAGCAACATTAAATTCACCGCTTCTGCCTGCCGTCATACAAAGAAACCAATAATCATGTTGTGATTTTTATAATTATACTTGGAAAATGGTTCATAGATGGAGCAAAAAAAATCTGAATTTAACAACAAAACAATGATCCATGCTGTTACATTTAATTTGTCCTTCCAGCATCGTCCATAAATGTAAATGTTTTAGTAATATTATGAATTAGTTTTCATTTTTGGATCATTTCATTTGTTATAATATAAAATAAAATAATATTTTATGTCTATTTTTGTATTATGTATATTATATGCATATTTTTATTATACATTTTTGTTGTCATAATAAAAAAAAAAGTGTTTTGTATTTAATTCCATTTAATTCTACTTAAATAAAAAATTCTAATTACAATTCTGCATTTGTTTTCTACTCTAGTTCATCTTTTAGAAGCAAGGAAAATTCTTAGTTCATTTCAATGTTAGTCAAAATATCATAAATTCATAACAAATCTGAAAGAGGCTGTGGAGAGAGAAAGAGACAGAGCAGTCTGAGAAATCTGGTTCAGGAAGTCCAGTGTTCCCTTGCAAACAGACGACTGCCACATTAGGCCTGTCTACAAACAGCAGCCGTATGTAAAGGGAGACCACATGTTTAAATGAGAGTGGAAGGATATGGGCTGTGGACCATCAGGGTCAGCGAGCTTTCATGAACCTCGTCTCCTTGGCACTTCCTGTTTGGTGAAGAATGCAGGGCTAAAGAAAAGGCCTGTTAGGACAGCTTCAGACTTTGCAAAAGACTATCTTATGTAAAATATGCATGTTTACACATACACAGCATTAGGGAGGATGCACACTCACAAGATAAGGGTGCAGGGATCTAGTACAGAGGTCTCGTATCAACACTTGCAACATTTTAAATACTGATTCTGCACAAATAAGACATCTGTTGCAACTCAGTTGCTATGACGATATATAATATATTTTAAAATAAATAAAACTTAATGTACACTTCCAATCTAACTTCCAAAGATATGTCCTGCTCGATGTGTAGGGAGCAGTGACCACTGCCAAGGGATCTAGTGAATTAGAATATGGCTAAAGGATATTAAAATTCAAAAATTCATATATATATATATATATATATATATATATATCAGAGGTTGGACTTTAACATTTTCCGTCATTTTGACAGAAATTCCGTCATAATCTATTATTACCCGTCATTTTAATTTTCACATTTAATTGCTTCTATTTTTGTTCTCATTTTCATTTTTAATATTGAACATACAGGAGGAGCATATAGGTTTTTGGATTTATTTATTTATGATGAGAACAGACGAACAGACTGTTTGTCAATTTTCATGTTCAACACCACAGTGACAGCTGAGGCCACTATAAACAAAATATGCTAGGGCTGGGTAAAAAACAAAAAACAATATTGATTATTAAATCCCAATCGATGCTGTTTTCAGTTGATGAATGAACAGTACAGAGAGTGCATCTTCCATCCAATAAATCACGTTGTTACTTTTGATATGCACCAAAGTCTCAGATTTCAAATTCTGTCAATTTTATTAGGAAATTCAAGCAATAAATATCATTTTGGTGCTCTTTAATGTGGTCTGATAGATCGCTGTAGCTTAAACTGGTACTCCCCTTGCAAAAGACTCATAACACTTTTGAAATGCATGAATGTAAAAAGTTTTCTTTTTACATTCTCTACAAACAACTAAGCTTTGAGTTTTAGTTACTTCAAAACAGCGATTTTACCTCCTCATGAGAAATATAATGTACCGATTAATAAAGGTTGTGGGGGAGCGTTGACAACATGTTTCTGTGCCCCTGAATGTTTCTCTGTGTGCTATGCGCATCAATTAAAGCGGCGTATATTTATATATCCATCTTGTTTATTAAAGGCAAGTAAGCTGTTCTTTGTGAATGTGCGAGACTTCCGGTTCATATAGCCACTGTAGGGAAATAACGAGAAGAATAACAAAGTGCAGTAAACTGTAATATTGTTTGCAATACGAACCATCGTCTTCATAATTAATAAGGTGGATATGGTTCAAACAATTGCTACAGGTTTACAAGAGCAAGCAGTAATTCTGTGTTTATAAAGAATCAACAAGAAAAGTATTTGACTGGTAAGTTAAGTGCTAATCAGATGACAGATGTTCAGAAATGATTTCTGAGACAGGTGTCAGTGTGCAGCAGGACTGATCGGAAGGGGGGAACATGGATGGAGGACAAGTGATATGACGACAGATTCATGACAACATGTCTAGCCCCTCATCTTCCACCCACCCACACACGCCCAGAAAGGTGCCAAGGTTTGCACCTCATCTCATCTCTTCTCCTTTTTTTTCAGAGCACTTTGGCACGTCTTTGCCACAGCCTCTGATAGCGGATAGCTTGCTGTTCTCATCACTTTATTCTCACAGGAAGGTGTCAAGGTTCCCACTGACGCTTTGACAGGCTTTGCCATTAGATGGGAGTGTGATCAGGGCGAGATCCAGTCGGATGTGGTAATTAATGTACCAGTGCAGTTATTTATACCGTAATGTGCGGAGCTGTTCCATCAGTCATTTGCAGGACTCGGTTGGCTCCAGACATGTACAAGAGGGAGAAACAGCACGCTTTGACTTTGGAAATGGATTCCGATGCTAGAGAGCGTTTTCTTGTTAATTACACACAGAATGTATTCAGTTAGCTAGTGTGCATTAGCAAGCAGCAAGCTTCTTCCAACTCCATGGGAAGGTTCTTCATAAAGAAAAGTTCTGAGCAACGAACTGAGAAGTCTGTAACACCTGAAGAATATCAATTAGCATTCCCGTACATCTCAGTGGCAGTTTTTCAGCTAGTTCTGGACCCCCCGGAAATTCACGACCGGCTTATGGTCATCTTTAAACATGGGCACTCAATTCTGGGCGCAGAAGTTCACATCAGCCATAAATATCATGTGACCATTCATGATGTTCCAGTGCAAATATTGTAAAACTGTTTCATTAATGGAAATACATTTTTTTTAAAATGCATTAATATAATATAATATAATTGTGATTGTTATTTAATTTTCAGCAAAAATATATATTTTTGCTAATAAATTATATGATATAAAATGTTTTCTAAAATAGTATAATTAATTTTTAATCAATAATTAAATTATAATTACTTTTTATTTATTTGCTTTTTAGAAAAAAATAAAAATAATAAAAAATTAGAAAAAATTATATAACTGAATTTAGGTGAATGACACATTTTTATATAGTTAGTAAAAAGAGGTAAAAAAATGCTTTCAAAATTATTACATTATAAAATGTTAAAATTCCAAATATTGCACCCTCAAAGGAAACAAACAAACATAACTGAAAAAAAACCCTGAAACTAAAATACATTTTAATGAATAAAAATGACAACTAATTCAATTTAGTTAAAAAAAAAAAAAACTAAAAATACTTGCCACCTGTATAACTTTTTATATTACATATAATATACCATTTCATGTTGAATTGACTAATGAATGGTGATTCACTAGTGAATATACTGAGCTTTAATGTCAAAGACACCAGACAAAGTGGGGAAAAAGTGTGGCAAATCATATACTACTTTACAATTAAATCTTTGTATATATTTATATTTGCTTACAAAGTTTTATTTCACCATTCAATGGAAAAAGATGCTTTTTGGCCCCAAAATGCTGTACTTACAGCATCTGACAACAGGAGCTCATGCTAACAGCCAAACCTTGAACCCTTAACAAAACAGATAGTAAGCTGTCAAGCCCTGCGCCGAGGCCTCACTGCTGAAATACATCCAAACTAAACAAGGTAAAATAACTTGACGAAGGAGCAGTCTGTTGAAAATTCTCACTTCTGTGAAATCTCTCCTTGCTGGCCTCTGTGGAGTGTCTACCTGACTTATCAGATGTATCAGAGTGAGTCTTTGAGGCTGGACGTTACACAGCGCAGCTTCCCTGTCACGCTCAATTACAGAGTCCAGGAAAGCTGTAGTAGAGCAGTTTTACAGGGCTCTTCCCTCTTAAGCATGTCAAGATTAAAGCCGTGGCATATTAGCCCAAGCCTAACCTTTGTCTTAACCTTAAATGACTTCTATAATCCACAGAGTTAATGAGGACAGCATCAAACAGAACAACAGCGGAACGGTGATTTGTTTTTCTCAATGCATTCAAATAATAGGTTTTACAATGTTAGTGCTTTTTAGGCCAAAAACACATACAAATGTATGCAAATGCAGATGTGAATAATCACTCGGTTTACAGAAAGTGTGTGGTCAAAAACCTCACCACAGACTTCAATGGATACATCAGGAAATTTCATAACAGTGAACACCCAAGTCAGTATTATTTTTAGTAGATTCCCTTGAGAATAGGGTCAGAAATTAACAAGGGTGTGGGGCAAAAATGGCAAAAACTAAATATTACACAACTAGTAACAGGGTTGTGTCTCTGACCTCTTGTTGACCTGTTGTGAGTCTTTTTTTTCTAATCTTTTTTTTCTTTCTTTTCTTTTTTTTTTACTAATATCGTTGAAAGAGGAACTGATATGCATTGTTTTTTGCAGAAATATAACATAATATAATAAAATTCATATGTGTGTGTGTATATATATATACAGTTATTTATATATAGTTTAGTTATTGAAAACGTTCTAGCTTAAAAATATTAAATATTTTTTGATATTAGAGTTATAATAATTAGGCTATGTTCTATGTCAATATTTATTATATTTGTTATTTGTTTCCACTGAAAAATAATTATAAAATATATTATAAATTAATATATATATGTATGTATATATTGATTTATATTTTATTTTTCAGCAGAAACAGAAAACAGAAACTATATATAATATATATAGTTAGAAATTATTATAACAATTATATATATATATATATACAGTATGTGTGTGTGTGTGTGTGTGTGTGTGTGTGTGTCTGTGTGTGTATACATAGTTTAGTTTTTGAAAAAAGTTCTAACTTTAAACATTATTTTGTAATATTAGAACTATAGTAATTATGGCAGTTTATATTATATTTATTTTTCAGCAACAATTTTATACCAATTTAACACTGCACAACAATTTCAATTATTTGACTGAATTTGCATTGATTTGTATAAATGATAGTGTTTTTATATTGTTAGAAAAAAGGGTAAAAAAATAAAATAATTAAATCAGTTCTAAGGAACATGTATTGCCCCCTGAAGAAAAAAAGTTAATTTCCGCCTCTGCTTGACAATGTTTTTCCAACCATCATTGCACTAATTCTATTACACCGTAATGTTCTTTGGGAATACAGTCTTTCTGTTGTGATATGCTGTTGTTTACTAAACAGGCTGTTCTTTGCTTTGTCTCCCCAGTGATCTGCATTAACTTTAAGGCTCGTACCCTGTGCTGCCAGCCTGCCACTGATGGCATTTATCGCAAGAGTAGCCAGGGGACCCGCGTGAAGCACATAAAGCTTGGCAATCTGCAGAAGTAATGTGCGGCTGAAACTCCAGGCTCCAGACGTCCTGACATGCGTCCTCCTCTCTCAAAGTCATCAGCGCTGCTGGATTCAGTCGGCTGCTGAGATAGAAAGTGAAAAGTCTCTGCTAGACGTCAGACTGTATTTTCTCCAATAGTTTTAATGTCTTCTCGCTGAAAATGAGCTTGCTTTTAATTGCTCCTGAAATAATTT
Source organism: Barbus barbus (assembly GCF_936440315.1). Taxonomy (NCBI): domain Eukaryota; kingdom Metazoa; phylum Chordata; class Actinopteri; order Cypriniformes; family Cyprinidae; genus Barbus; species Barbus barbus. Next base: position 27,582,133 of record NC_136738.1, on the reverse strand, counting down.
GGGGCTCTGCTGTTAGGCTAAATCAATCCAGGGAGCAGAAGGGGACAAATATGATGGATTCGTTGTGTCTCCAGTATTTCCTCCGAGCTCCTCTCTGATATGTCTCGTTTTTCTACATGATTCACTCTCAATGAGTCATATGAGTTGATTTCAAGAGATACATGATGTAAAGTGTGTCAGGAACATTCAGAAAACACTTTGTCATAATCTCATAGTCATAGAATGATAGAGCTGTAAAGAATTAGTTCACCCAAAAATCATAAAGTTTAGTCAAGTAAAGTCATAATTTACTCAAGTTATTCCAAATTTGTATAACTTTATTCTGTAGGCCATAATTTTTTTTTATATGAAATATAACAAAAATATAAAAATATAATATAAAAATAATAAACATTTAAATTTTTTTTAGATGAAATATAATATAATTTAATCTGTAGATCATACATTTTTTTTAAATATGAAATCTAATTGTAATATAATGTAACAAAATTATAAAAATATTAAATAAGTGTATTTTTTTATCCTTTTTGAAGTCTTCCTTGTAACTGGAGAGAAAATATTAACCAACAAGTATATGACGGCATTTTAGTGCTATGGTAAAAAAAAAAAAATCTAAGATTATGAGAATAAAGTCGTAATATTTTGAGAAAAAAGTCAAAAGTATGAGAATAAAGTCTAAATATTTTGAGAATAAAGTTATCAAATAAAGAAAATAAGCTGTTTTAATATATTGCTTTAATAATCAAATATAATATAACAAAATATGGATTTATAATATAATATAGTTTAATATAATATATTATAATAGTATAGTATAAAAAGTGAAGTGACGTGTGGCCAAGTAATAAAAATAAATACATAAGATTAAATATTAAAATAAATACATAATATTAAATATAATAAGGTTAATACATATATAATATAATAATATTAATAATATAAAATATAATAATAATCTATAACATTGCATATAAATTAAGTTGCTTTATTTTTATGTAAAATATAAAAGTAACAATGTAACAAATTAAGTAAATATTAAATAATAGCATTTTTTAATCCTTATTGAAGTTGGAAAGCACCAGTCTTCATTCATTGTAACTGGACAGAAAATATCAACCAGCAAAGAAAGAAAATATATGTTTTTAACATAACATAACATAACATAACATAACATAACATAACATAACATAACATAACAACAATATAATATAATATAAATGTATGCATTTGCATATGATGCAAGTAAAGTAACTTTGGATAACATTTATTTTTTTAATAAACAATATAAAATAAAAATAAAATACCTTGAATGAAGTGTCACTATTGAAAAAAGTGCCTGTCAAATGCACAAATCTTCTCCTTTTGTGTTCTATAGAAACAGGTTTGAAATGGCATGAGGGTAAATAGCGACTGTTTCAATTTTGGGTGAACTGTCCCTTTAAAAACCTGGTCATAACTGAGTGGAGGCTGACAGCATCTGGAAAGCTGGTAGTGCTGATGGATCCTGCACATGGCTGAGGTAATCCATGAAAACCTGTTCTCTGTAATTGGCAGGATAGTGAGCTTCTCTCAGCGCTGAGCTGTGGGCTGCGGGTTTATTTATCTTCATGTGATTATTTTTATAATCCTGAGCTATTCTGGGGCTAGTGGCTCATCCAACGTTAAGTACAGCGTGAGTCACCTGAGAGCAGACCGCACTAAATTAAAACACCAGCTCCAGTCTCTCGGTGACCTGAGGGTGTAGTCGACTTCATCTCAACTTTTATGAGGTCATGAAAGGGTCAGAGCCTCTTTTTTGTTTATGTCCTGTAGGTTTGCATCATGCATAGAGTCATTCTTTAGTTATAGTCTAACACAAACTTTCCCCCCAAAATGGCCCAGTGGTCTCATTCCTTGTGATGGAAACCATCTGCTTTCAGTGTCACAGTGGTTTAGTGTGTTAATAGTGCTGACTTATTTGGCAAAAAGCATTTATAGAGGGGGGGAAACCCCTTCAGTAGGAACAAAAGCAGGCAGGGCAGAAGCACACGGACGTTTCTCTCCTTATTTGGACATGCAGGCGACTCCTCTTCCTGCTGCCCCGTCTGGATCTGAGATTCCAGTGTGATCTGAGCTCGACTCACACGCTCCCACATGCTCCCAGCTCTTAATCAGAATACACTCAGGATCATTCAAATGGACTTCATAAAAAAAGTGTAACTTAATGTTTCACATGATGGTGGTCTGCAGGACGGGTCTCTAATGCTCACTTGCAGGACTATTTCTGAAGGCCAGCACAGGAATGTGTGCAATGCCTGTGAGAGAAACTTGTCTTGCTTCTTTTCCTGTACCTGGTTTTTCTTTTTAGTCATGTTTTTAGAACATTTTGGGTTCCCCAAATAACCTTTCAGTGAACAGTTCCTAAAAGAACCATTATGTTCTTAGTGTAAAGAGCAGTTTAATAATCTAAAGAATGCTTTTCCACTATAAAGAACCTTTTGTGTAAGAAAAAGATTATGTTGATGGATCTTCATGAAACCATTAATGCTAATGAAGAACCTTTCATTTTAATTATGTAATTTTTATGCAATAATGTTAAAAAAAGGATTTTTGCATAATCAATGAAGTAAAGAGTATTCTAACCAAAATAATTTAAATTAATTCAATTCTAAATTAAATAAAAATTTGATTTCATATAAAATAATTCTTATTTTATTTTATTTTAAACAAAAATAATGTGCTAGTAAAAAATAAAAATACATTATTTAAGTGTACATTTACAATTTTGAATATTTCAAATAATATGCAAAATAATAAAGTTGTTTTAACATAACATGATATGATATAATATAGGTTCTATTTAATTTTTATTATTTTTTGTGTGTGTGTGTGTGTGTGTATATATATATATATATATATTATGTATTATTCGAAATATAAAAAAATAATAAGTACCGTAATAATATATACTGTATGTATGCGTGTATATATATATATATATATATATATATACACATATACACACACACATATATTAGATATAAATAATTAAAAAATAATAAATTATATATTACAAATAATATGTTCAATAAATAATTTCACATTTATATTAAATTATATAATTCAATATATAGATATATATGTATACACACACACACAGTGTCCTTTTTGAAGCTGAAAAGCATCTTTACTTCTTTAGAAAAGTTCAACCAGCATATTATTTAAAATTATGTGCAGGAAAATAAAGCATTTGTATCAAAATATTTTTTATATAAAAATACAACTATTATAAATAAATATTATACAGAAATGCATACCTTGACCATTTCTATGAAGAAAAAATAAATAAATAAATATTGGTGAACTGTCACTAAGTGACAGCATTGCACATTTGGACATATTGCAAAAGTTACAAATCAGATAAACTAAGTGAAAGGATCCAGAGGGAGCTCATGTAGTTAAAGCAGACTCACTCATATGACACTGTGACTTTTCCACTTTATGATGGATGGCACAGGAGCACACAGGCTTGGAAACGCCTACTGTAAGACAAAGACAGAAAGAGAGAATGAGAGACGGTGTTGTTGCCTTGTTTTGAACGCCAATTAGGGGCTAAAATAATTAGGAGGAGACTGTCTGCCGACTGGTTCCTCACCACCAGCAATCTGTGTGTTTGAAGCCCAGATGAGCCATTCTGCAAGCTCTCACAAAGACTCATTGTTTGGGACATTCTGGACAAATGTGCCCTGACTAATTTGAAACATACTCTTTTAGGAATAAGATGCACTGGCTTTGAGTCGACAACAATGGAATCTGACCACAAGAAATCACTTTGGTGTCAGATGATGTTTGTTATCAACACAGATGCATTCTGACAGTTCATTTCTGAGTCTAAATTTCTCAAAGCCTGAGGATCCGTGTAGGATGGCTGATAGTTGATAGATGGACAGTTGTGTGTTGTGTGTGAGTGGAGTGAGAGAGGTTCACTCTCACAATAACGATCACACAGAAGGTGACAGAAACAGAGATGTTTCTTGCATAAATCTGTATTTGTATATTGTAAATGTCACAATACATTAAGAACATGTCCAGGTCATATTTCTACAAAAAGAAAGAGAAAAAATGGAAGAAATTGACAGATTAATAAATAGATAAACAAACCTGTTTCTTTTGCATTGTGGCATTTTTTCCACATTATTACGGAAATGCAAAATAAAATAAGTTTATATTTGTATACTATTTGTATACTAAGTACCTACAAATTGTTAGTATAGTCATGCCTTTAAATTATTAGTTATTATTATTAAAAATAGCATTAAAAAAATCTTATAATGGGGATTAAGCTTTTTACTGTTATGAAAATAATAGGCTAATGTAAATAATGAATCATGAATAACAAAATTCATGAAGTAAAGAAAAATGGAAAAGGTAACAAAAATACCAAAATGGTGTTTTAGCCTATAGAAAATATTTAATTGCTTTAATTTATTTAATAATTGTTTAAATGAATAAACCTACGTCATATAAAACATATATTGTAATAATTTATGAAAA